>NC_091439.1:31482859-31810269 GCF_964237555.1 Oryctolagus cuniculus
AATAGCAATATTAATCAATTTGACTTATATAATATTTATAAAACACCTCCTTCAGCAGCAAATTAAATTCTAAGCAAAAGGAAATAATTAAAATAAACATGGAAATCAATAAAAGTGTTAAAGTAAGTCAACAAAGAAAACTTTTATCATACTAGTCAATCAAAGGTACAAATTACTAAACAGACTGAAAAGAAAAAAGAGAACAAGATTATAAATTACCAATACCAGCATTGATAAAGTAGTTATTAACAGGAGTAGTGCAGTCATATATATAAAATAACACAAGGCAATGAACAATTTATGCCAACAACTTAGACAACTTAAATTAGCAAACTTTCTGAAAAGTCAGTCTTAACAGAAACTGACAGGATATGAAGGACAAAATCTGAATAATCTTATATCTTGTAAATAAATTGAGTCTATTAGTAATAAGTCTTTATAATAAGAACACTGTCAAATTAGATTATGTCACTCGTAAATTTTTTTAATTATTGAAAAAAGAAATGACATCAATCTTACACAAACTTTTTCACAGTATACAAAATGAGGGAACATTTCAAAATCACAAGAGTGCATTAAATAAAATAATTCTATAAGCTAGTAAATCCCACGAACCAGGATGCAAAATTAATTAACAACAACTTAGAAAATGAAGTCCAGCTATGTTTAAAAAGATAATGTATCACAGCCAATAGTTCTAGTCACCAAAATTCAAGTCAATTTTCCAAAATCAATAGATGCTGTGGTTCACTTGGTTAATCCTCCGCCTGTGGCGCCAATATCCCATATGGGTACCAGGTTCTAGTCCCGGTTGCTCTTCTTCCAGTCCAGCTCTCTGCTGTGGCCTGGGAAGGCAATAGATGATGGCCCAAGTGCTTGGGCCCCTGCATTCGCATGGGAGACCAGGAGGAAGCACCTGGCTCCTGGCTTCAGATTGGTCAGCACCGGCCATGGCGGCCATTTGGGGAGAGAACCAACGAAAGGAAGACTTTTCTCTCTGTCTCTCTCACTGTCTATAACTCTACCTGTCAAATAAATAAACACATAAAAAAGAGATGCAATACACTGTGTTGACAGAGTAAAGAAGAAAAAGTAGCAAGTAAGTCTGATAAATGCAAATAAGTATTTGATAAAATGTTATGTTCTTTCAAATTAAAAGTTGTAGCAATATGTAATCTAAAAAAATTTGTCAAACAGATAAAGGGCATTCATGGACAGCTTAAGGATAGCATCATGATGTGGAAAATGTGAACATTTTTTCTCAAGTTGAGAAAAAAAATATCCATTCTCATCATTGCATTGGATGTCCTGACATCACAAGAAGGTCAGGTAAAGAAACAAAAGCACGAAGGAAAAAGAGAAAGAAGTAAACTCATTTGTGGATTCTTGTGCTTTATGTAGAAATCCTTGATCATCTACAGTACAGTTATTAAAGCTAAACAGTGACTTGAGTAAGGTAATAGGACAAAAGATTAAAGAAAGTGATTATATTTTCATAAATTGTTAACAAATACCTAAGAAATTTAGACATTCTATTTGATTAGTCCCAAAACAAAAGGAATCCAGGAATAAATTTAACAAAACAAGGGCAAAAACTGTATTGTGAAGTTTGCAAAACATTTCTGAAGTAGAGGAAGATCTAAATAAGTAGTGAAAAAGGTGTGATCATGGATTGTAAAAACAAGACTTTATATCATTAAGATTTAATTTCTTTCAAATTGATCTATAACTATAACATAATGCCTAACCAAAATCAAAGTAAGTTTTTTTCTGTGTAGAAAATGACAATTTGGTTCACACACACACACACACACACACACATATATATATGCACACACACACAAAGAACATTGAATATTCAAAGTAATGCTAAAAAATGAAACTATAGGGTTTACACTAGCTGTTTCCATGTCTTACTGTAGAGTTATAGTTATCAGGAGAATGTGGCTCAGCACAAGAACCAATCTATATATAATTAGAACAAAATAGTTCAGAAATAGACCCATATTCACTTGGTCACTGATTTTCCAATTTAGAAACCAAAGCAAGATATGAGGGCAAGGAAAATCTTTTCAACAAATGGTGCCGAGGTTACCAGATATGTATATGAAAAAAATAACCTGATGTTCACTTTGCATTTGATAAAAATTTTAAATTGAGTTGGAACATTGACTTATACATGAACCATCAAATTATTACTGGCCAAAATATATGTATGTATTTCTCTGGATTATAGAGGTTCATAATATTTCTTAGACTAGCAATAAAATATAAAAATGATAAATTAACTTCCTCAAAATTTAAAACCATTGTTCAGAGAACAGAACAAAACAAAATGTTAAGAAGATAAATAATGAAGCCATAGTCTGTGAAAACATTAACCAAAGTATATCTTTGCAAAATACCAGCATTAAATATCATAGGAAACTATGAATATTCCTACAATTCAAAATAAAACAAAAAAGGTAGACATCCGTAGTAAAAAGGACAAAGTCGTTGACCAGATACTTCATAAAATAGGTATACAAATGATTGATGAGTGCATGGCAAAACAACAGCAGTTCAATATCATTATACTTCACAGAAGTGCAAATTACAACCATACTGTGGTATCATAAACATTCACCAGAAACACTGAGATTAAAAAGACTTACAAGAGGGCTGGGGTTGTGGCAGAGTGGGTTAAGCTGTCACCTGTGTCACTGGTATTTCATATCAGCATCAGCTCCAGTCCGACTGCTCAACTTCTAATTAGCTCCCTGCCAGGTACCTAGGAAGACAGTGGAGCATGGCTCAAGTACTTGGGCACCAGCCACTTATGTTGGAGACCTGAATGAAACTCCTGGCTCCTGGCTTTGGCCTTGCTCAGCCCTGGCCATTGTAGCCATTTCGGGAGTGAATGGGTGGAAGATATTCTCTCTCTCTCTCTTCCTCCTCTCTCTGTACCTTTGTCTTTAAAATATATAAATAAATATTTTTGGCCGGTGCCGCAGCTCAATAGGCTAATCCTCTGCCTGCCACGCCGGCACCCCGGGTTCTAGTTCCGGTCAGGGCGCCGAATTCTGTCCCGGTTGCCCCTCTTCCAGGCCAGCTCTCTGCTGTGGCCAGGGAGTGCAGTGGAGGATGGCCCAAGTGCTTGGGCCCTGCACCCCATGGGAGACCAGGAGAAGCACCTGGCTCCTGCCATCGGATCAGTGCGGTGCGCTGTCTGAAGTGCCGGCCGCAGCGGCCATTAGGAGGTGAACCAACGGAAAAGGAAGATCTTTCTCTCTGTCTCTCTCACTGTCCACTCTACCTGTCAAAGAAATTTTTTTAGTTGTTAATAATAAAATGAAGACTTACAACATCAAGTGTTGTCAAATATGTAGAACAATCAGAACTTCCAAATATATCTAGTGGTGTTTAAAAATACTAAGACTACTTTGAAAATATTTGAAAATTCTTTCTTATAGAACTCATTATATATCTTACCTATGCCTCATAAATTCTAATCCTAGGTATTTAACCCTCCCCCCCCCAAAAAAAAACTGAATGAAAATGTTACAAAAGTTTTAAAAGAAATTTTGTATCAGCTTCTTCAAAACAGCCAAGAACTGAAAACAACCACAATGCCCATCAACGGAAATAATAAACCTCTGTATTTCTAAAATGGCGTACTTGTATTGTTTATTCATCAATGGAAAGAAAATAGATTACACATACAATCTAGAAAATTGAATATTTTTAAAAAAATATTATGTGAAAGATTTCTATATCAAGATTTCATACTGTATGTTATAAAATTCTAGGACAAGCTAATTGAGTATATAGCATAAAATAACAAAAGCAGTATCTGCCTGGGGCTGTGGCAGATATTGGCCAGTAATTGGCAAGAGAGAGCATCTAGGAGTGCTCATGACGTTGTACATTTTGCTGAAGGTTTGTGTCATGGAAATGTATACTAAAACTCAGAGCATGTGTGTGTTCATCTCATATAAGTTGCATAAAAAGGAAAAGAAAAAGAAACAATTATTGGAGTCTCTTTTATGAAGTACATTCTGGAATCTTAAGAGAGAAGCATTTGTACAAGAAAAAATGGTAAATTTGGTCCTTGGATGTTTAGAGGCATGAATATATTGATAATTGCATGACAAATCAAGTATTGTGCTATGATAATAACAGGATTTATATAGTGGGCATGTATAATGTCTATAAAACTCAACTGTGAGTTTTATGATAAAATGACAAAATACAATAAATTATTAAATTAACGGGATTTTTTTGTGATTTGTTTGTTGTTATCACAGCCTGTGACTTGTTTTTCTTTTTCAGTTAAATAGCCACTTGGGATGCCCATATCCTGAATCAGAATGCCTACTCTAAGCCTGAAACGCTCCATTTTTTTTTTTTTTCAGATTCATTTATTTATTTGAAAGGCAGAGTTACGGAGTAGTAGAGAGAGAGAGGTCTTCTATCTGCTGGTTCACTCCCCAAATGGCTGCAATAGCCAGAGCTGGGTACATCTGAAGCCAGGAGCCAAGAGCTTCTCCCGTGTCTCCCATGTGAGTGCAGGGGCCCAAAGACTTGGGCCATCTTCTACTACTTTCCAAGGCTGTAGCAGAGAGCTGGACCAGAAGTGGAGCAGCTGGGACTCCATCCGGTGCCCATATGCCCCTATGTATTGCAGGCTTTGGCTCCACCTCCTATGCCACAGGGCCAAAATATTCCACTTTCAAAGTAGCTTCCTATTAATGCTCACCCAGGAAGGCAGCAGATGATGGCCCAAGCACTTGGGTGCCTGTCTTCCATCTGGGAGACCCAGATTGAGTTCCAAGGTCCCAGCTTCCTCTTGGCCTAGCTCTGGCTATCGTGGACATTTGGGGAGTGGACCAACAGATGGAATATGTCTCTTCATCTGCTTCTGTGTTTCTCTCTCTCTGTCTGCTTTCCAAATAAAATGAAAAATATGTAATTTAAAAAAGAATTAAAAGATGGAGTGGGCTTGGTGGTGGAAGGGTGTGTTAAATTAATAACAGTTATGTTGTAGAACCCGCTATGCCGTTGCTCAAGCGAAGTCTCACAGCTGCAGCTGCGCTTTCTTCTCACAACAGGAAATTGCAATGTTAATTCTCATTCCCCAAAATTTAGTCAACAGATACTTACTGTTCTGTATAACAGAATCTTTCATGTCTTGATAAAAGATGCATCATTCCTCTTATTTATAGATATGCATTGGTATGTGAGAAGGGAATATATACTTGAATATGCAGTAGGGGGCTTTTATTGAGAAAAATGATAAAATTATGATCTATTTCTCTTTGAAATTTCATTTCATCAGAACTCTTTGAAAGTTAGAATTCTAATTGAAGATCTGCAAGCATGAAAATCCATCAGTGATCCTAAAGGAAAACTCCTCTAAAGAAAGTTGCAGTATTCGCTGCTGATCTGCACCCACTTCAAGGTCTCATGGCTTGTAGTTATTTCCAATATCAGGCATAATAAGGAGAAGCCTGGAAGAATCCCCATGCAGGATTACTTGGCCAAATGCCCCGCTTTCCAGATTAAACTTAAGTATACAAAGGTGAATTAAAATTCTTATAACATTGCAACATGGTAAAAAGTTGCCAATGCAATGGAGCTTTAAAGACTATATTATTTTTTTTAAAGAAAGATGCTCCATGGTATACTGAGGCAGCAAACAGGTTACACATTTTGGAGGATAGATCATTGTTTATAATCATTTGTGTGCCTAAATATTTGTGGTCAGAAACACGGGCCAGTTATTTGATTTGACTTCCACACCCTTGGTCTAAGGAAAATAAAAGGACCTGCACTTTGGGACATTATTACCTTTATTAGCTATGGGATATGCTTTAAATCTGTTACCCTGGTGATGACTGAGGTTCTTCATCTATAAAGTAGCAATAATATTAATCACATACCTTTGGAAGAAAATTGATTTTTTTTTAATTTTCAACACTTAAGAATAACTGTGTATTAATTACAGAATTAAACCAGTCATATTAAGTAGAACAGACAAAAAAACTACTAAGAGGGATAATGTATTATTTCTAAATAGGAATGAATGAAACACAGTGATCTGGTACATTTTCTATGTCTACAACATGATATAGGAATTTTAACTGATACAAATAAATTCACAATGTATTTTACCAGGATTACATAAATAAAATCAGTGATTACTTTAACACATTTGATTTCCCTATATTCTTTGATGAAATGTCAAAATTGTTGGAACTCTTTTAAGTATCATGAAGAAAAGAACTGTTCACTAAAATGGATTTGAGGGGTAAGTATATGGCATTGTGGGCAACGGCACAGCCACTTATGGTGTCTCAATTCCTGTTGTTAGCCTAAATTGGAGCTATGACTTCACTTCAGATTCTAATTTCCTGTTTACCTGTATCTTGGTAGGCTGCAGGGGATGGATCAACTACTTGGATCTTTGACGTCCACACCATAGATCCAAACTGAGTTCAGAGTTGTTGCAGGCAGTTGAGGAGTGAATCAGCAGATGAGACATCTCTATCTGTGTCTTCCTCTGTCTGTCTGCCTGTCAAACAAACTAAATTTTAAAAATAAAATAAGATCTGAATAAAGTCACTTACACAATTTATTTGAAAGTAAAGAAAAGTGACTTCACAGTTAGACATCTAAAACTTAATATATAAAATTAAATCTACATTTTTGCTTAAAATAAGGCATTACATCATAAACAGGTATGCTTTATTTTTTAATAAACTGAAAATTTCTTTTTGATTTTCACCTACCAATTGAGGTTATATTCTGTGATCTCTCTGAGGGTCTGAGGGGTAGTTTATAAAAAAAAAAAAAAACCTCAGACATTGTCATAGACAAATTGAAGTATCAAAGATCAGAAGATGGTGTTCTTTACAAAGCCATCTGAAGAACATCTCAGTGCCTTAGGAAATGTTCCTTCATCATCATAAGGCTTTAACTCATTTTCCAACCCACAAGTCTAAAAGTTCTATCTGAAAAGCTGCATGAACTTGTTAAACATCCACATTAAAAACACCCACTTGAAAGATGTTAAAGAGCAAAGAAGAGATTGCAATAGGATAGACGGCAGTAATGTTATTCCTTCTTATTTGAGGTGGCTAAACATTTCCATCCAGCCTGGGGAATACTGAGTTATCTCATATCTGTTTGGAAGTTTCATCCCAGCTCTCTCCAACTCCCACCTGATTTATCCACATTCTATCTCATATTTTTGGAGGAAAAGATAAGATTCATTGCCAAAATAAAGATAAATAGTGTCATTTCCAATTCATCTAACAATGATCAATAATATATTACCCATTTAGATTGTCCTTTAATTCTATAGGTTATCTAATAGATCAAATAAGAATTTGTTTTCAAAGTTTATTTTCCAACACAGAGAATTTAAGTTAGATAAAATGAGTTAGAATGCCATGGTTTGTGTAAAGAAATGAAAAGGATAAGAGAGACTTTTACTTTCCTGTTAATATATTTCCCTTCTCTAAGAAGGGTCCCTCTGAGATTTCAAAAATTCCATATTGTCTGCTATTTGTAAACAAATGGGAATTAAATTCTAGCTCCATGCCACATTATATTAGCTGAAACTAAAGTCAGTTTAATTTTTTTTCCAATTGAGTTCAATTTTTGTGTTCCTTTGTCCTTCAGTTTTAACAAGGAGAATGGAGTTCATTTTGATAAGAGAAAATTAAGAACATCTGAAAGAAATAGACCCTTCGAAATACTGGCCTAATATATAAAGTCAGACAAATTTAAACCTACAGTTTTATAATAGCTTGCTTACTGTATTTTAACTAAATAAAAAATCTGTGCATAATATATAGTCACAGTTGAGATAGCTAATTTATATGCAATAGGATTCTTTGTGGCATCTTAAGAGAGTGTATTAGGAGTTATCATAAAGAAGACTTCTAAGCCCCAAGTTCAAAACTTTTAAATAGCCTTTGAATAATCCAAATAAAAATACATAAAATATACTATATGTAACTGACAAAACTACATATTGATTGCAAGTATGTGATATCAGTCTCATACCTAATTATATAATAGGTTTAAATAAAAGCTCTGTTGGCTATAATTTAAAATAAATATATTAGGTAGATGTAATACCCCATCTCATATCATGAAGCTACAATGATATATAATATAGGAATACATGCAATATACATATTAAATTGTTAAATAGTTGTATTATCAAATTGGTTGCATTTTTGTCTATACTGAGGGCATGAGGAATAGTAATACCAGAAGCTGTACTAATAAAAATTAATAAATATTGCAAAAGCAGTAAGTTTATATATGTAAATAAGATTTAAAAATAATACTAAGGAAGCTATAAATTACCTTATGTATATAAAACAATTGTTAATAATCCTGTGCATAAAATTATTTTAACTTAAATCGCAAAAATACCAACACTGGTAATGATATCTGCTTTCTTGTTTTTAAAAGTTAATGCCTGGAAATTACGAGTAAAAATAACAGACAAGAGTATTTCAAATGAGTGAATTTCCCTGTATGATACAGACTTGTCATTTATAATTCCATACAACGTCTGCTATGGGTTGAGGGAGACTAGACTTTCATGCAGATGTTTCAACTATCAAGGTGAATGGTTGATGGATTAATGATGGAGACTTGATCTAATCATGGGATCTGAGAGGTAGATCTGATGGGAGGTGTTTGAGCTGTTGGGTGTGTACACTCAGAGGGTGGTTTTCACAATAGAGTTTTTATGAGCCCGAATAAAGAGTTTTCTCTCCTTTTTGGATTATACCTCCATACCTGCCTCAACTGTCCCCAGAGGTGTCGGGCCATAGATCACCTGATCCTCATCTGTTACCTCCGAACTGTGAATTAAAATGAACGTTGTCTTCCATAAAGAAGCTTCTCTCAGCAAAGTGATGAAAGCACATTATTACAGTGTCGCTCAATTCTACACAAAGTACTGCCATCATGTTCCATACTTTTCAATTGTTTCATTGCATTAAAATGTCACATTTTTACAAACCTTCATGGAAGTATAATTATTAGTATTTTACAATTGAGGATAAAAATGATCAGAGAGATTAAGTAGTTTGCTAAAATTTGCCTAATTACCAAATATCAGAGTTTAACCTAAAAGCAGATTATCTTTCTCTTATTAGAGAATGCTAATGGACAAATTCCACTTTTGCTGAACATTTATAACTGTTCCAAGATTGGAGTCTTTACATACAGATTCTTGAAAATTTAGAAATAGGTACCAACTCTGCCATGACTTGGCGCTAAATCCTGACTTTACATGAATTTATTGAGGAAAAATTGACTAAGTAATTTAGGACTATTGAGTGTCTCCCCCATTCTTTTAATTTGCCTTTTTTTAAAAAAAGTTTTTATTTATTTATTTGAGAGGTAAAGTTACAGACAGTGAGAGGAGAGGAAGAAAGCAAGAGAGAGAGAGAGAGAGAGACTCCCCAAATGGCTCCAACAGCCAGAGTTCAGCTGATCCAAAGCCAGGAGTCAGGAGCAGCTTCTTCCAGGTCTCCCACATAGGTATAGGGGCCAAAGGACCGGGTCCATCTTCTGCTGCTTTTCCAAGCCATAGCAGAGAGCTGGATCTGAATAGAAGCTAGCACTCGAACCAGTGCCTATATGGGATGCCGTTACTGCAGGCAGAGTATTAACTTTCTGCACCACAGCGCCGGCCACCTTGTCTTCTTACTAAACAAAAATCTGTTAAAAGTTGTTTTGAAACATGTTGTAATTAGCAATGATAATAGTCACTACAGAGCGAAGACAAATTTTGTCAAATTAAACAAAGAAAAATCACAGATGTGGATATAATTCCAAATACATGTGCAATGAAAATAAATGTGAAACTATTAGACAAACACAGAAAGCTGCAGATTGGAAAAAGATTGAATTAAAATGAAAAATCTAACTGTTTGTATATAGCAAATGGATTAATATAAGGAACAGAAAGATTCAAAATTAAGAAATGGGAAGATAATTTTGGCAAAGAATTATTTTAGAGGAGTTGGTATTACATAATAGCATTCAGTCAGGGTGTTAAATCCATCTCTCCTTATACTTACACTAGAGAAGCAGCAGAAACCAAAAGAAAGCTTATTTCTGCATCCCAACAAGCACGCATACACAGACGCATGCTACTGAGAGATACTCCTGGAAAACACAAGGTTGTCCCAAATTGGTCAGTGTGTTGTGCATGTGCACTGTGAAGATAGCAGGCAGCCTGGAGCAGTGAATCCAGAGGCAGAAATCACAGTATGATTTAAGAAATCTTCAAATTTCTGCTTTGGCGTCTTCCTGGCATTGGAGAAGGACATCTAATGCCTGTGTATTACCCTAAACATTTGCAACAATAGCAGATGCTATTTGTGAAGTAGCATCTAAGGCAAAATGAAAGTCTTGGTGGAATTAAGAAGTCGAACACAACAGGGTTAGGTTGGATTGACAAATCCTGAGCATCATTCTTCTGTCCACATTAATTTTAGCCCAGCAAGGCTGTGTCTTCCTGATACTCCATTATTCTAAGAATAGAAGGGGAGTCCCAGAAGAGTTCCCTTGTGGAGGAAAGCAAGCTAGCACTGGCAGTAGTGCTTCTGTGATACACTTCACACACTTCCTCTGAGGGACATGAACAGGAACCAAGACCTTTCCCGATACTGGATAGAATATAAACTAAAAGAAAGATGCAAAAGAAAACACTCATCACTGAAGCAAAATGAGTGGCATGCAAAATCAATTAGTAGTAAGCAAAATACAATACAAAAATAGACAAGAAAAATCAGAGATGAGTTCAAGTTTAAACTTTTCAATAATGGGGTCTTTCATTTCAAAAAATTACAGGGGCTGGCGCTGTGGCTCACTTGATTAATCCTCTGCCTTTGGTGCCGGCATCCCATATGGGCGCCGGGTTCTAGTCTCAGTTGCCTCTCTTCCTGTCCAGCTCTCTGCTGTGGCCCGGGAAGGCAGTGGAGGATGGTCCAAGTGCTTGGGCACCTGCACCCATATGGGAGACAAGGAAGAAGCTGGCTCCGGCTCTGTGCAGCACTGGCCGTGGCAGCCATTTGGGAAGTGAGCCAATGGAAGGAAGACCTTTCTCTCTGTCTCTCTCTCTCACTGTCTATAACTCTACCTGTCAAATAAAAAAAATTACAAAACCAAATGATACATGAAAATATATTTTTGGAATAATAAAAAATCACTAACAAAAAACTAAAGAATAACATAACATTTTAATTTACAATTTTATTTAATTATCTGAAATTCTTGAATAGTTTTTATATTCTCACATTTTGACAATATATCCTTTGATCATCATTTCATATGACTACGGTACTATAATTGTTTCTTACAGAAAGAGATAATAATTCAGATTTTTTTCTAGGATGAGTGAGTTAAACTTGTTCTTAGCTTGGAGTTTAAAATATTTCTTTGCTGCTCTATTGGTAATTCTATATAAACTTTACTATTTTCTTAGATTTAAAAAAATAATTTAAAGTAATTTCATATAGAAGAGTACTTTAAAATGTTCACAGAAAAGGGAAATAAAATATAAATCAGTGAAAAAAATCTTGAAATCCATGCATAGTTTATCATAGCATATATTTCCACTGAACTTTTTGATGACTGTTCAAATAAACAATAAGGTTTCATGCTTTGTACACATGTGAGAAAATAGGGACAAAAGTAAATTGAAAAGTAATTCATATGAAGACATTTTTAAAGAGGATAAGAATTTTAAAGAAATAAATAAAAAAGTATTCAAGGTGGACAAGAGAGAGGGTAGGGTTGGAAATATCACTATGTTCCTAAGTCTGTGTGTATGAAATACATTACATTTGTATGCCTCAAATAAAATTTTAAAAATAAATAAAAATAATATAAAAATAAAAATCCAAAAAATTAAATTATAAAAATAATACATGGAAGGCATTAGGAAAAAACTCAAGGAACCCTGTAGTTAAGTGGTCCTGTGACCATGCTAGCAAGTGAGACCAAAACTGAACTGTGTTTTAGTAGAACACTCTTAAGAACAATTCTAAAAATTGTACATGAAAATACATGATTAATGGGCCGTTAATGTGGCGTAGTAGGTTAATCCTCTGCCTGTGGCGCCGGCATGGGTGCCAGTTCTAGTCCTGGCTGCTCTTATTCCAATCCAGCTCTCTGCTGTGGCCTGGGAAGGCAGTAGAAGATGGCCCAAGTCCTTGGGCCCCTGCACGCATATTGGAGACTCGGAAGAATCTCCTGGCTCCTGGCTTTGGGTTAGCTCAGCTCTGGCCATTGCAGTCATTTGGGGAGTCAATCAGCAGAATGGAAGACCTCTCTCTCTCTCTCTTGTTCTACCTCTTTCAAACTCTTTCAAATAAATAAAATAATTCTCAAAAAAAGAAAATACAGGATTAAGGCAAACACACAAACTGATAGCACACATGTGGTTCTGCTGCTTCTATTAACTTCCACCAGCTCCCTAGTTTTGATAACAATATCCCCAGGAATTTGCCTAAGGAATCCCATCACATTTCCTCATAAATGAATGTTTCATGTGGACTTTGAATAAAAGAAGTAGACAGTCACTTTTAGGGAGGGTGGATAAACACTCCAGAAATGACGACTCAGTATCTAAAAATAAAAATAAAAATAAAAAACCCACAAAACAAGTCTTTGGAGAAACAAAATTAGATAGTCAAAAATGTTCATTTGGGGTTTGGAAACCAAAGGACAAACTTTTCAATTAACTCATCCAATAGACATATTCTATAATATGTCTATTATATTCTGGTAATAGTATAAATACAGCCATTTAGAATTCTTTAATTTTCTTTACATTTGTTTATATTCAAAGTTTACTTTACCTATGAATGGCTTAAAAATATCACATTGAAGTATACTTCAAAATTTTATTTGAAATACCAACCAGTTAAATTGAATAAAAGTTCAAATTCAGGGCAAAGTCCTTAAAAGTGGAATATTGTAAAACCTAGAGTAAATAAATTAAACATGGCTTTCAGGACCAAATATACTTAGGAATTCTGTGTATTTCAAATGCAGTTACAGAAAGAGAGAAAGAGTCAGAGAGAGATCTTACATCTGCTGGTTCACTTCCCAAATGGCTACAGGCACCCAGCAGTGGGCCCTGACAGAACCAGAAGCCAGTAGCTTCATCCAGGTCTCCTACGTGGGTGGCAGGGTCTCAGACACTTGAGTCATCTTCTATTGCTTCCCCAGGTGCATTAGCAGAGAGCTGGATTGGAAGTGGAGCCTCGGGGACTTGAATTGGTTCTTGTATGAGATGCCTGTGCTGCAGGCGGCTGCCCAACCCACTGCACCACCATGCCGTCCCCAGGAATTCTGTGTTTTTAAAATAACTTTCTGGATGTATAAGACTAAACACATTTGGTCTTTTATTTTCTTTTTAATGATTACATATACATTATATGTTATCCTTTTAAAATATGATTAATCCTATGCATACATTCATCAACTATTGGTAAACCAGCAAGGGTTCTATCAGAAAAGTGAAACCTCTATGTGTACCAGGAAACTGGGAATCTTCCACAGTTGTTGGAGGAATTGATGAATGAAAAGATCAGACGTGATCAGAAAAGAGTCACTGAAGATCCATGGGAAAGTCAGAGTTAGCAGGGCACTGGTACAGTGTAAGCACTCCGCAGGCAAGTGTGGTGGGCTCTTTGCAGCTTTTGTCTCTCAGAGGAGTGAGCAGCTAAATATCTAATTGGTGGGCAGGGCCAGAAATGATTTAGGTGAGCTGGTCATGGAGCAGGGGAAAGTGAAAACAAATTAGAGCTCTAGACCTCTCACTCACTGCCTCGAACAATGAGACTGTCAAAATGCAGTAGATTCTGTTTCACTTCCTTCTCCCCCGTCTCATAGAAAGAGCTCTTGTGGCTGGTAGTTACCCGGAATCACACAAGGAAGCAAGCTCTAGGAAACATATTGTATTTCCAGATTAAATTAACACAACACTACATTACCCACCACCAATCTGGCTGTAGCCACCTGCTCCGGGTGCAACCTGCCATGATTCCGGTTGTATGATTTGGGAACACTTGGAACTCAACCTAATCAACTCTGAATGCACACAAGAGCAAACAGTGTCAAAGAGTCTATCTTCAATTCCCAAGGAGACACTGAGCTCATATCCAAACACTTTGTATAATTTTAAATCCCAGTTCAAGGTCTTTCCTTTTCCAACACAAAAATGATCATTTTCTACATGTAGGAAGGGGGCTCTAGGCTCTGAGCCACTGTAAAACTGATAAAGTAGTAAATAAAATATTTCACACATTTATATGGCACTAAAGTCTATGTGAGTTTTATATTAACTATTCTGTCTTCCAGAAACAATATAAAATGCCCTCTTTTCTTTTGTCAGGCTTCCATGTATAACAGACCATTACTAGAATTTTCTTTTAAATCATTTTAAGGCATCTCATCATTTTATATTATGCTTGTCCATATTGTATCGTATGAATTATTGAAGGTTAATGCATCTATATTTTGAGTGAACAAGCTTTGCCTGCTGATTTTAAATATGAAGTCATTCTTTTCCCGTGGTATAATGATAAATTTGCATTATAATTAACAGCCCAAGAGTTCCTTTTTATGCCGTATAATAATGCCTTCCTTCAGCTTTGCTTTTCACAGTACATAATAAATCACAGGGGAAAAATCTTTATTTTTAATATTCACATTTATGTATTTAATGAACATTATTGAATTTTCAAGTACTTATTGGAATGGAGGAGAAATATTTATGCACTATTATTTTATTTCAGTTGTAGAGAATACGGCATTCTGCTGATGTAGAATGTTAATAATTAGTACCTCTATTAAAAGTCAGCTCCTGGTTTTCTGCAACATTATGCTGGGAAGCTGTGTTTCCCAAGTGGGCAGAGAATTATACAGTTTTATTAAAGAAGAGCCTTTCCTTTGAATACAATTTTAAGAAAATCTTCAAAGGGACAAATTTAAAGCCTCAAATCAGAGCATAGCACTAATTAGTGTGTAACAATGATTTAGGTGGAGAGCACCAAGCCTTGTTAATTTTCCAGGCCCATTCTGTAGTCTCTTTGCTGTATGTTTCTTTTGATGAGTCAATTTTATCAAGGTACAGCTTTTTATATTTTAAATAATGTCATAACACTTCTAAAGTTTTAGAGAATGGTACATACTGATGCTGAAATCTGGCAATTATCTTCTAACTCTGTATTCCAGCAACTAATTTTATAGCTCAGGTTAAATTGCTTAATTCAATTTCAAGTAGTTTACATTTATAATATTGCTGTAAGTGGCATGTCTCTGAATAAAATAATGTAACCACCTATTTGTTGATGTAGCCTTCACACTTAGGAATAAAGGTGGGCATCAATCATCAATTATAAATCAAGTTACTTAAAATTCAAAGGTGTCAGGAGTGTGAATTCTCTTGATCATAGTCTGTCTTGTGATGCCTTTTAGGAATTATAAAAGTTAACATATCAGCTTTTCTAGTTTTAAAATGCTATGTACTACAAACTGTTTTCTTCATTTAGTAAATAGTTAGGTATTGATCTGAGAATGTTGTGGGAAATTAGAAAACAGTATCAACAGAATGTCATATAACTATGATGTATGACTTTGCCAATATGAAGTAAGAATTGATTACTATTAAGGTCAATATCAAGATTCATTGACTCATACATACATAGTGACTAAGGCTAAATTGAGAATCAATGTTTACATCAAGAAAACATATATCTTCCTATGGATAAAAATGTGCCAATAAGTCCCTCCATTCTGTTATTATCTATTATGAGAATTCAATTTTTGAAGCATGATAAATATTTTGCAATTTAAAAATCATCCACAACTGCATCTAACTATTGGTCTCTGCATCATTAATGATGGGATGTTAAATTATTCCAATAAAAATTGATATTCATATCAAATAGAAATGAATAGTAACTACAATACTCTTCAGAAGCATTGAAGAAACCAAACTCCCTTAAATAGTGCCATGAGAAACAGACAAACACGAAAATAACAGCATCGATACAAACACACACAAAATACTCCGGTTCTGAACCTGCTTGGAATGTGGGTACAGATGAATGAATATATAACTAAATAAAGTATAAAATAAAAAAAAAACTATGAAGTTAAATCCTAAAGACTTACAGAACAGAAATGTTAGAAAAACAATATAATTTGTACAAAATTTAAAGAATTATGCTGTTTTATAGTTCAGCTTTCTTAACATTTCTTAAGTATTTCAACTGAAAGTTTGAGAAATCCTAGCCTCCCTCACCCCATGTCCCCATCTATTGTTCCCCAAATTTCTTTGCTGCCTTTCATTTCATTTTGATTATGATTGTACTCACTTCAAATGAGATCAATATATCATCTCATACAGACTGGTCACATAACATGCAGATAGAGCATGTTATTTTAAACCATAGCTAAACTTGAGGAGCCTACAAAATATTCACTGAACACTTGTTATTGCAAGCCTTATAAACAAGACACTTGAAACACAGCACATGATGCCATTACATGTGACATCTTAAAGTAACAGAAGCAGCAACTTCAGGGAGAAAGAAAAGAGGAAAATAAGACTACTCCCTACTTGATATTTTAAACCAGAATACAATAGAATCCTCAAAGTTCAATGAGATGTCTTACAAGCTACCAAAGTTAGGAGGGAGACAGCAAAGAAACAGCCAATTAGCTTTCTTGAATTGTGACCTTCTTTAGAAAGAAATACAAAAATAAGAGATTATGGGAAAATAAGTGTATTCAGATGGTGTTAGTCCAAAATACTGAGGCTGTCAGATAGAACTGATTCTTAGACTTATAAGAGGACTCTTTAAAAAATTCAAGGAAGGGTGAGTGGCCTAACAGGATGTTGTTTAAGATACCCACAGCCCATATCAGAACACCTAAATGTGATTCCCAGTGTAGACCCCCACCCCTGAATCTTACCAGTGCAGACACTGGGAGCAGCAGGTGATGACTCAAATGGTTTTTGGTCTCTGCCACCCACCAGGAGACCTAGACTGAGACAATGGCTCCTGGTTTCAGATTCAGTCCTGGCCCATCCTTGGCCACCGTGATGACTGAAGGAATGAACTAACAGAAGGGAGCTCTCTACTTGTGTCTGTGTCAACCCGCCTCAGTCTTTCCCCCTAAAACAAAAATGTTATAAAAAGTTCATGAAAAATGTGTGTTATGAAGAAGTTAGGAATTGCTCCCAAAACATTTTGCACCAAAATAAACTTATCTTTTAATTCCATTTACATGAAATATTCTTTCAAATATTTATTTTATTTATTTGAAACACTGAGTCACAGAGAATTGGAAAAGATTTTCCATCTTCTGGTTCACTCCCCAGATGAACATAACAGTTGGAGCTCAGCCAAGCTGAAGTCAAGAGCATGGAGCTTCATACAGGTCTCCCACATGGGTGACAGGGGACTAGATACCTGGGTCATCTTCCACTGCTTTTCCAAATGTGTATTCAAAGAGTTTGCAAAAAAAGAAAAAAGTGCAAAAAAGTGGAGCAGCCATCTGGGACTCAAATCAGTGCACCAATATAGGCTGTCAGCATTGCAGGTGGCAACTTAACTTGCTATACCACAATGCCTGCCCTGAAATGCCCTAATATATTTCATATTAAAAAAAACTCACTTAGGCCGGCTCTGTGGCTCACTAGGCTAATCCTCTGCCTGCGGCGCCGGCACACAGAGTTCTAGTCCCTGTTGAGGCACCAGATTCTGTCCCGGTTGCTCCTCTTCCAGGCCAGCTCTCTGCTGTGGCCCAGGGAAGGCAGTGGAGGATGGCCCAAGTCCTGGGGCCCTGTACACGCATGGGAGACCAGGAGAAGCACCTGGCTCCTGGCTTCAGATCAGGGCGGTGCGCCGACCGCAGCATGCCGGCTGCAGCACGCCAGCCACAGCAGCCAATGGGGGGTGAACCAACGGCAAAGGAAGACCTTCCTCTCTGTCTCTCTCTCTCACTGTCCATTCTGCCTATCAAAAAAAAAAAAAAAAACTCACTTAAATTATGAAGTTGAAAACAAATTTGTTAATAACCTGGCTAATTTTGCCTCACATCAGAAACAAAATAGGAATATAATTGAAAAAGACAGAAAAAAAAAAAAAACAGAATAAACCCTAATGGCTAACATTGTGTTAAACTTTAGAACTTATAGACACACTTACTTGAAAGGTAGTAAGAATAATATCTATTACTCAGGGTTCTCCAGAGAAATATAACAAGAAGGTGTGTGTGTGTGTGTGTGTGTGTGTGTGTGTGTAGAGTGAGAGAAAAGACAAAGATGCATTTCAGTAAGTTATTGCATATGATTGTGTAGGCTTGATGACTTAAAAATCTGACATTGTAGGCCGGCGCCGCAACTCACTAGGCTAATCCTCCGCCTTGCGAGGCCGGCACCCCGGGTTCTAGTCCCCGTCGGGGCACCGGATTCTGTCCCGGTTGCCCCTCTTCCAGGCCAGCTCTCTGCTGTGGCCCGGGAGTGCAGTGGAGGTTGGCCCAAGTGCTTGGGCCCTGCACCCTGTGGGAGACCAGGATAAGTACCTGGCTCCTGCCATCGGATCAGCGCGGTGCGCCAGCCGCGTTGGCCATTGGAATGTGAACCAATGGCAAAGGAAGACCTTTTTCTCTGTCTCTCTCACTGTCCACTCTGCCTGTCAAAAAAAAAAAAAAAAAAAAAATCTGACATTGTAGGCAGTCAGGATTGAAACTTGGAGAAGAGGTGAAGTTCAAGCTCAAAATCTTTCTAGTGGCAGAATTCTTCCTTGTGATTGGGTGTGAGGTAGGAGGGGAAAACTGACTTTGCTTCATTAAGGATTTCAACTGTTTGTACCAGTTCTACCCACATTATGGACAGAGATCCACTTTACTAAAAATCCACTGAGTTAGGTATCAATCTCATTTGAAAAAACGATCTCATGGAAACATCCAAAATAGTGTTTGAACAAATTCTCTTGGTATCATGGCCAAGTGATATTGACCTATAAGATTAATTATCAACACAGGATCATTCAATTTATACATTATAGGGCACAATATAACTCTTTTCAGTTTGTTAAAAATATTTAAGTTGGAGAAGCTGTCATAATTATCCCATTGTTAAATATTAAGTGAAATATATAAATATGTCAAAGGCAAACAATGCAAAATAAAAGAAAATGCATTCAAGAAACTGAATTGTGTTAATTATAAATATGTTCCTTTCCTAAAATGCTTCTTAAAATTATATAATATTATTAGATTAATGGGAAAATTCATCATATATATGAGCAGGTAAATTAAAGATACCAGTGCCAGCAATGTGACAAAATGGGTAAAGCTGCCACTAGTGACACCAGCATCACATGTGAACGCCAACTGATGCACCAATCCCTGCTGGGAAAGCAGTGGATGATGGTCCAAGTACCTGGGCACCTTACACCCATGTGGGAGACCAGAATAAACTCCTGGTTCCTGACTTTGGGCTGCTACAGCTCTGGCCATTGAAGCCATCTGGAGAGTGAACTAACAGACTGAATCTCTCTCTCTTTCAATCTTTCTCTCTCTCCCTGTCTCTCTCTGTCTCACTCTGTAACTCTGGCTTTCAAAATACAAAAGTAAACTTTTTTTTTTATTTGACAGGTAGAGTTATAGGCAGTGAGAGAGAGACAGAGAGAAAGGTCTTCCTTCCATTGGTTCACCCACCAAATGGCCGCCACGGCTGGCGCTGCGCCGATCCAAAGCCAGGAGCTAGGTGCTTCCTCCTGGTCTCTCATGCGGGTGCAGGGACCCAAGCACTTGGGCCATCCTCCGCTGCCCTCCTGGGCCACAGCAGAGAGCTGGCGTGGAAGAGGAGCAACCGGGACTAGTACCTGGCTCCCCAACTGGGACTAGAACCTGGGGTGCCAGCGCCGCAGGCAGAGGATTAGCCAAGTGAGCCACGGCACCAGCCAAAACTTTTTTTTTTTTTTTAAAGAGTGTGTGTTCATACGAATGTAGGTTGAAAAAATTTGCATTGGAAAATACTAAAATGTAAGAAATGCAAATAATATAAAAGAAAAATATATTTTTATTGAAGTCATTTATAATTTTGTGTTTTTGTATCAAATATATAAAGTTATTACAATTAGCACTAAAGTAGAAAATTGGAGTATAATCACATCAACACCGAATCTGTGTGTCATAACAATGCCCAAAAATTTTAGTTAATGCAGTTTTAATTCCATAATTAATAATCTGAGACTCTCATAAATAGTAATTTACTTGGAAAAGAAATCAAGAGGATAATCCCTTTTATAATGCAATCATCAAAACCCCTTAGGAATAAATTTAATCAAGGAAGCAAAATGTTTGCACAAGGAAAACTGTAAAATGTTGGTTAAGGAAATTTAGTAGGAGACAAATAAATAGACATGTAACTCATATTCAAGGATTGGAAGAACTAATATTGTTAAGATTATAATATCCAGGGCTGGTGCTGTAGCGCAGTGGGTTGAAGCCATGGCCTGAGGCACCGGCATCCCATGTGGATGCCTGTTCTAGTTCCACCTGCTCCTCTTCCCATCCAGCTCTCTGCTATGGTCTGGCAAAGCAGTAGAAGATGGCCCAAGTCCTTGGGACCCTGCACCCACATGGAAGACCCAGAAGAAGCTCCTGGCTCCTGGCTTTGGATCGGCACAGCTCTGGCTTTTGCAGCCATCTGAGGAGTTAGCCAATGGATGGAAGACCTCTTTCTCTCTGTCTCTCTCTGTCTCTCTCTCTTTGTCTCTGCCTCTCCTCTCTCTGTGTAACTCTTTCAAATAAATAAAATAAATCTTAAAAAAAATGAATATAATATCCAAAGTGACACATCTATTCACCATAATTCTCATAATTTCCATGGAATTTTTAGGAAATAGGATCCAGGTAAAATCACAAATGGCTCTGAACAAACAGGAAAGTTGAAAAAGAAAATCAAATTTGGAGACATCACACTTCCCAATTTAAAATTGTGTTACAAAGCTCTAGTAACCAAAATATTATGATATTGGCTTAAAAAAAGAAATATAGATCCATGGAACAAAACAAAAAGTCTAGAATAAGTCCAAACATATGCAGTCAAAATTAAGTGCCAATCATAAGAGCACCAAGGAGACACAGTGGGGAAACTAAAGTCTCTTCTACAAATGGTTCTGCAAAAATTGAATTCCTACATGCATAAAATTAGATCCTTAACTTACAACAAATTCAGAATTGACTCAAAACAGATAAAAGACCTAAATGTAAAACCTGAACCTCCCAGAAGAGAACATAATGGAAAAGCTCTTTGACATTGGCCCTAATAATGATTTTTTTGGATATCACGCTAAAAGCTCAGGCTGCAAAAGCAAAAATAAGTAATTAGGACTACATCAAACTAAAAAGCTTCTCCATGGCCAAGTAATTAAGCAGCTAAATGAAAAAGTAAGCTAGTAAGTGGGAAAATATTTACAAACAAAATATATGATCAGTAGTCATTGCCCAAAATTTATAAACAACTTTTACATCTCAATAGTAGAAAATCCAGTATCCCAATTTTAGAATGCAGAAAGGACTCAAAATGTCATTTCTCTAAAGGAGACAAAATGGCCAATAGGCTTAAGAAAAGATGCTCAACTGACTACTCATCAGGGAAATGCAAGTTTAAGTCTCTATGAGATACAATTTTAAATCCAGTAGAATGATTATTATATAATACAAGGGGTAACAAATGCTGAGGAGGGGGTGGGGAAAAGAGAACACTAGCACAATGTTGGTGTGGATGCAATTGTTGTAGTTTCATGAAAACATTATGGAGGTTACTATGAAATTACAAAGCTGAATTACAATATAGTTCAAATATCCTTTCCTTGGACTTGTGGTAAATGAAATCTCTACATAATAAAGATATCTGCATGCTCAATGCAGCATTGGTCACAATAGTCAAGATGATATGGAAACAATCTAGGTGTATGTCAACAAACGAATGGAAAAAGAGACTGTAATACATATTATATCTGTATCTATCTATATATATGCACACACACACACACACATATATATATACACACATTATTTCTTAAAAAAAAAAGAACTGACTGTTATTTGCCACAACATAGAAAGGACTATACAAATTATGCTAAATTAAATAAGCCAGACACAGACATAAAATTATCTTATAATCTCACTTACATGTGGAATCCAAAAAAAAAATCAAAATTTTAAAGGAAAAAATTAGAGGGATCATGACAAAGTTTATGGGAATTCATATTATAAAATAATATGTATGGATTTCAAATTTTTGCATCAAAATAAGTTTTTTAAATTCTATATTCCACAAACTTTTTTACTTTTTTAAAGACTTATTTATTTATTTGAAGTTCAGAGTTACAGAAAGAGGAGAGGCCGCAAGAGAGGGAGGTCTTCCATCCGATGCTTCACTCCCCAACTGGTTGCAATGGCCAGAGCTGCGCCCATCTGAAGCCAGGAGCCTGGAGCTTCTTCCAGGTCTCCCACACAGATGCAGGGGCCCAAGGACTTGGGCCATCTTCTACTGCTTTCCAGGCCATAGCAGAGAGCTGGATCAGAAGTGGAGCAGCTGGGACTAGAACCGGCGCCCATATGGGATGCCGGTGCCTTAGGCCAGCGTGTTAACCCTCTGCATCACAGCGCAGGCCCCCTTCCACAAACTTTTTAAGAATATTTATTCTATTTATATAAAAAGCATAGTGACACACAGAGAGAGGTAGGGGGAAGGCAGAAAGAAAGAGATCTTCCAAGTGCTGGTTCACTCCCCAAGTTATTGTGATGGTTCTGACTATGCCAGGCTGAAGTAGGAGCCAGGAACTCCAGCTGAGTCTCTGTATGTGAGTGGCAGCAGTAAAAAGGTTTGGAATGTTTTCTTCTGCTTTCTCAGTTGCATCAGCAGGGAGCTGGATTGGAAGTGGATCAGCAGGACTGGACCTGACACTGATAATTTTGCAGGAACCAACTTAGCCTGTTGTACCACAATGCCACCCCTCCATAAACTTTTCAAGTGTGCTTTTGTACAGAGACAGAGAATGAAACAGTAGTTATCAAAGTTGTGTGTGAGAGGGAAAGGGATGAATGATGTAGGTAAAAGGATACCAAATAGCAGATGTACAATATGAAAAGTATACACACTTACTGTATAATATGAAGACTAAAGTGGGTTGGGTTATAGATTTTTGTTAAATATGTAGATTTTAGCTGTTATAATAAAAATTAATTGTAATATTATAGATGCATATTAATTTGCTTCACTACAGTAACGTATTTTCTATATGTACTCCATAAAATCATGTTTCATATTCCATATATGCACAATATATGCATCTCTATCATGCACTGGGTACTCTCCAAGTTACTATGTGAAATTGCTGAAAAAGCAGATACAGAACCTATTCTTATGAATATAGAAAGTTGACAAATAACACTCCATTGTTATATAATACATCTGTGGTATGTACTAGTAAAGAAAGTGTAATCTGACTAGGAAATACTGTTCTAGGTAATGGATTAAACTATCTTTGTCTGAGGGATGTGGGTAGAGCTTTCATTTTTGTACGTTCATTACCAATTCCAAAAGTGGTATGGTTTGTGCCTTTGAAATACTCTTTTAATTTCTCATTGTGTTCAACTGAATAAAAAGAGTTATTTTAGGCTTTTCTATATTACAGAAAGCTACAATTTTTATGGTGTACTATGAGCTACAGATCACTATGAACACAAATCATCAGCCATTTATATATATATATATATATATTATTTTCAGACAAAATCAGATTCAAAACATGAGAATAACAAAGGTCATCTTTAAGGAGCAGTAATTTGGCAGAACAGTTAAAGACACCACTTGGGGTAGCCAGATCCCATATTGGAATAGATTTGAGTCACTGTTCTGCCTCCAGCCTCCTGGTAATGCATGCCACTGGAGGCAGCAGGTGATGGATCATATATTTGGGTCCACGCCACTCACATGAGAGACTTCGATTGAGTTTCAGGATCCCTGCTTTGGCCTGACATAGTCCCAGCCATTGTGGAAAATGAACCAGCAGATGAGAGATACCTATCTGTCTCTGTTTTTCAAATAAAATGAAAATAAATAAATTTAAAAAGGAAAATAAACTCATCTCTAGGGATTGTTGGAAAAATATTAACTAGAAAAAAAGAATATGGCATTGGGTAAAATGATGATTTTTTAACCTAAAAACCTTTTATTTAAGGTATATAAACTTCATACATTTCATATATAAAAATTTAGGAACATAGTGATTTTCTATCCTACCTTCTCTCCCATCTGCATTCCCACTCTTTGTCCTCCTCCTTCTCCTATTCCCATTCTTATTTTTTTTTTACAAAAATCTATTTTCAATTACCTTTGTATATAAGATTAACCCTACACTATATAAAGAGTTCAACAAACATTTAAAAAAGATCCTCAACAGTTGAGACATGGGCTGTTCAAAACCATTGCATATCAAAGTGTTAATTTCACTTCTATAGATTACCTTTTAGGTACTCTATTAGTTGCCACAAAACAGGGAGAACACATTGTATTTGTCTTTTTGGGACTGGCTTATTTCACTAAGTATAATGTTTTCCACTTACATGTATTTTGGTGCAAACAACAGTATTTCATTTATTTTTTTACTGCTGTGTAGTATTCCATGATGTGAATATTTCATAATTTGTTTATCCTGTCTTCAATTGATGGGCATCTAGGTTGATCTTAGCAATTGTGAATGAGTTGCAAAAACATGG
Organism: Oryctolagus cuniculus; assembly: GCF_964237555.1. Classification (NCBI taxonomy): domain Eukaryota; kingdom Metazoa; phylum Chordata; class Mammalia; order Lagomorpha; family Leporidae; genus Oryctolagus; species Oryctolagus cuniculus. The sequence continues at coordinate 31,507,700 of NC_091439.1, forward strand.
GATATGGATCACTCTTTCATATGCTGATTTCATTTCCTTTGAATAAATTCCTAGGAGTGGGATGGCTGGGTCATATAGTAGGTCTATATCCAGATTTCTGAGGTATTTCTATACTGTCTTTGATGGTGTGTTATTTTGCACTAATATAAAATCTAGAGAATATTATTAAGGGGAGTTAATGGGGCCCAAGTGAAAAAAACTCTGATACATATTGGATCAACTGTGCTTGTGAATGTTGCACTTTGAATAAAGACAACATGTTGAAATTAAGAGGTACTGAATTCAGGTCTTCCTATGGTCAACTCATTTGCCATTGGTTATTCATTTGTTTTACTTCACGTGAAATCAAAAAGGTAATTTGCATTTATAGTAACATTTATCAACAGTTAGCCCAAGTCCCTGTGAAAGATCATGTGAATTCTACAAAATTGCTCCTATTCCAATATTATTAATAAATAGGCTAACTGTCCTAAGCACTTAGAGTGAAATAAACAAAACTACCCTGGGGTAGTTGTTGTGGCATAGCAGGTTGAGCTGCTGCTTGCGATTTTGACATCCCATATTATAGCATTAGTTGGAATCCTGGCTACTCTTCTTCCAATCCAGCTTCCTGTTAATGTTCCAGGGAGGCAGCATATGATGGCTCAAGTACTTGAACCGGTGTACCCATAAGACCAACCCAGAAAGAGTTTCTGGCTTCTGGTTTCAGCCTACCCCAGCCTGTATTTTGTGGTCATTTGGAGAGTGAATGAGCTGATGGAAGATTCTACCCACCACCCCTATCAGGTACTCTGCCTTTAAAAATAAATCTTTTTTAATATTTATTTATTTATTTATTTGAAAGTCAGAGTTACACAGAGAGAGGAAAGGCAGAGAGAGAGAGAGAGAGAGAGAGAGAGAGAGATCTTCCATCCACTGGTTCACTCTCCAATTGGCCGCAACAGCTGGAGCTGCGCCAATCCAAAGCCAGGAGCCAGGAACTTCTTCCTGGTCTCCCACATCGGTGTAGGTGCCCAAGGACTTAGGCCATCTTCTATTGCTCTCCCAGGCCATAGCAAAGAGCTGGATGGAAAGTGGAGCAGCCAGGACTTGAACCGGCACCCATATGGGATGCCAGCTCTTCAGGCCAGGGCATTAACCTTCTGTGCTACAGCGCCGGCCCCCCCAAAAATAAATCTTTAACAAAATCAAAAACAAACAAGAAAACAAAAACTTGAAACAATAAAAGGATAGATGGATATATAGGTACGGAAATAGGTCAGTGCAAATTCTGATAACTTTTACTCTTTAACAATAAGAGATTTCCTTTCCACCCACTGTTTACCTAGAGTTTACCATAAGTTATTCCCACATTTTAGCCATATGAAACTCATCCTCTTCCATTAATAGTTCCAAAAGACCTTCTGTCTTTTCTCTCTGACTTCAATAGTGAATGATGCCCATTCATATTCTATTCTGACTTTATGAAAGAGAGAAAGGACACAGCAACAAGCTAAGCTTTGAATTTTAGAAAATCAAGTTAGAATAATCGTTAGAGCAGGTTGGAAATGCTAACGTGAACTTCCTTTTGGAACTTTGTGGAGCAATTATTTTTCACTCAGTGCCATCCAAACCTTATTTTATGAAGCTACTACCAATTACTGGAACAACTGATTTTACTCCTACATAGACACAGTATTTATATTTTCTGCCCCAGGGTAGTAGCTCTAACTATAACAAGTCTGAAAACTCTTCAAGTGTGAAGCAGAGCTTTTTTTTTTTTTTTTTTTCATTCATAACAATCATGGAGCAGAAAATCTCTATCATCAGATCCATCCTTATTTCTCTCAAGTGAATGCAAACTTTTGTAATTTCTCTCTCAGTAACAGGATTCCAAAAGTACAACATGAGATAGGGATAGTAATCTTATTTAGTATCAAATGATTGTTACTAAATAAAGCTACTGATAAAATAAATGTTATTACCCCTAGTGAACAAAAAAGAACATTATAAGCCTGAAATAATGAATTAAATGATAAAGAACTAGAACAAGTACACTTCAAGCTACATTTTAATAACTATATTGAACTTTATTTTAAAAGTTCAGAATTGGCAGCTGCATCAGAATTTTGAGATTTTCCTAATAAAACTGCTCCATTTTTCAGTTCAGATTGACAATGTTTGAGACATAGGGGTAATTAATGGTTATTGTATCTTTGGACAATGATACATTAATTGAACATACAACCCTAGAAGTGTTCTGCAGCTAAACTAATTTTATCTCTGTAAACATATATGGCATGGAAGAGAACACTTTCAGTGTGCTATGGATGCAATGGCACAGGAAATGCAAGCAGTGGTTGTCTCTCCCAGGCAAGTCTTACATTTGAAAGAATAGTTGGAGAAAAGCTCTCTGCAATTCAATACAAATTTAGATTCTGAACTATGGCACAATATGTAGTTGTAAAATATTTAAAGCTTCCAGTGAATTCAGTGCAGTGTGCATTCACATCTGTCTTTATAAATAACACTTTTTTTTCTTCATGTGCTGAATTATAAAAGCCCTACCCAGTTCATCTTGAACAACTCTGTCCTTTTTCCTGACACATTATTCAGCTACATTATTTTGGAAAGATCATATCACCCAGAAATATTCAGGCCCTGGAGATTATATTAGCAAGAAAACATTCTATTATTAAATCCTGCCCACTCAAATGTAGATACTCTACATTCAATATGTTAAAACTTGTTTACATCACATTATATTCTCATGTCTCCACAAACAACACTCTTCCCTTAGTTTTCCAAGGTTTTAGGTTGTTGACCTGGAAATGCCCCTCAACATAATAATCACAGACAACAAAATAATTCTATATTTTTGCCCTGTGCTGCAAGGGTTTTAATTAGTTACATGAAATGGCTTTAATAGCTTCTAAGAAATAAAATCTAAAAAAAATTGTTTTGGTATTGAGCCTAGTACCAAAAAATGTTTTGCTGTTTTTATAGAGAAAATGAGTACTTCAGCTCAAAGTCTGATGTGTGAACTTTGAATGTTATCCAGGCACTAAAGCACATAACGAAGGAAGTGACCTTTTCATTCTTCAGCTACAGCTGTGTGTGATCCCAGGACCCCAGGATGCATGTTGGTACACAGAGCTCTGTGTAATCATCTTGCTTACCATGTCTCAGCATGCTGACTGGCTTAAGAAAAGAAACAACCTTTTTTAAATTTAATCAGCTAATCAATGGAATATTGATCCATGTTGAAAAATGAACCATTTTGCTAATAAAACTGAAGTAAATTCAACAAAATAGAGATTCATACTGAGCTCAATTATATAGGAGCCTGACTATATTGCAGCATAGATTTAAGTCACCTACATAAAAGATATAACAATGCTATAACTTCTGCATATCCAGGATTCATCATTGTCTCTGGAAACTACTATCTATTAATAACATTATTGATCATATATAGCCCTTACAGTCGCATACTGTAAGGAATTGTTTCCTTTTTTCATCAAATAAAAATTTCTATTGAATAGTTTGTTATTAAGTTGTTATTAAACTTCAAACCTTTAAAAGATGACATATAAGAACATTTTACTTTTTTTAAAAAGATTTATTTTATTTGTTTGAAAGAGTTAGAGAAAGAGGTAGAGACAGAGAGAGGTCTTCCATCCTCCGGTTCACTCCTCAGATGGCCAAAAAGGCCAGGAGCCAGGAGCTTCTTCCGGATCTCCCACGTGAGTGCAGGGGCCCAAGGACTTGGGCCATCTTATACTGCTTTCCCAGACCATAGCAGAGAGCTGGATGGGAAGAGGAGCAGCCGGGACTAGAACCTGTGCCCATATGGGATGCTGGCACTTCAGGTTAGGGCTTTAACCGATTGTGCCATAGCACCAGCCCCAACATTTTACTTTAAACTTTTAAACTTACATTTCTTAATTTTTTTTACATTTCAAAACACAGTAACAATGTATATATAAAACAACAGTATAGGGTATATACTTTATACCACTGGTCATGATTGTGTTGATAGTATGATTTGTTATAATTATTGTTTTGAAATTAAAAACTGAGATATGTAATTTAACATCAATAAATACAACTCAAATTTATTTTTTTAATATTATACTCAAACCATGCCTATTGGGCATAGAAATAAAATTATATAATGGTGCCTTCTAGACAGACATTAACTGTAGTAGAAGTATATCTCATACTTGGATCAGTGATCTTTTAAAATCTTTATTGTTATAATTTATGTACTAAAGATTGCACATATTTAATGTATGCATATGATGAGTACAGAAATATACATATAGCCATGATAACATCATCAAGACATACTAAATATGTTCATCACCTCGTCTAACCACCCACGCAGAGCACAAAAGAACACAAAGAAGTGTTTGTATCAACTCTTTAATGAAGAAATCCAAAGTGTGAGCAGGTAACTCTCATTAATGCTAAATGAAGATGTGTATCACAATGTGACAAATGATTACTCAAAATGTTCATTCCCAGGACTGTTTCTTTTCAGTCCAGTGACACATATTCTATCTCTTGCCATGAAAGTGCGCATGTCTGCTTGGTATATTAGAATAATTTGATAACAATAAGGAGTTTGCCATAAAGTAAATCTTTCCTGAGTCATTATTAAGACACCCCACAAGAACGGAATAGAAAGTTCTATTTAGAATTGTACAGCAAAATTAAAACTTCCTGCTTATTATATAAAATATAATTATATAATTACATAATTGTGGGGAGGTTTGTTTGCAAATATTCTTCCACACTCCAAGGGTGATACTTTGTGTTTCTCTCCGCAGTTAGACAGTCTGAGCATGATTTCCAATGTGGAAACCATTGGAACTCAGATAAGCAGTACATGGCAACTAGGAAAGCATTATTTGTCCGCCTTTACAGATTGAAATACATGAATGAAAAAAGATAATAAAGGGTAGAGGTCAGGGCTGTGGTGCAGTAGGTTAAGCCTCTGCCTGCTGGGATGACGTACCCAACAATGTGCAGGATTAACTAAACTGTAAATGCTTTAAATACTTATGGCAGTGTATAGGAAATTGATGTTACTACTTGAAAGTCTTAAAAAATTCTTTTTCAGATTTACTCTTCTCTTTATTAGCTCACAATACAACATTTGTTTCACTTTGCTATTAAGGGTGTTTCTGATTCAAACTAATAGTTACTACACATCAATATCTAAGATACAACATCTATAAATGGAACGCTACAAAACTGAAAATGTCAATTTAAAAACACTCAGTACTGATATGATACGTACATGATACATGCACATACTGGTCACTCATTCATTAATGAAAATCTTTAGAAAAATGAGAAACAGATGTTTACTTAGTAGTTAAGATGCTGGCTAAGTTACCTGTGTCCCAAATCAGAGTGGCAGGGATTGGTCCTCACCTCCAGCTCCTGACTCCAGCTTCCAGCTCATGAAGACCTGGGAAACAACAGTGATGGCTCAGTAACAGGTTCCTGCCATGCACAACTCCTGGCTTATGCCAGGTCAAGTTCCTTTCTTTGTGGGCATTTGGAGTGTGAACCAGCAGATGAGATCTCTCTCTTTCTGATTCTCTCTCCCCAGCATCTCTTTAACAAAAAAAGTTTACAGCACAAGAAATGTATTTTCCTCCTTAAAGACTTGTATAGGAAAACAAAGTCATACAGCTAAGACAAAGAAATTGCCAGGAATGAACCCTGAGTGGAAGGGAAAAAGAAAGATCACAAGTAAAACAGTCAGAGGAGATTCTACACAAAGACGTGGATTCTACACAATCATATGCTACTCTTATGCACCACACTCAGTCTCCCAGTCCTCCTTCTTTCTCCCCAAAGTGCCCTCTTTTTCTGCCTTTAATAAGAACAAAAAAGGACCAACCCTCCTTTCTTCCTCTTTGTCTTTTCTCTGTCACTTGTAAGTGGTTTCATTTGTTTTACCTCCTCACCAAAGATACCTCTGGCTATCTGGTTTTGGGCTTATTTACTTGGTTATTTATTTGCATTATTTCCCCAGCATCTAAAAATTGGCCTCCTCATGACCGTGAATCTTATACTGATGCACTTATTTTTACCACTTACTTCTCTCCTCTCAATATAAAGGAAAGTGAAAAAAATTTTAAGAATTGACTCGTCCTGCATGCAACAGTAAAACTCTAATAGCGCTGTATGCAAAGACTCTCACTGTAACTAAACTTTAAGCATAAGTAATAAATGACCAGGCAAGGTGGTTCTATCCCCAACAGGAAAATTCTCAAGTTAGAAAAATAGTAATAAAACCAAGCAGTCTCATAGAAAGAGGATTTATGCTTTATAGCTGTGAAAGCCCCACACTTAACCAGTCAGTGGGGCAGAATCCCTTCCCCTGGATCATAAATCACTGGCTTTTCTACAGTCCTCAGTGCTTGCCTTCATGTAACTAGTGAGATGAATGCTACCTTGTAGTTGCAGAAAATTTGCATTATGTGGTAGATTCATCTGAATTGCCCATCCAGTCCTGAGTGCCTGCAGATTGTCATAAAGTAGCAAAAGCAATACTTTATTATGAAATGGCTGCTCCCAGCACTACTTTTGATGGTGAGCCACAGTATTGAAGAGCTTTGGAGCTGAGTTTGAGATCTAGAGTTTGGATATAAAAACGCATTTGAGCAAGATACAGCTATTTGAAAAGCTTGTGTTCATTTTTCTACAGACCAAATAAAGCATAAAATTTCTGGAAACAGCATCAAATACAATGTTTTCCACTCAGTTTCCAGCAATTTCTAGTAGCCAGGACCAAAGAAAATGACAAGAACTGTTGGAGACAATTGCCTTCAGAAAATAAATTAGCACCAAAATCTTTTGTCGATAGATAAAAAAGTAGAACTGAACCCTCTTAGACATAGCATCCGACAAAAATAAATGTGACAGATGCTGAAAGTGAAAAACGTAAGAGAAACCTTACTTGCTCTTGACTTACTTCCTGTGACATTTGTTCAAGAACTTCCTTAATGAAAACTGATCACCGTCTTCAGGTTCCTTCGAGCATGCATTGTATAATTGATAGGTTTTCATAGTCTAGGAATGAAAATAGTACCATTTCTGTTCTTACACATGTAACTATTTCTACATAAAATATAATAATTAAAGTACATTAAAACCAACAATAGAGATTTATATATTATAGGTGTAGAATTCAAACTAATGCTGGGGATGCACAGGTTCATTTCTTCCAGCCCAAATTACATTAGAATTGGAGTAACATGCTCAAAAACGAGTGAATACAGCCTTGACATAGTCACTATAATTATAAGGTTGAAGCATTCAAAGGTGCTGAGACCAGTTTGAAAAAGAAAAAGGCCTGAGATGTTGGCTAGTAATCAGGGTTACCATACTTGGAAAAACAGGACCTGAGAACCTCAACCATCACCACCAAACATTAAGAGAAACGGCAGAAGTGTTGCTGTCTCTTAAAGAAAAAACAGATTCTTCAGTCTCAATCTGCCTGCTTAGCTACTGTTCCTATTGAGAATGTTAGGGTAGAAGACAGAGGCTCTCTGAGCATAGCACACCATATTCTCATGTACACAAGTTTGTCCCTTCGCTGAATGTCACCTAACAAACTGTACTAGCGTGTTGAGTCCTCACAGTCAGACATTCCAGTCTAAGGATTCTGGCAGGAAATAAACTTAGCCAAAGAAGAAGACATCCTTCCACTACCTGTGTTAACCAATCTCTGCTTCATAAGTATACACCAAAAAAAAAAAAAAAAAAAAAAAAAATAAGTATACACCAACAATCAAGGGTCCCTAAATGACTGAAAACAAAAGAAGAAATAAAAAGTTTAAAAAACGGTAAACAATGGGGGAGACAATGATAATTAGGGAACAGTAGAGAAATTAAAGAGAATGCTACTCAACCTTTTCAGATTCATTAAAGATATTGTATCTTATACATTTAAAAATATTGTGTTTTATACATTTAAAAAGAAGTTAAGTAAAAAATGAATACTCCAAAGACATTATACAATATAAAATATTGGTCTGCAACAAAGTAAATAAAAAGAATAAAAAAATCATAGAAAGGAAACATGAAATTGAAAGTTACTCAAACATAAAAAATATTCAAAGTTTGACAATAACAGGTGTTAAATATCAAGCTTTCTTGTGGTTAAGCAGAGAAAAATAAAAGAAGCAAAAGACTGAATATCACATGTGAAAAAATCTGGTCATTTTGGAGTGGGTAGATACCCGGACACTGGGAAACACACTGTAAAACGGTAACATTGTGTGTACCACAACATGGTATGTGATAGTATTTGTGATAGATGAAGGAAACTGCTTGTAGTATCAGAAGAAAGTCAGGAGTGGATGTATTCAATGAATATTGAGTGACCCCTATGAGTAAGGTCTCCTTCTAAGTGCTATAGCTGTAGGTGTCCATAAAAGACAGTTACCAGTTTCTTCCTGAAGCTTATATTCTGAGTGAAAGAAAAGATGTGACTAATAAAATACATAAGTAATTTGAGGTTATAAATACTATCAAAAAATAAAACAAATCTTAGATTAAGGATTGACAAGGATACAATATGGGGGAGTTTTTAGTTTCAGAATCTGAAAACTGGGGTCAGAACTGTGGCATTGCAGGTAAAGCTGTTTTCTGCAGCATGGCATTCCTTATAGGCACAGGTTCAAGTCCTGGTTGCTCCACTTCCAATCTAGCTCTATGCTAATGCCTGAGAAAGCAGTAGAAGATGGCCCAAGTGCTTGGGCCCTTGCACCCGCATGGGAGACCCATTAGAAGCTCCTGGCTTCTGGCTGTGGATCAGCACAGCTCCAGCTATTGTGGCCAAGTGAGGCGTGAACCAGTAAATGGAAAACTTCTCTCTGCCTCTCCTTCTCTCTCTGTGTAACTATGACTTTCAAATAAATGAATAAATCTCTAAAAAAAATTTGAAAACTTAGGAAAAAAAATCTACAGAACAAAGTTACTGCTCTAAACATGACTAAACTAAAACTTGGTGTGACCTCGTTCTGAGAAGTCCAAAATTCACACTCCAATTAACAATTGTGTATAAATATAAAAGGAATCCTAAGAAGATTTTTTTAAAAGACATGCTTTTAAGGGTGGCCATTTCCTATTAGAAAAGTAACTGTATTTTTTATTTTTTTAAGATTTATTTATTTTACTTGAAAGGGTTACACAGAGAGAGAGGAAGAGGCAGAGAGAAAGAAAGGTCTTCCATCCACTGGTTCACTCCCCAGTTGGCTACAATGGCCGGAACTGCGCTGATCTGAAGCCAGGAGCCAGGAGCTTCTTCCAGGTCTCTCACGTGGGTTCAGGGACCCAGGGACTTGGGCCATCTTCCACTGCTTTCCCAGGCCACAGCAGAGAGCTAGATAGGAAGTGCAGCAGCTGGGACTTGAACCGGTGCACATATGGGCTGCTGGCACTGCAGGTGGCGGCCTTACCTGCTTCGCCACAGCGCTGGCCCCAGAAAATTTCCTTTATGCCAGAGTTCCCTCACCTGTAAAGGCAAGATTTAGAGTATATTCTCTCAAGTCCTGTCTATCCAAAGAGATGGGGTCATTGAAAACCATTTAAATGTGAACAAACATATTTAAGTTAAAACACATCATACTTTTAAAATATGGCTGTCTGTGTACCAAAATGTCCATTAAAATGACAACTACAGGGCCTGCACTGTGGCTCACTAGGCTAATCCTCCTCCAGCGGCCCCGGCACACCGGGTTCTAGTCCCGGCCAGGGCGCTGGATTCTGTCACAGTTGCCCCTCTTCCAGGCCAGCTCTCTGCTGTGGCCCGGGAGTGCAGTGGATGGCCCAAGTGCTTGGGCCCTGCACCCACATGGGAGACCAGGAGAAGCACCTGGCTCCTGGCTTCAGATCAGCAATGCGCCGGTCGCAGCGCGCAGGCCGCGACAGCCATTGGAGGGTGAACCAACGGCGAAGGAAGACCTTTGTCTCTGTCTCTGTCTCTCACTGTCCACTCTGCCTGTCAAAAAAAAAAAAAAAAAAAAAAAAAAAAAAACTACAGAAAATCTGAAACAATTCACATTCCTGTCAATAGCAAATTGTTTGAAGACTTAATTCAAGGTAATGGCAAATGCAAGCAACCATACAAAGACCTTGAAGTAATACATAGTGTATCTTTTTTCAATTTTTTAATTTATATTAGGTGAACAAATTTCATGTATTTCATATATACAGATTTAGGAGCATAGAAGTACTACAGTATATTTTAAACAGATCAAGGTAAAATGGTCATATCATTTTATACTAGAAACGCATGAAACATCATTAATAGTGGTGCCAGAAAGGATTATAGTACATTCTACACATTTAAGATGTATTGTTTTCCTTAATCATGTGCAATTGGTAGCTTCAAACATATTAAATAACATCAAAAATAGAAAAATATTATGTAGCAAAAGGCACTGAAACCACAAATTATTATTAAAAGTTTCATAAAAATATGAACAAATGATTTTAACTACAGAAATCACAAAGGCTTTTATATATTTAAAGAAAAATATATCTCAAAAATGAAAACACTGGAAGCATATATACAAAGCTATTAGTTAGACATACCTCTTTGGAACACTTTCCATCAGGGCTGAGAGCTGGAGACAAATATTTGGAAAAAATACTTAGTCTTCTATCTTATTTACTACCATATTTTAGCTGATGACCTATTTGATGAGAACATATTAGTTCTAGGAAATAAAAATATATGAAAATATTGTTTTTAGGCATCTATGAGCAACTTCAAAATATATATGATGTTTTAAGAGCATTTATCTGAATTAAAAAGTTAAGTAAGTTGGAATTCTATCGCTTAATTTGAAAGTCTGGGTTTGATCCATATTATATGATAACTGTTTTAATAGAAATATCTGCACGGAATGTAAATATAATTACCCATTCTCAAATAATTCATGCAAAAATATTCAGACACTTAACCTTAATTAAGCAAACCCAGTGTCTATCAGTAATGATTTGGGAATTTTAATATATTTGTGAAAGTAAATGTTCCTCTTTGCAATTTATAGCAGTATAGATTGTTGTAGTTAAAGAATATTAAAATTTTAATTTATCTTAGTGCCGATCTGTTCAGTCTACAATGTCATCTCTAAAATACAGGGACAGATGGTGGGAATTGATTTAAATTTTAAAAAATGAAATAGACATGCAAAATACATGAGAGGAAAGAACAGGTACTAGATCTGTTGATCCCCCAAACCAAAGAACACTACACAGACAGCAAGACACTCACTGTGTTAACTCAACCCCTCCTGACTCTGAATGATGATGCAACACATTTTTGTACTTTTTAGGTCATTGTATTTTGGACCTCTTTTTTGCAGTAGAATGTCCTGAAATTTAAACTAATAGATCTCTAAAGAAAGACATGTTTTCAGTGTAATTGAAAAAGAAAGAAGACAGGGATATATTGCACCTTGGTAAAATCTAAATATTAGTAATTTAGAAATAAAGGGCATTTGACACTAACCATTTAACACTCTTTCTTAAGAGCTTCACCCAGGTCAATTGACTAGCTGACTTGCTTCATTTTCTTTGGTCTTCAATACATTCTTTAAAACTTTTCCCAAATTTTATGCAAGTCAACAAACATTTAATTTGATCTAATAGATTTCGAATTTCAGAAATCACAACTCCGACACAATAAACTTGAAAAATTAGCCACTAGTCATGCATGGGCTCTGAAGAAATGCATATTTTTCTCAGAATCACCAAGTAACAATATTTAAAAGTGATATAATTTATTAAAACTTTATATAAAATTCAGAGAATTTTCTTGTCTACTTTAACAGCAATGTGACATTAGCCCAAATCATAAATTTTGATTAATCTAAACTTATTCATGAAGTATAAAAATCCAAAGCCATTTATAATAGAAATTTCTCTAAATTGATTGAGTAATGATAGAAAAATTCTACTTTTAAAAAGATTTTACTGCTGATTAACTATTTTATATTCTGTTTCATCTTATGATTTCTAACTTGTTTCTGAACAAAAACTGAAAGAGAGCATTAATTTTTAACTTTTCACTAAATGTATTTTGCTGTGTCTAAGCCAGACCACAAAAATTGGTAATCTGAAAATGCAAGTTAAAATAGTGTCTCTGAAATAATAATTAATTAGTGCTGCCTAATGACCAACGATATTTCACAGGACTACTCACAGAGTGATATTTCCCCCACAGACCTGGACTTCATTGTGACAGATACTGAGGGTGAAGCTGAGCATAGAAACAGAAATCCACCTCCATGTTGTCGCTCCCCCTCTTCATGGAGGAACGACACAGGACCCTGCGCTGTTCTTTCGTCTGCTCGGCCCTTCCCGGGTTTGCTGCTGGTTCTTCCCAGGTTGGCTGCCGTCCCTTCAGCCTCCGTGGAAGGGCGGTTCCCCCTGCCACTTTCCCCACTTCCGCAGGGGAGCGGCACACCGCCGGCCGGCTCTCTCGGGGGCTGCACAGGTGTTCCCTCAGATGTTCCCCTTAGATGTTCCTGGTGCATGTTGTCTCTCTCCTCCTTTATAGTCCTCCTCCGCCAATCCCAACTCGGCTGCCCACATGCCGAGTACGCTGCTCTCCTCCAATCAGGAGCAGGATCAGCTCCTGGAGGTCATCACTCAAGTTGGCAAGAGGCAGCTGCGTAGAAGCTGTTTTCTTCTCTCCCAGCACCATATTGTGGGAGAGCAGATGCATAGAATAAGTCTTAATTCCAGTAACTCAGTCCAGTCCGGGTTGCTCCCCACACATGTGGCTCTCAAATATAGTTTCCTGTGACTCTGTACACACAGCCATCATCATCCCTTTCTAATTCAACTGATTTCTAACTGATCCTACCTTTTCAGCTCCCCCATCACTACCCTGCCTATGTATAATAGGAAGCATCTCTATCTGCCAGTGAAAATACTTAGTTAGAAGTCACAGTGACAGAGAAAGAAAGGGAAATTTATAGACATCTTCCACTGACTCACTCCTCAAATGATGAAAACATCTGGGGTTGATCCAGGCTGAAGCCAAGAGGCTCGAACTCTGTCTGAGTGGATCTCCTGCAGGGGAAAAAGGGGCTCAAGTACTTGGACCATTATCCACTGTCTTTTTAGGCACATTTGCAGGGAGTTGGATGAGAAACAGAGCAGCCAGGATTTGAATAAGCATTACTTTGTGCAATGGTAGCATCACAAAACCTGGCTGCCCTTGCTGTACCACAACACTGGCCCTCACCAGAGAAAATATTATTGTGAAGGGAGATACATATTTTTTTTTTCCTTTTCAAAAGAACATGAAAACTAAATCCTCAACAGACTTCCCTTTGCTAGTCAAATAAATTCTAACTCTATAAACCAGGCCCCAATTTCTCACATTAATTCTGACTTCATCCTGTCTTACAGCTCCTTCTAAGTCCTGCCCATGGTTTCTCAGACTGCTGAACCTCCGTCATTTTGCACAGCTCCTTGTACCTGATGATGTCAGATTCCTAGAGCTTGCCTTTCACAGCCTCTGTCCCCTACTTTTGTACTTGAACTCGGATTTCATTTTATTTACAACACTGAAGATCTTATTTTAAGTAATATCATTCACCACACTGCAAATCCCTTCGTTCTTATTACACTGTGGATTTTATCTTCTGATTTAGTACTTACACAATAGAATTCATCTAATTCATTTTTCCTTCCTAGGAAGGGAGTGTCCCTGTTACCATTACAAGACCATTGAATAATTTAATGCCGGCAATGACACAGTAGGTGTGTCACAAATACTTGTAGATGGACTGACTGATGTTATTTCTGCTTGCACTGTATCTCTGTACAGAATTTCTGTTAAAACAATAAATGTTGAAACTCGTAGGTGTTTACCCTACTCCTGTTAGTGTTTCATTCATCTTTCTTGTCTATCTGCCTTTTTACTCAATGTGCTAACAGGATTCCTCAGCTCTATCTTCCAGTTCACAAAATTGATCTTATTAAAATATTCTTTCTAAAAGAAGGGGGTCATTTTCTTGCACACAGCATGTATTTCTATTTAATAATATTGATGTCATTCCCACCATTTGTAACGGTATTTATTATGCCACTATTAAAATTGTGTGCTATTGGCTTTCAATCCTGTTTTGTTGGATACCAGATTCTGACTTGATATTTAGTGTCTCTCTTTCAAATTTTTGCTGATGTGTTAATTCTTCAGGTATTTTTAGGTTGTTCAATGTATTTTATCATAGCTATTATTACATTACTTAAAACATTTTAAGTAGCTTTAAATTAGTCAACAACTAGCAGATTAGAAATTAAAATGACTCAGGCATGTTTTCAGGGATATTTTCATGATATAAGATATTAAAAACAAATAACCAGTTTATTACATGAGAAGAGGAGTATAAATAAGATTTGTTACAAATAGTTTATAAAAAAAAAAAAACAGATCATTTGTAGCTGTCCTAATCACATTACATAATTTGAGTTAGGTTCTTGTGACATGAAATTGCGGAGGCTGATGTTTGATAAAATAAATTTGAGCAAAGCAGGTTATCTATCAATTATGTGTCTGTCCATGAAATTAACAGTTATGAAAGTAAATATTTTGTTTTTGATGTATTCCATTCCAAGAACACTGCACAGCAAAAAAGAAACACTTAACTTGTCATGTTTTTCTATTATTTTACTTTACACTTCATTTGTTTCTGTTCCATAGCCTTGTACTTTATTATTACTCATTGTTACTAACAGGCACATTCAATTTGGTTCCAATGGAAGTTTCTGTCATCTATTAAACTATGAAACTAATGACTGTAACATGCACCAGGCTTAATTACATGTATTGATTCTAAAATGTTTATCTCTCAGTTTGCTCCTTAAAAATAATCCAGCTAACTCTATTTATAATTTATTGATGAGTTAATCTTGCAAAGGAAAATCTTTTAACGTGTATAAGTGATACTTTAAAATTTGCTTGTAAGGCACATAGCATTATTTCACATTCAAAGATATATTAAATCTTATTTCCATCTGTTGATTGTCATAGCTCTTGTAATGTTAAGTAATCAAAGATATTTTATGTCTCTTTATTTGGTTATATTTCTTTGATAATCGCTAGGAGGATGTTATCAAATTACTCTCTGTCACACACACATATACGCAGAGAGACACAGAGACAGACAGACAGAAGGAGACATTCAAATATGAAGCTTTGAGTTTTATTCTTTTTTCATTCCTCAACTTATCTATTCTAGCCACCTGAATATTTCAGAATAAATTTTTGTTAGATTCTACCAGATTTTAATATATTTAGTCATACTCCTAAAAAGTACTGTGTTTTTACTCTGTGGATAGAATGTGATTGTTTCTGTAACTGATAAGTTTTTATATAATGAAATGACCACTGAAAACTTATCAAATCTACAGTCCACTGCATATTGGTATTTTAAATAAATTTGAAATCATTTTAAAACCACGTTAGTCTTTCCTTTTCTCTTTATCTGACTTAGTCACTATGAGCTATAGATAAAGTTGTGAAATTATCTCAAGAAACACACACACACACACACACACACACACACTTACTTTTCTTATTCCTTCCATGTTTGTTACCAATACCATAGAGCAGTTCATCATTATCTCTCCAAAATTTTGCCAGAGCCTATACCTACTTGAGTGATCCTCAGAGCCAGGCTTGCTTTCTTTTTTCTCCTCCTCTTTGTCCTTTTCCTCCTCCCTCTCCTCCCCCTCCTCCTCCTTCTCCTTCTCCTTCTCCTTCTTTGGCTTGCCTTTTTTTTTTTTTTTTTTTTTTTTTTTTTTTTTTTTTTTTGACAGAGGTAGAGAGAGAGACAGAGAGAAAGGTCTTCCTTCTGTTGGTTCACCCCCCAAATGGCCGCTATGGCAGGAAATACGCTGATCCGAAGCCAGGAGCCAGGTGACTCCTCCTGGTCTCCCACGCGGGTGCAGGTGCCCAAGCACTTGGGCCATCCTCCACTGCCTTCCTGGGCCACAGCAGAGAGCTGGACTGGAAGAGGGGCAACAGGGACTAGAACCCAGTGCCCATATGGGTTGCCGGTGCCACAGGTGGAGGATTAACCAAGTGAGCCACGGCGCCAGCCTCTTTTGCCCTTTCTTAAAACTCTTTGCTGGACACTCTCACATTGGTGTCTTCTCCACTAAAAATATTTGCATTGTCCACTTTTTAAAATTTCTTTAGTGGTGTCCAGTGTCATCCTTTCCTTTATCTCACGCTTGTACTCCAGATGAAATGACCTTATTTCGTTTGTCACCAGGTTCTGTTTCCCTCTTTGCTGTCCTTCTTTGTGTACACTATGTTTTCTGGAGTTTTCACTGGCCTCCATTCCATCAACACTTTCTCTCACATTAAGTGTTGCTTCTTACAAGTTGCTTTCCCTGGCTTCACATTCAAATAGGCCTGCTATCATGGTGTTTTATTCATAACATAGCTTTGTCATAATTTGTCATATTTGTAATCATCTATTTTTTAAAATATTGTCTTTTATTTCTCATGAATTAGGAAGCTCCCTGAGGTCAAATGACATGCATACAAGATTAATACTTTTGATTTTATATTACTTAGCAAACATCTTAGAGCACATAGGCACACAACAAATATTTGACTATTAATCAACAAGTACTCCTTCAGTGTCTGAAGATAAGGGTAATGTAGTGAAATTATTAAAGAAGTCTTTCAGTTTACTCTGATTAAATATCCTAATAATTTTCATGCTAAACCTCGATCTCCAAAGACATTTCAGATATTTATTTAAAAAAGCAATACTGTGCTTTTTAATTTTTAAATTTGGAAAAAAATTATTTATTTGAAGGGAAGAGTGACAGACAGACAGGGACAGGGAGAGACTGAGAGAAAGCAATTTTCTTTCTGCTATTCTCTCTCCAATGACCACAACAGCCAAGGATGGACCAGTCCAAAGCCAAAGAGCCAGAACCTCTATCCTGATCTCCCACATGGGTAGTAGGGGCCCAAGCATTCATTTCGTCCTCTGCTGCCTTTCCAGGCACACCAGCAGGGAGTTGGATCAGAAGTGGAGCCACCAGAACTTGAAATGACACTCCAACATGAGATGTTGGTCTTGCAAGCAGCAGCTTAACCTACTGCGCCACATAATTTGGCCCAATTTTTATGTGTTGGATCTAAAAGCAATTACTCAATTGACCCTGAATTAAGTAAATACAAATTCTGTAAATGTTATATCATTGTTTTCCAAGCTTTTCTCACATGGAGATATGTCATATTTTTAAATAGCATATTCATTGGATAGAATGAGTAAACAAAAAATTGTTAAGAGGATACTATGAGACTACTTCAAAAAGTCCATAAAGAGGGGAATTAAGATAAGTTTACAAAAATTTAAAATTTATAGAACGATTTTTTTAAAATATTCATTTTCATGAATTTTTAAAGACCTATTGTATGTATGGACCTCAAAAATTTTGCCACCAAAATATACTTCTTTTAATTCCATCTTCCATTAATTTTTTGAAGTGCACTATATTATATAATAAGTAAAAAAATCAATGGAAACTAGTACTTCTTTTTGTTAGAGTCTTAATTGATCCCCTATTTGTTAGATGCTTTGGAGGATGATATGTCTGGTTACTGCTTATTACTTAAATTTATTAAAGCTAAGTATAATGATGAGAATCCAATTGAAGCTCAATATCTCTTTATGTATATTGCTATATTATTTAATGTCAAAAACCCAAATATGTAAATCCAAATTGTTTACTAATTAGTACCATAATAGGTCAAATATATATAAAAAAAAGTTCCATAGGTGATTGGTAACCAATCCTAACTTCAAACAATTTCAACCATCAGACAATTGAGTTACTTAAGTGTGGTAGTGGAAAAGCAATGGGCCAATGAGCCTCCAAGTATGTCACAAGTGATAGTAGGTGGTTGCATCTTAGACTCTGATGAAAATCAGTGTTATTGATTTCTACTACCACCAATTAGAGAGTAGCAGAAACTATATTTAAACCTCCATCTTCTGTACCATAAAATACTACAAAATACACGAAACAATGGTTGTCAGAGTGGACAACATGTACTAAGATCTTAGTGATTTCTGAGAGAAAGGAATTAAGATACATAAGTCCTAAATCTACCATCTGGAGAAACTTCCAGGCCTCTGAAAAGAAAGAGCCCCCAAATAGACCTAAGTTGTCTCACTAGTTGAATAGATTGAGTTCAAAGTGCAAAGACTCCAAGGATGGATGGATTTTGTAGGGTGTTCTATAAGGATAAAGAGATAAAATAGAGAAAGTTCTAGAAATCAGCATGGTCCTCTCATCAGGGCTTTTGCTAAATTCTTATCCAATCATGCTTGTGAAGACACTACTAACATCTGAAAACAAACAGCAAAATAAGCCAAAAAATAAATAAATAAAATCAAAACAGTAGCTAGGAGTTGGCTGCATAATCCCTGGAATGAAAAGATCTCCTAACACAGGGAACTTCTATTATCAGCCTCATAATGGCATCAGGAGTGGTACCAAACCAGTTTCAGACTAAAGGATATTCTAGAATCCCTCCAGAGAAGTTTAAAAGAAGCCTCAAAGAAATCAAACTGATTCCAAGTAACTGGCATGCTTTTCTAAACAAAGACCCAAAGCGGAAACTTACCAAAAAATCTACCATTTCAAGCAAAAATTAGCCACTGGTATCCAATTAAAAATATCAAATGTTGGGGCCTGCACTGTGGTGTAGCAGGTAAAGCCACAGCCTGCAGTGCTGACATCCTATAAGCTTGCTGGTTCAGGTCCCTGCTGCTCCACTTCTGATCTAGGTCTCTCCTATGGCCTAGGAAAACAGTAGATGATGTCCCAAGTCCTTGGGTCCCTGCACTCACGTGGGAGACCTGGAAGAAGCTCCTGGCTCTTGGCTTCGGGTTGGTGCAGTTCTGACTGTTGCAGCCATTTGGGGAGTGAACCAGAAGATGGAAGATCTCTCTCTCTGCCTCTACTTCTCTCTCTGTGTAACTCTAACATTTGAGTAAATAAATACATCTTTTTAAAAAAATCAGATGTTCAAAGAAGTAGGGAAAAAATTGTCTTAGTCTATTAAGGCTATAAAAACAAAATATCACAGACTAGGTATCTTATGAACCATAGAGGTAAATTTCTTTCAACTCTGGCGATTGTGAAGTGGAAGAGCAAGGAGCCAGCTGATTCAGTGTCTGATGAGGATCAGTTTGCAGTTTCATAGATGGGATCTTCTGGAAGAATCCTCACAGGTAGTAGGGAAGAGGAGCTCTCTGATCTGTTGCAAGGTCAATAATCCTCTCTCCACAAGCTCTCTACAAGGGTCCCACTGTCTGATGCCATCATCTTGAGGGTAAGGATTTCAGCTTACGAATATTAAAGGACACAGAATTCAGACTTTAACAATCATACAGCTATAACCAGTATGAAAATAAACATTAAAAATGAAATCCATAAGTGATCTACCTTATGAAGTTAGTCAAAATATATTGAAGCAACTATTTTATTTTATTTTATTTTGACAGGCAGAGTGGACAGTGAGAGAGAGACAGAGAGAAAGGTCTTCCTTTGCCGTTGGTTCACCCTCCAATGGCTGCCGCGGCCGGTGCGCTGCGGCTGGCGCACCGAGCTGATCCGATGGCAGGAGCCAGGAGCCAGGTGCTTCTCCTGGTCTCCCATGGGGTGCAGGGCCCAAGCACCTGGGCCATCCCCCACTGCACTCCCTGGCCACAGCAGACAGCTGGCCTGGAAGAGGGGCAACAGGGACAGAATCCGGCGCCCTGACCAGGACTAGAACCGGGTGTGCCGGTGCCGCTAGGCGGAGGATTAGCCTAGTGAGCCGCGGCGCCGGCTTGAAGCAACTATTTTAAATAAAGTTTGTGTGTTCAAGAAGGAAGACAAGAATATGAAATGATACAGAGATAAATCACAGATATAATAAATTATAGGCTCAAAATAAACTTCTAAACATTAAAAATAAAATATATGATGAAAAACATCCTATTACTAGTAGATTAGAGTTTGCAAAAGGACAATTAGTGAACTTCTACACATAGGCCCATCATCTGTGTTACTGGCATCCCAGAGGAGAGGGAAAGCATAGGAAAAATATTAAAAATTGATCATTGAATTTTGAAGAAAATTATAAACATGCAGATTGAAGAAATCTAATAAACCCCACATAGAAGAAACTTAAAAAACACCACACTGAGTTACAACCTTATAAAATTCTGGCCACCAATTATAAAGAGAAAATCTTTAAAGCAAATAAGGGGGAAAAAAGAGATGTTGTATGCAAACGAACAAAAGTATGAATGTCAGCAGATTTCTCATCACAAAACGTGCAAGCTGAAGGAAAACAAAGGAACAATTTTACAGTACTGAAACCAACAGAAAACTATCTATCAAAACTTCAGGAGCCTCCAATATATCATGCAAGAATGCAATAAAAATAAAGAGGGATTTAGACATATAAAAGTTGAAAGAATTCATCAACAGTATATATCACACTGGAAGAAGTGTTAAATTAATCCTTTCATGCACAAAGGATATGATACCAAATGGAAATCCACATGAAGAAATAGAGTGCTGAAAACAACAATCTGTAGAAAAAAATGAATATATGAGAACACTTTGAAAAGTTAGCTAACTTTTTTGTATCAAAATAAATTTCTTTTATTTAATTTCCCATGGGCTTTTAGGTATTTCATATATTTTAATCTTTTCATTAAAAAACTTTGAGAGGCAATTTAACTATTTAAATAAATGTCATAAAATGCTAGTTGGGTTCTATAATGTATTTAATAGTAACATGTATGACAAAAAATAATATATATATGTGTATATATATATATATAAGGGTTCTGGTACTATACATGAAGTAGTATAGCATTTATGATAAGTTGAAGTTGAATAGTATAAACTCAAGAGATCTACACCCCTAACAGAGCTATAGCTGTTAAATCAATAAAAGATGTAATATTGCTATAATGGTTGGGATGTCTTATAAAAGTTATTTCATAATCAGGTAATTTAATAAACATCAAAGATATTGTAAAGGTGTAATGTTTTTCCACAAATATGGAGCACTATCTGAAATTTTCTCTGAAAATGTCTTTAGGAGTAATCACAAGAAAGCATTAAAAACATTTCAAGGAAATGTGTTTAATAAAATTAATATTATGATGATCTCAGATTAAACTTTTTCTTTGAAGTACAGTTCAGGTTATGGCATTGCCTTACAGAAGAATTTGTACTTGTTCACCATTTCTACTCAAAATTAAAGGATCAGCTAAAAATACAATTTCCTTCATAAAAAAAATTATGAATTGGTACAAATTCCTAAAAATATACTGGAATGTGTTTGTTTCCTCCAAAACTCATGTTCAAATTTAATTGTCCTTGTAATAATTGTAGGAGCTGTTAGACTGATAAAAGCAATTAGGCCACAAAGCTCTACTTTTCTAAATATCATATGATGATGCAGCAAGACATCCCACACCAGATGCAGGCTTCTTGATATTGTACTTCCATGCTTCCAGGACTGTAAAAAAAAAAAAAAATTATTCACAGGCAAAGACTTCTTGGAAATACCCCAGTGGCAAAGACAGTAGAAGCCAAAATTAACAATTGGGGTTACATCAAATTGAGAAGTTTCTGTACTGCAAAAGGCCAGTGCCGCAGCTCACTAGGCTAATCCTCCGCCTTGAGGCACTGGCACACCAGGTTCTAGTCCCAGTCGGGGCACCGGATTCTGTCCCGGTTGCCCCTCTTCCAGGCCAGCTCTCTGCTGTGGCCAGGGAGTACAGTGGAGGATGGCCCAAGTACTTGGGCCCTGCACCCCATGGGAGACCAGGAGAAGCACCTGGCTCCTGCCATCGGATCAGCGTGGTGTGCCGGCCGCAGTGCGCCAGCCGTGGCGGCCATTGGAAGGTGAACCAACAGCTAAAGGAAGACCTTTCTCTCTGTCTCTCTCTCTCACTGTCCACTCTGCCTGTCAAAAGAAAAAAAAAAAAAAGAAAAAAAGAAACAGTCAGGAAAGTGAAGAGGCAACCAACAGGATGGGAAAAAATATTTGAAAACTATGCAACTGATAATGGATTAATAACCAGAATCTACAAAGAGATCAAGAAACTCCATAACAATAAATCAAATAACCCACTTAATAGATTGTCCAAGGACCTCAATAGACATTTTTCAAAACAGGAAATCCAAATGGCCAACAGATAGATGAAAAAATATTCAGGATCACTAGCCATCAGGGAAATGCAAATCAAAACCACAATGAGGTTTCACCTCACCCCAGTTAGAATGGCTCACATACAGAAATCATCTAACAACAGATGCTGGCGAGGATGTGGAGAAAAAGGCAGACTAATCCACTCTTGCTGGGAATGCAAACTGGTAAAGCCACTATAGAAGTCAATTTGCAGATCCCTCAGAAACCTGAATATAGTCCTACCACACGACCCAGCCATCCCACTCCTTGGAATTGGCAAATAAAAGAGCTATCTTTACGTCAGTGTTTATTGCAGTTCAATTCACAATAGCTAAGACATGGAATCAACATAAATGTCCATCAACAGAAGACTTGATAAAGAAGTTATGGGATATGTACTATATAGAATACTATACAGCAGTAAAAAAAAATGAAATCCGGTCATTTGCAACAAAATGGAGGACTCTGGAAAACATCATGCTGAGTGAAATAAGCCATTCTCAATGGGCCAAATACGATATGCTCTCTAATCTGTGACAACTCACTGAGCACCTAAAATCAAACCTGTAAAAGTGAAATTGACACTATGAGAAACACTGACTTGATCAGCCCTTGTCCTAACTGTCAAGGAACAGCTTACTATTTATTCTTTTTAGTTTTTTGTTTTTCTACTTAATACTATTGGTTGAACTCTTTAATTAACACACAATTATTCTTAGGTGTTTAAATTTAACTGAAAATTGATCCCTGTTAAAAATAAGAGTGGGAGGGGCTGGTGCCGTGGCTCACTTGGTTAATCCTCTGCCTGTGGCACTGGTATCCCATATGGGCACCAGTTCTAGTCTTGGTTGCTCCTCTTCGAGTACAGCTCTCTGCTGTGGCCTGAGAAGGCAGTTGAGGATTGCTCAAGTGCTTGGGCTACTGCACCCACATGGGAGACCCGGAGGAAAACCTGGTTCCTGGCTTTGGATCAGTGCAGTGCGCCAGCCGTAGAGGCCATTTGGGGGGTGGGCCAATGGAAGGAAGACCTTTCTCTCTCTCCCTCTCTCTCTCACTGTCTAACTCTGCCTGTCAAATAAAAAAAAGTTATTTAAAAAAAGAGTGGAAATAAGGGAGGGAGGTGATGTATATTTCAGCACCTGCTCACTCAGACTTACCCCAAGGGTAAAGCTAGAAACGTGCCATGGGACTCCAAATCCCATTAAGTTGGCATGTACCAATGCCAGCTGACTAGTCAACGTGATCAGTTTCAGTTCATAATTGATCATAATGATAGCATTAAATGTCAAAGGGATCACATAAATAAGACCAGTGTCTGCTAATAATAATTGATAGAATTAAAAAGGAGAGAATGACACAACAAGGGAAGTGGGATACACAGCAGACTCATAGAATGGCATATGCCCTAAACAGCACTCTGGCCTCAGAATCATCCCTTAAGGAATTCGGTTCTGGCTAAAAAGCCGATGAGAATTTCTCAGGCATGGAAAGCCAAGACACTGTGGCAAAAAAATGACCTAAATGAAAGATCTCTTTGAGTGAGATCCCAGTGGAAAGAACGGGCCATCAAAGAAGGAGATATCTTTCTCTGAAGGGAGGAGAGAACTTCCACTTTGACTACGACCTTGGCTAAATAAGGTCAAGTTTGTAAACTCAAGAGGCTTCCATAGCCTTGGCTGCTCATGACATGAGCCCTGGGTGATTACTGACCTCATAAATTAGAGTGTCAATTGTTAAATCAACAACAAGAGTCACTGTGCACTTGCTCCTCATGTAGGATCTCTGCCTTTAATGTGTTGTACTATGTAAATTAATGTTAAAACTAGTCTTCAAACAGTACTTTATACTTTGTGTGTCTGTGTGGGCGCAAACTGTTGAAATCTTTACTTAGTATATACTAAGTTGATCTTCTGTATATAAAGATAATTGAAAATGAATTTTGATGAAGAATGGGATGGGAGAGGGAGTGGGAGATGGGATGATTTGTGGGTGGAAGGGTGGTTATGGGGGGAAAGCCGATATAATACAAAAGCTGTACTTTGGAAATTTATATTTATTAAATAAAAGTTTTCTAAAAAACAAATTTTTGTTCATTATACATTGCTCAAGCTCGGGTATCTGTTACAGCAGCACAAAATGACTTTATTGTACTTTATTTAACTTGCGGGATTTGTCACAATTTTCTTATTTTCTATTGATGATAAAGCTAATCAATATATGCATTATCTCACTTTTGAACTTGGGATTTTTTTTAGGATTTTTAAAATTTATTTTTTGTAGCAGTTTATCAGGTATAAAATACTGGATTATTACCTATAATCACCATCTTCTACTTCTTGATCTTATTTCTGTTTTCTACTTTTATTTTTTGTCATTTGACATAGCCCTAATTACGTCTAGTAACCCCATTCCTAGCTCCTGGTAACCATATTGGATAACCTACTTAGCCACAACGCCGGCCCCGACTTTTTCGTATTCTACATGGAAGCAAGATCATTAAGTATTTGTCTATCTGTTCCTGCTTATTGCACAGAGGCCAATGTGAAGAAGGAAAAAGGCTGAGTGTTGAGTAAGGCAGAAGTCTGGATGCACAAATGTGTTTGATGTAGGCAAGAAATGTGGAGGAGGCCTGAGTGTCCAAAAGTCAAGGGGGTAAGCAAAGATATTTATAAGAAACAAAGTCTAAGACCAGCCAGAATTCATACTATAGGATATTTAGGACAAAGTAATGGCTTTGAAATTTTTATTCACTTATTTATCTAATTTGAAAGACAGAGACAGACTCTCAGACAGAGGTCTACCCTCCATTGGTTCACTCCCCAAATGTACTTAAACCCCAGAGCTGGGCCAGGCCAAAGCCAGGGGCCCACAACCTAATCCAGGTACGCTATGAAACTGATGGGCCCAACTATTTGAGCCATGACCTACTGCCTCCTTGGGTGTGCATCAGCAGGCAGTTGCAATAAGAAGCAGAGCTGAGACTTGAACCTAGGTACTCCAATTTAAGATCTGAGTGTCCCAAGCAGCTTCTTAACCATTGTGCCAACTGACCATCCCAAAGTGAAAATTTAAACTCTATTTTCAAAGTGTCATCAAGTAATAGAGACCACTCAAGAATGACAAGATTCTTCTTTCAGTTAAAAGGTGATATTGTTGAACAGAAAGCCAGAGGACTAATTAGCATTGAGGTGTCCTGACAAGAATTAGCAGTGAGTTTAACTTGGTGCTAGTAGTAAAGGTACAATGCTAATAGTTCTGATGTATATTATAAGTAGAACATGGGGCCGGCGCTGTGGCGCAGCAGGGTAAAACCCTGGCCTGCAGTGCCCCATGTGGGCACCGGTTTGAGTCCCGGCTGTTCCACTTCCGATCCAGCTCTCTGCTATGGCCTGGGAAAGCAGCAGAAGATGGCCCAAGTCCTTGGGCCCCTGCACCCGCATTGGAGATATGGAAGAAGCTCCTGGTTCCTGGATTTGGATCTGTGCAGCTCCAGCAATTGCAGTCAATTGGGGAGTGAACCAGCAGATGGAAGACCTGCCCCCCCTGCTCCTTCTCTCTCTGTGTAACTCTTTCAAATAAATAAATTAATCTTTAAAAAACTAGAACAACAGAATTATGTGATGAATTGGACATACAGTTTGAAAGAAGTCAAGAAACTGTCTAATATGCTCATGTAGATATGTGCATACTAAAATATTCTCTCTTTTTCCTATAAGTTAAAGAATTGTAGAGTTTAGGGAAAGCACATGTAATAAAACAATTTACACAGACATTTCTATATCATTTGATTTGTACATTTGTAATATAAAATCTACATGGATCAAAAATTGTTTCACCTCCAAAAAAAAAAAGAATAAATACACTAATTAAAAGTGAATTGCACAGCAGAGTTTGAAATCACAAATGCCCCATTTGATGAGGTATTAACAGGCATTCTAAGTTTGTGAACCTTTTCCAGATTCGCATACAAAAAAATAAAAATGATGACACTAGGCTTGAATAATTTCTTTGGGAATTTCCAGCATATTAAAATGCAAATATTTTCCTTATGTCAACATTTTTCTTTGAATGCTCACACTGGTTTGTTCATTATTCTAAGCTGACAAAAATCTGAAAATTCTCAGTTGATCTGGTCAAACATAATTGCTGCATGTCACTAATCCAACAAGCCCCACGGACAGTTGGTCCTAATACTGCCAAATTCTATCATGGCAAGAAGGAAAAACATACATTAAAATTTCAGAAAAGATTAGCAATTTTAATAATAATGCTATCTCAGCTTTCCCACTTATTAACACCTGTGCGTAACAGCACATCTATCATGATTATTAAAATATTATTAAAAGTGATATTTATTTTTCCTTAATAACCTCTTTCAGAAGTTAAAATTACAGAAATGAGGATGCTGATTAATTCATGATTAGGAAATGTACTTTTTCAACTGAAAACCCTCAAAAATTAGCAAAGATCCAAATAATTTTGTACCAGAAAACTGAACAAACAGTCCTGCAAACCATTTATTGTTTTAATTCAATCATGAAAATAGAAAGGAAGCTTTATTAGACTTGATTGTATATCATAGATCAGAATATTATTTCTTGATGCATGTATGATTTTTGTAGAGCCTACCAATTTCACACATCAATTCTTTACATGAACTATGTTGTATGTGGCATCCGTAGTGACTGTTTTAGGTTACAAATGTGTACTATCTTTCTACCACGTCATTTCCAAGTCATGTCATTATGTATCTGTATTTGAGCAAAAGTCAGATTACAATGCTTGTACATAAAACCAAACCTAACTCCACTAGTGTTTTCTGAATATCATCAATCTTTTAAAAATGTGAGTATGACCTTACAACAATGTATTATTCAAAAGACAAGATTTTAAGCCCTGCTCCATTTCAGCAAGAAGTAACTTATTAACTGTCACCACAATTGAGATTATTCATCAGCATTTTTAATTAAAACAGTGACTGATTTGTTGAAAATGTGATGTAGAATATAATCTAACAAATAAAAAATAACAGGATAATTTTTTTTTTTATTTTTAAGATTTACTTACTTATTTGAGGCCGGCGCCATGGCTCACTAGGCTAATCCTCCGCCTAGCGGCGCCGGCACACCGGGTTCTAGTCCCGGTCGGGGCGCCGGATTCTGTCCCGGTTGCCCCTCTTCCAGGCCAGCCCTCTGCTGTGGCCAGGGAGTGCAGTGGAGGATGGCCCAGATGCTTGGGCCCTGCACCCCATGGGAGACCAGGAAAAGCACCTGGCTCCTGGCTCCTGCCATCGGATCAGCGCAGTGAGCCGGCTGCAGCGCGCCGGCCACGGCGGCCATTGGAGGGTGAACCAAGGGCAAAGGAAGACCTTTCTCTCTGTCTCTCTCTCTCACTGTCCACTCTGCCTGTCAAAAAAAAAAAAAAAAAAAAAAGATTTACTTACTTATTTGAAAGGCAGCATTACAGAGGGTGAAAGAGGGAAAGGAGAGAAAGATCTTCTATCCACTGGTTCATTTCCCAAATGGCCGCAATGGCTGGGACGGGACCAGGCTAAAACCAGGACCCAGGAGCACTGTCCCAGTTTCCCATGTCAGGGCCCGAGCACTTGGACCATCTTCTGTTGCTTTCCGAGACATATTAGCAAGAAATTGGATTGGAAATGTAGCAGGAGCACCCATATGGGATGTTGACTCGGCAAGCAGCGGCATAACCCTCTGTGCCACAGCACTGGCCCCGATAAATAACTTTTTTCTTACAGGTGGCACTTCAATTCCTAAATTTTAAGTACTGGAGATCAAGTTTATCTCTGAAAATACTTTTGTGTTAATGCCTTTCAATCACTAAAAAAAAAAAAATCAGAATAATTCTATATATTTCAATATGCAATATTTTATAGATGAATTTAATTATCAAAAATTATATATTGGCATATTTTATGCTATCCACACATTATGAGAAATATCAATTATTTTTATTCATGAAAACTATTAATTTAGGAAATTTATCATTCATTAAAATGTCAAAAGAATGCCAGTTTTTATGCAAAATTGATTCCATACCATATTGTCTGCCAAGAACTTCAGGTTCATTTTTAGCTCAAAGAGAAGAGGTCTCTACCACATAATTAACAGACTAAATCATTCTTTTTCTTGATAATTTGCCTTATTTCATTTGAAGCAATATTCTATTCTACTAACTCTTTGAAGGAAAAAAATATTGCTGTTTCTTAATTAATACATACAATTATGCTTCCCATATACCCTCTAGAGACATCATGGGCTTCTGTTTTCACTATAATACAATGGAATGTCTCATTTGGCGACTACTTTTTTTAAGTTATGATTTATAGCACTTTTTTATTAAATGGAAGTTAAGATGAAGAAGTGGAATCATCAGCATTTTTGTGTCAACAACAGATAAGAAGTATAATTATTTCTTATCTAAAATATTCCCCTAATACAGTCTAATGTGATTCTTGCTTTTTTCTTTTTTGTGGAGGCCCTATAAACAAAAATCCAAATATCTATTAATTTTCACAAAAAAACTTACCTAAGTGTTAAATGGAAAAATAATACAACTCTGGGCACCAAAGATTCAAAAGTTTGTGATATTTTATTAGTGTCATTTCTCAATTGTTTATACTCTCATTTCCAAAGTGTTCTTAGGAATGCAAAAATGACCAATATTTCATTTTTCTCTGTCTTTGATATTTATTTTTTAATTATTCAAATATTAATCATTTTTCTATGAAAGTGGTAATAAGAAAGCTTATATGAAATTTTGTAAAGATTTTCCTCTCTACTAAGATGAAGTATAGAATGTTGCTGTTGGAAATTAAAAGAATTTAGCTTTGATATTTGCTTGATACACTGAATTGTTACAAAGAAGTGAATAATCAAATATTATTGCTTTATTTCTCTAGAGATAAAACAGAAATTAACATGAGTATTGAAACACAGACTCCTTTCATTTAATATCTGAGCACAGATTTAATAAAATCAAGTATTCTGAAGTATTAACATTTGCTGATATTAATTAGTTATCTGTATTTATACACAGGATAATAATCCTCAAGTTAAACCTGCAATAATGCAAAATTAAAGTAAATATGTTCAGCTTTATATGCTTGCTAAATTTTTATCATATTTTTCTTCATTTTGCTTTTATTTCCAAGCTAAAATCATCATTCTAACATTTAGTTTGCTAACTAATGTGTATATTTCCACAAACCTGTAGTTAACATTTATTCTGTAGGCCCCTAGACAAAAATCTAAGTTAGCTTATAAGGTCAAAAACATAAGATTTGTAAATGTTACAATAATAAACCTTATAGCTCAGAAGCGTGATATAACGGCCCCCTGACATTGTGCTCTATACAGGAAATGTTCCTCTCCCAAAAGCAATGAAGTAATCCAGTGCTTTGACAATGGGAATATAAACCATTAAAATATTTTTAATTTATCAGGAAATCATTTCAAGCTAAGCTTAGCCCTCTTTTAAGATTATTCTAATTCCATTCTGATGTCATCAATTAGATTTATTATGTTGTCTATTCGATTTATTAGTTTCCAGTTCCTCTCCATGAAAATATCTATGTGTGATTAAAGTAATGTTAAATAGGACAGTCTTAAAAGGTAATAGTTATAATAGATTAATCTATAATATGACTTATTTTATTTTACCATGTAGAAATAAGAAAATAAACAAACAGTTAACACCTACATTACACGATTTTAAGTTTTGAATTTAGGAAATATTATTTTTGGTTCTGATATTAGGCATTGTAGACTTCTCTGTATTAATTTATATACACAATGAAATTTAAATATTGATTATTAACATGTTTTACTTCATTTATTTTCTGAGTTTTGCTCCTGACAATGATGAATTAGAATTCAAACTCAAATACATTACAAAAATCAGCTGAGGATGCTAAAATAAGTACTTTGAAAGCTTTGCTATCAAAAAATAAGGGATGTTTGAGGAAATAGATGTGTTCACCTTGATTTTAACACTGCATAATTTATACGTGTGTTGAACTACTATATGATACTCCATAAAATACAGTTTCATGGATCTACTGAAAAAAGACTGAATAAAATAAGCACATTTTCTGATAAACAAGTTGTTATTAACCAGTCTTTATTTTAAGAGAAGCTAATGGAAATTCTTGAGACTTAAGGAAAATGATACCAAAAGAAAACTCAGACATTTAAAAAGAATGAAAATTCTCTTGCTCTGTAAATACCAGTGTGTATACATGAGCCTTTTCTTCCTTTAATGGCTTTATAATGCATGTAACTTTTCAAAGCAAAATGATAATATGCTAAAATTTTGGTGTGATAGTGTAATACATATAAGTATGTTATTAAGTTTATTAATTTTTGGCCGGCGCCGTGGCTCAATAGGCTAATCCTCCACCTTGCGGCGCCGGCACACCGGGTTCTAGTCCCGGTCAGGGCGCCGGATTCTGTCCCGGTTGCCCCTCTTCCAGGCCAGCTCTCTGCTATGGCCAGGGAGTGCAGTGGAGGACGGCCCAGGTGCTTGGGCCCTGCACCCCATGGGAGACCAGGAAAAGCACCTGGATCCTGGCTCCTGCCATCGGATCAGCACAGTGCGCCGGCTGCAGCGGCGGCCATTGGAGGGTGAACCAACGGCAAAAGGAAGACCTTTCTCTCTCTGTCTCTCTCTCTCACTGTCCACTCTGCCTGTCAAAAAAAAAAAAAAAAAGTTTATTAATTTTTAAAGTTTTTTTAAATTTTTTTTGACAGGCAGAGTTAAAAAGTGTAAAGAGAGAGAGACAGAGAGAAAGGTCTTCCTTTTTCCATTGGTTCACCCCCCCAAGTGGCCACTATGGCTGGTGCATTGCGGCCGGCATGCTGCGCCAATCTGAAGCCAGGAGCCAGGTGCTTCCTCCTGGTCTCCCATGCGGATGCAGGGCCCAAGGACCTGGGCCATCCTCCACTATACTCCCGGGCCACAGCAGAGAGCTGGACTGGAAGAGGAGCAACCGGGACAGAATCTGGCACCGCAACCAGGATTAGAACTCGGTGTGCCGGTGCCGCAGGCGGAGGATTAGCCTAGTGAGACAAGGCACCGGCCTATTATAAAGTTAGTGTGAACATATATCATGATAAGATTTTTATATTTTACATGAAATATTATAATGCTGATTAAAATAAGCCAAATAGTGTTGATAAAAATTGATAAAAATTTGAAAATGAGTTCCAAAAGGATATTCAAATATTGAAAAAGTCAGGAAAATAGAAATAGATGAACACAGGAGACACTTATTAAACAAGGAATAAAATGATACACTCTAGGTCAATTGGATAATTACAGTAGACCTGGTAGACTAAGCACTACCACTAAAGGAAAAAGATCAGAATAGAATGAATAAAAATGGAAATATATATACATGCAAAACAATAAGAATAACACAATTGAAGTGATAATATTTTATTAAAGATTTATTTATTTATTTGAAAGGTAGAGTTACAGAATGGCAGAAGCAGATATATAGAGAGAGGTCTTCCATCAGCTGGTTCACTCCCCAATTGGTCGCAAAGGCTGGAGCTGTTCCAATCCAAAGCCAGGAACCAGGAGCCTTCTCTGGGTCTCCCATGTGGGTGCAGGGGCCCAAGGGCCTGAGCCATCCTCTACTGCCTTCCCAGGCCATAGCAGAGAGCTAGATTGGAAGTGGAGCAGCCGGGACTCAAACCAGCACCCATAAGGGATGCTGGCACTGCAAGCAGCAGCTTTACCCACTACACCACAGCACAAGCCCCTAAAGTGATAATATTAATTTGAGATAGAATAGATCCAAGGCTAATGTATTGCTAAACACGAAAAAAGATAGTTCATGATGGATCATTTTAAGTATTTAACCTATGATTAAAATGACCACATTCCTTATTGGAGTGCCAAGTGCCATTCCCAGCTCTGGTTCTTGATTCTAGCTTTTAAAACAAAACATCTAGAAACTTTTCATGTAAGTATACAAATTTCATGCATTTCATATATACACATTTAGGAACACAGTGATTCTTCCCACCCCACTCTCCCTCTCACCTACATTCTCACTCTTCTCCCTCCTCCATCTCCTATTCCCATTCTTATTTTTTACTAAGATCTATTTTCAATTAACTTTATACATATAAGATTAACCCTACACTAAATAAAGAGTTCGACAAAAAGGATGGAAAAAAAAAAAAAAAAAAAACAACTGCTCCTCAACTGTTGATACAAAGTCATCACATCTCAAAGTGTCAATTTCACTTCTATACATTACCTTTTAGGTACTCTGTTAGATAACACAGATCAGTGAGAACACCTGGTACTTGTCTTTTTGGGTCTGGCCTATTTTATTAAATATAATGTTTTCCAGTTGCAACCATTTTGTTGCAAATGACAGGATTTTTTTTTTTACTGCTGTGTAGTATTCCATGGTGTACATATCCCATAATTTCTTTATCCAGTCTTCAGTTGATGGACTTCTGGGTTGAATCCACACCTTAGCTATAGTGAATTGAGCTGCATAAACATGAGAGTATAGATAACTCTTTCATATGCTGATTTTATCTCCTTTATGTAAATTCTCAGGAAGGATTGCAATGGCTGGGTCATATGGTAAGTCTGTATTCATTCCAACTCTTAGCAATGCAGACCCTGGAGGCAGCAGTGTTAGCTCAAGTAACCTATTGCCACATGGAACAGATCTTTCACAAAGTTACAGATTACATCACTAGGACTTAAAAGGCTTTTCCTAACTTCTTCTTCTTCCTCATCATTTATCCTTCACAATAATTTCCCACAATAAATCTTTGATATAGTTAATCTCACCCAACACAATTCATATCTTAACTCCTGTAAGAATGCAGTCAGGTACTATTTGCGGACTGGTTTCCTATATATCTGGCAGGAGAACTCCACACAGGTTGGATATGCGATAATGACAGTCCTTCACACTGGCAGCCTGATTGTTGAAGATTTCACAGTTATCAATTTGGAAAATGTAGTGGTAAGAGGGAATGTTGTTGGTAATATAGTGATTGATATGTTTTAAATACAGGGAAAACAACACTAACAAAGGCAGTAGGATCATAAATGACACCCTACAGAAGGATAATGAGAAACTGCAAGTGCTAAACAAGGAGCGAATGCTAAGTGTGAGAGCCAAACAGCTCCTTTGGCAGCTTAGAAAGAGGCTATTGCCTTATTTAGCAGAAAAGCAGACATAATTGAATGGACAACTGAAGATCTGGTAGTTAAGAGTTGTGAAGACACAGCGACATTAACTTTCTCTGATAAGTCAGGTCTATCATACAAATGTCTGAGCCCTCAGCAGGAAAATAAAACACAAAAATAGATGGCAATGGCATCTAGATAGATTCTTCCAAGAATTTCAGCTTGATAAAACTCTTGTAACCCCTCCAATTTTCAGAAGTGGTCCTTCTCTCCAGAGGAAGAACTATACCATTGCAACTCTGGACACATGTCTCTGCTTTATGTTTCTTTGCCAGTAACAATGCCTAAATTCCAGCACAAACCACTGGGACATGCTTTGGATGATAAAGGAAGAAGCAGATCATACCCTGAGGTGCTGCAAGAAATGGCTACCGAGAACCAACAGGAGCCAGGGATATATTCTTGGGAATGCACGTGCGGGTAAGAAATCAAGCAATGTAGACTGGATAATTTTGAAATTGTTGGCTGAGGAATCCTTTCTCAGATCACAGGACCCAGCTTGTTGGCAATGACCCTGAGGGGCGGGGTGTACTTTATTCTGGCAGGGCTAATAAGAATCTAGAAGCAACGTTTCATGCTGAATGTGAGGACAATGCTTCTATTGCTTTGGCTGGCAATAATTGAGAAAGGAGTAAAAAGAACAGATGAGGAAATAGACTTGCTAGAATTTCCAGCCACAGGCAGAGCAGTGAGTAGCCCTGATAAGAAGTCACCATCCTTTGCTCAGTTTTTGAACCTGAATCGGTTTTCTGTTCTGAAACCCATTGACTGAAATAGTTGCCTGGTTCCCATTGGTGTTATATACCACAATGTTTCTCCATTATTATATGCTTTAGAGTTTTCTTAGTTCTTCCCTAAAGAGATTGAATGTCAGTTAGTTAGGTGGACAACTGTGAAGAAAGGGATACTGAAACATTGTGGTGACCAAAAGACACAGAATAAGAGTTGACATTGAAATCAGAAGACCCAAGGTATCATAATGGGCCCGTATTCAGAAGTAAGGTTTGTGGAGTCATATAGTAAGTGGAGTCCTGCATAATATCCAGTGCCAGGCATCCACTTGGTTTAAAAGCTCATACAGCAGTCGTTTCCTGAGGACACAGAAAGAAGGTACTATTCTTGCGACAGACAGCAAGCCTTCACTAGACAGTGAATCTGCTGGCACCTTGACCCTCAGAACTGCAGGAAATTAGCTTCCATTATTTATCTATTACTCAGTGAAAGATATTTTTAAAGCAGCAAGAACAGATTAAGTCAAGAATTTATTTATAACTTTCCAGAAATGGTAAGACTTCCTTTCTGGGATCCAGAAGGAACTTTGTATTAATATTGAAAACTATGGGGTTTGGGTCAGAAAATATAGATGCACACATTTGGATGTATCAGAGAGCAATCACCAGGGAGGAGATATAGGAAACGAAATGATTCTCACAGCTCTGTTCAGTAATCTTTTCTTATTAGCTATCACAGGAAAGCACCATGAGCATACTCACGGACTTACTGGAGAAGCAAAGTTAGACTGCAGGTGAACTAAACAACATAGCCTCTCACCAAGACCTTTCTAAGTACTGCTGCCTTGGAATATCTGACCTGTCAGTGACATCCACAGCACTGCATACTAGGGATATGACCTCTATTCTTCAAGGAAACAATGAAATCTTTGGTGGCAAATAGGTTCAATTGAGCCTGTTCATTCCAAAAGACTAAGTTCTTTTTCTTCAGAGGAAAAGATTTAGGTTTAGGTTTAAGTTTAGGTTTAGGTTTAGGTTTAGGTTTAGGTTTCCTTATCTGTCTATAGAAACTCAGGAAGCACCAACATATGGATGTTTACGAAAGACCTGATCAAGAGGCATGGAATCAGAAAATTGCTTCTAAATTTTTGCTCCGTAAGAAGTTCCAGAGCTCAATGAATGATTAGGAAGTGATATCATCAACGGAGACCATAGTTATGGCCCCACTTCCAAATCTCTATCCATGAATTAATTATTTGGTTGGTTGTCCAAGAAAATGTTCTGTTTAGAATCCTTTCAACATAAACTGATGGCAAGAGTATAATTGACTGAAAGTCTTAGTTGCATCGGTGGCATTGGGCAATATTACCCCACCACTGCTCTTCATCAAAAATAAGGATTAGTGGGTCCAGCATTATGGTGAGGAGGGTAAAGCCACAACCCATATTGGTGCCAGTTTGAGACCCAACTACTCCACTTAGAATCCTGCTCCCTGCTAACGTGCTTGGGAGGACAGCAGAAACGGGTCCAAGTCCTTGAGCCCCTGCACCCACATGGGAGACCTCAAAGAAACTCCTGGCCCCTGGCTTTGTCCTGGTTCAACCCTGGCCATTGCAGCCATCTGGGGACCAGCGGACGGAAGAGCTCTCCCTATGTGTGTTGAGGCAAAAAGCGTAGCTTGGGAGCTAGTTCTGATCCATTCCTACCTAACATAGGAAAATTTAATAGTTTACAAAAATCTATTCTGAAATCTTAAATCAAGTAGCCCTGCAATATTATGTATAGGTACAATAATAATTCCTAGAACAAAAGGACTAAAGAATCGGATTTTAAGGCCGGCGCCGTGGCTCAATAGGCTAATCCTCCACCTTGCGGCGCCGGCACACCGGGTTCTAGTCCCGGTCAGGGCGCCGGATTCTGTCCCGGTTGCCCCTCTTCCAGGCCAGCTCTCTGCTATGGCCAGGGAGTGCAGTGGAGGATGGCCCAGGTGCTTGGGCCCTGCACCCCATGGGAGACCAGGAAAAGCACCTGGATCCTGGCTCCTGCCATCGGATCAGCGCGGTGCGCCGGCTGCAGCGGCGGCCATTGGAGGGTGAACCAACGGCAAAGGAAGACCTTTCTCTCTGTCTCTCTCTCTCACTGTCCACTCTGCCTGTCAAAAAAAAAAAAAAAAAAAAAAAAAAAAAAAAAAAAAGAATCGGATTTTAAGTAAAAATAATATAATTTTGCCATTTACTCATAAATCTGGAAGAATTTTTTGAGGAATGTGTAAATGTAATATTTCAAAACTGATATTTGAAAAAAAGATACACCATCCTAGTCTCTCCAGGATTAAAAAAATTTTACCTACTTGAAAGGCAGGGCAGCAAAGAAAGGGAGGGAGAGAGAGAGAACCTCTCAACCGACAGTCCATTCTCCAAATGCCCACAATAGCCAGGACTGGGTCAAGCCAAAGCTAGGGGCACAGAATTCCACTCTAGTATTCCACATGAGTGACAGAGCCCCAAGCAATTGAGCTGTTATCTGCTGTCTTTAAGGGTGAGTTAGTAGCAAGTTGGCTTGGAAAGCAAAGGCGTCAGTGCTGGTAGAGATACATTCTCTGATACAGAATGTGAGTATCAGCAGGGGCTTAACCTGCTGCACCTTAACACCATCTCCCAACTTCATCTTTTTAAAAAAATTTTTAGGTATCTCTAAATACAGAAATGATCAGTAAAATGTTGTCAAAGTAAGTGTTAGTCTACTGTGATTTATCATTTCTCAAATTGTACTTGAATATAGGAAACTTTACATTCTGGCACCTGTTCTATGTGGGGCTGAGGAGGCACAGGGAGATAACTGATGTTCTCAGTGTAACTGACACCACCTCTTCAACAACAAGTGAACACTAGTTGTGAACACAAATTCCTGAAGGACCTGTCCAAAAGTAGGATAGATAAAGTTGGTCAGATATCCATCAACTATTTTGTTTCTAAATATTAAAAAATAACCTAAGCAGGTGATTAAATGAATCCATGTATTTTTATGAGTGCTAAATAGTGATACAGGCAGGAATATGTCAATATTTAAAATAATGTCTAAACAAACATTTCCATAGTTAAATAGAGAAAGAGCGAAGAATGCTTCCTTTGGGAAACAGGGAAAGCAGAGATTATAAACCAACAAAGAGAGACTTGAACACAAAGGGACGTCTTAAAGTATTTACAGAATTTTTTTTTTATTTATTTGACAGGTAGCGTTCATAGACAGTGAGAGAGAGAGAGACAGAGAAAAAGGTCTTCCTTCCATTGGTTTACTCTCCAAATAGCCATAATGGTCGGTGCTGCGCCGATCCGAAGTCAGAAGCCAGGAGTTTCTTCTTGGTCTCCCATGCGGGTGCAGGGCCCAAGCACTTGGGCCATCCTCCACTGATACCCCAGGCCACAACAGAGAGCTGGATTGGAAGAGGAGCAACCAGGACTAGAACCCGGTGCCCATATGGGATGCCGTTGCAGCAGGTGGAGGATTAACCTAGTGTGCCACAGTGCCGGCCCCTACAGAAATTTAATGTTTGAAATTATTAGTCTTCCAGATTTCCTCTTTCAATTCATCTGTTGTTTCATAGAAAAAAAAAAAAGTTGTCTTTTAAGTGGTAGGTTAAAAATGTCTCTTAGATGCTTGTGCCTTTAAAACATTATTTCTTCTCATTTAAGTTCTTTCCCCAAGCAAAACCAACACCTAATGCAAATATTGAAAAGGAAGAAGAACAAAAAGGAAACAAAAAACCTCAAGAGAGACACTAAGATATAGTAGGATTTTGAGCCATCAAAAAGGCAAAGGTCATATGGGTTACCAGAAAACTCCATTGGGGGGAAAATTGATCCATTCCTTTAATGTTCCCCACAACAAGAATTAAATCTTTTTAAGTACTTTAAAGAATATAAAGGAAAACACATTAAGGAAAGGGAACTCTACTCACTGTGCTAGCTTCCTAATCCATATGAAAACCAACACCAGATTAATGTATTCTCTATTGATTTTGATTTCCATATTATTTTAAGCCTAAAGAGAATGCATTTCCTTTAGAAATATAGTTTGAAATTATCAAATAATATTCTATCCTCAAAATTACTACTGAGAAACTCTAAATACTAGCAAAAAATTCAGAGTAAAGACAGGAGGCAAATAGTAAGGAATAAAATAAGATAAATTGAAATGTTTACAATTTATATGAAGAAGTTTATTCTCCTAATTCCAAATGTTAAATATTAATTTAGACTTTAAGAAAATAAACAGCATTATTATACATATGGATATATAATTAATTAGTACATTGATATATTAATATATGTTAATATTATATTGACACAGCATTTTATGGGTTGTTAATGTCTTCATGAAATTTACACAACAATCATAAGAAACAGGCTTTTCCAGTAGTAGTTTGTGCAAGCTATTTCACCTCTTTGGCCCTCACATCGCTTGTTATCAACGGAGGAAATTACAGTAATGATTGCTAAGCCCCTTTCTAGTCAAAAATACACTACCAAATGAAGACTGTGGGAGTTAGGTAATGAAACCAGCCAGCATACTTTTTCTTGTTATTAAGTTCCAAGGTGGTATTATTTACCATAGTTTTTGGATTTTTTTTAAAAACATCTTTATTTATCTGTAAACTGCATACCATGAAGTTTACTAATAAAGAATGTAGACTATAATGTTTTTATTATATTCAGAGTGTATGTAATCATCACAATGTTGTAAGGTTAGAATATTTTATCCCTCCACAAAACCCAACACCCATACCTCAGTCATAGAAACCCACTAATCTACCTATGGTATCTATAGTTTTGTCTACTCAGGACATTGTATTGAAAATTGTCAATAATCTGAATAAATATCACAAAAATAATATTTTGTGACTAGTCACTTTCACTTAGTATGATTTCTTCAAAATCATCTCTGCTATAGGTAGTATGGATATTTTATTCCTTTTTGCTGCAAAAAGAACTAATCGTATGGTATACCACATTATGTTTATTTCTACACTTGATAATCATGAATAATACTGCTATTAATATTGGAAAATGAGCTTTGGAGTGGATATATGTTTTAATTTTTCTTTGATATATAGTAGAAGAATTATATATTAAGACTAGCTTATCAATTTGACCATTTTCTGAAATAGCTGTGATAAAAATTATTCGTTTCTCCCTATGCTTGCCAACATTTGTTAATGTTAGTCTTTTTTTTCAGTATTAGTATCACCTTCCTACTGGGTTTAAAGTGATTTCTGCTGGTTTTGATTTGCAATTTCCTAATGATTAACAATGTTGAGTGCATTTTCATATGTTTATTGGCCATTTGTGTATCTTCTTTTGGGAAATTTCTACGCAAACTTTTTCTACATCTTAAAAATTCTTCTGTCTTTTAATTGCTGTGTTGTAAAGTGTCAAATATTCTTTATATTGTAGCTTATCAGAGGCTGTACTGTGACACCAGCTGTTAGGCTGCAGCTTGCAACACTGGCAGCCCATATCGGAATGAAGATTTGAAAGCTGGCCACTCTCCTTATAATCCATCTTCCTGCTAATGCGCCTGAGAAAGTAAAAGATGATGGCCCAAGTACTTGGGGCCCTGCAACCATATGGGAGAACAGGAGGGCGTTCTGGCCCAAACCTGGTTGTTGTGAACATTTAGAAAGTGAAGCACTGGATGGAAGACTCTCTCTTTCTCCCTCTTTCGCTTTCAAATAAATAAATCTTTTTTTAAAAAAACATACACACACACACACATAAAAAACTTGAAAAAATTTTCTCCAATGATATATTATCTTTTGCTTTATTGACACTCATTTATAGCATTAGCATTTGCAATTTCATATAATTCAAATAGTATATTAAGGCTTTGCCACTTTTGCTTTTGGTGCTGATATGTGATAAGGCAGGTAAATAGATTAGAGTCAGGAGCTCAAAGTCACAATTCCCCCGCCCTGTGTAATCCTGCCATACCCGTCAATCAAATGACACCTTCCCCAGCATGTACGTCCCCTGATCTGGGAGCAGTATCATGTAGCCCTTCTCCTTTCCAGGTTCTTAAGAAGCCGGGTAACAGACACAGATCCTCTCTCTTCCCATGGGTCCAGAGGAATCATGGTACTGATCTCTCTCTTTTTCTCTCTCTCATCACAGCTCACTTTTCCTGAACAATTTCATATGTGTGTGTGTTTTCCTCACCTTTAAATAAACTTTACCACCTTGTACATTGCATTTATGCCTGTAATTAGAATGAACTACGTAAGAGGCAAAAGACTGGAATAGGGATTTAGACACCAACCTAGCAAACACAGTTCCAGAAGAAATCATTTCCTAGTTCTAGCATGCAAGATTTTCTCCTAATAATTTTTCTAAGAGTTTTGGAGGTTAACCTCCTATATTTAGGTGTACATGCTCCATTTTGAGGTAATATTCATGTAAGGTCTGAGGGAAGAATTCACCTTCATTATTTGAATGATCAACACCATTTCTTTAAAAAACTATACTCTATATTCAATTACGTTGGTAAATTTGAATAAAATCAATTGATCATACATTTCAAGTTCTTTACCACACACACCAGGTTCTCATTTATATTTTTTATGTTTCTCCACAGGACAGTAACACATGTTTCTTAAAATCATCAAATATGAACATTTCTACTTTATTTTTCTGCAATGATGAAATAAAATTTATTTTATATCTGTACATTTTTTCTCAACATATGAGGCTTGCAAGTTTCAGGGATTATAACCAAGGTGTCTTGGGCCATCAATCAATTCACTGCAGGACAAGTAGAATCTAAAATTCAGTCCAAGTTATACTCATCAAGCCTTAAATTGGAAGCATGCACTAGAACGCCTGACACTGGCAGCATTTTTCTTTGATCTTTAGCTACGGAGATTTATCTGAGAACTTTGCTTTTGTTTTTGTAATTTAGTTATTTAGTTGAATATTTTCAGGATTAGGGAGGGACGACGTAGTGTGAAATGGAAAGATCATTTGACAATTCGAATATATATATATATATATGTATATATTTTGTTTTGTTGTTACAATGTGTCAGGTTTGATTATCAGCTGACACTGCTCTAATGAAATGAGTTGGGAACATCCTCTCTTCTACTTCCTGGAAGAGATCGGATTGCACTGGTATTGTCCCTTCCCTGCATATTTGGTAGAATTCACTAAGGAAACTCCTGGCTTACAATTACTTTGTTGCTCTGTTAAATTATGAGTTCAATTTCAATAGATGATGAATTACTGAGGCATGCTTAGTAGTCTTTTCCTCTTATCATAACATTTGCAGAAAATGTAATGAAATCTCTTTTATTACATATACCAGTAATATGTGTTTATTTCCCTGTTTTGGTAATTCTGTTTAGAAGTTTTTCTGTTTTACCATCTTTTCAAAGAAGTAGCTCTCAGTTACATTTGTTTTAGTCTATGTTTTCTTCTCAGTGTTATTAATTTCTACTCATAATTTTTCTTCAGTTTAATTTGCTGTTTGATCTAGTTTCTTAAAGCAAAAGCTTAAATCACTAATTTGGTGCTTTTTTCCTATCGTAAAATAAATACTTTATATTTTAAGTGAATCCCAAAAATTTTGATGCTATATATTTAATTTGTTTCATTCAAACTAATTTCTTTTTTTAAGATTTTATTTATTTTGAGAGGTAGAGTTACAGACAGTGAGAGGGAGAGATGAGAGAAAGATCTTCCTTCTGTTGTTTCACTCTCCAAATAGCCGCAGTGGCAGGAACTGCACCAATCCGAAGCCAGGAGCCAGGTACTTTGACCTGGTCTACCATGCAGGTGCAGGGGCCCAAGCACTTGGGCCATCTTCTACTTCTCTCCCAGACCATAGCAGAGAGCTGAATTGGAAGTGGAGCAACTGGTACTAGAACCAGTGCCTATATGGGATGCCGGCCCTATTCAAACTAATTTCTAATTTTCTTCAGATTTCCTCTTTGACCCAAACATTAATTTAGTAATGTGTCACTACATTCTAAATGTTTGAATATTTTCAATATATTACCCTACTTTTTTTAAAATTTGACAGGTAGAGTTATAGACAGTGAGAGACAGAAAGAAAGGTCTTCATTCCGTTCGTTTGCTCTCCAAATGGCCACCACAGCCAGCGCTGCACTATCCAAAGCCAGGAGCCAGGTGCTTCCTCCTGGTCTCCCATGCGGGTGCAGGGCCCAAGGACTTGGGCCATCCTCCACTGCCTTCCCGGGCCACAGCAGAGATCTGGACTGGAAGAGAGCAACCGGGACTATAACCCGGCGCCCATATGGGATGCCAGCGCCGCAGGCGGAGGATTAATCAAATAAAACATGGTGCTGGCCCCAAACTTTTTATTTTATTCCACATAAAGAATAATTTCACTGATGCATAATTGTGGTTAATTTTTGTCTTTCCACACTAAATACTTTATTCTACTCTCTTCTTAAAAAAATTGCCAACCAAACTGTGAAGTGATCCCTTTCACTGTTCTATGACCAATGTATGTTTCTCCCACTGCCATCAGATCCTTGCAAGATTTTTTCTTTTTTTTTCAATATTTTCTATTTTCTTCACAGCATGATTATCATATGCTTAAATGTAGATTTTTTATTTTTTAGCGTTTATCCTGTGCTTTCTGATCATCTTAGAGATGTGGCTTAGTGTCTTCCATAAGCTTTGGAAAATTCTCATTTTTATCTTCAAATATTTATTTTGTTCCTTTCTGTCTTTTTTGTTTGTTTGTTTCTTGCATCTGTATTCCACAGACCTTTACAATTTTTTGTCACCCTACATTCTTGGATATTCTCCTTTCTTCCCCCTTTTTCATTCTTCATTTTTTCTTCCCCAGTAGGGATACCTGTGCTTGTATATCTTTTTTTTTTTTTTTTTTTTTTTTGACAGGCAGAGTTAGACAGTGAGAGAGAGAGAGACAGAGAGAAAGGTCTTCCTTCTCCATAGGTTCACCACCCAAATGGTCGCTATGGCCTGCGCACTGCGCCGATCCAAGGCCAAGAGCCAGGTGCTTCCTCCTGGTCTCCCATGTGGGTGCAGGGCCCAGGCACTTGGGCCATCCTCCACTGCCTTCCCAGGCCACAGCAGAGAACTGGACTGGAAGAGGAGCAACCGGGACAGAATCCGGCACCCGGACCGGGACTAGAACCCAAGGTGCTGGCGCCGCAGGCATAGGATTAGCCAAGTGAGCCGCGGTGCCGACCATTGGCATATCTTTAAGTCCTCTGATTCTTTCTTTCATTAAGTTTTGTCTCCTGAGCATCCCACCGAAAGACTCCATTTCTGAGAGTGTTTTTTTAAGATTTGTTTATTTACTTACTTACTTACTTAGAGTGACAGAGCAATAGATGGAGACAAACACACACACACACACACACACAGATATTCCATCCACAACAGCCAGTGTTGGTCCAGGCCAAAACCAGGAACCAGGAAAGTGACTGAGACTCTAACTAGCTCTCCAGTATAAGATGTTGGCATCACAGTGACTTTACTCACAGTACAATGCTGGCACCAGTTACAGTGTTAGATTTATAACATTTTTAAAAAATTCTTCCATAAAGTTTCCATATCTC
The DNA here is from genome assembly GCF_964237555.1 of Oryctolagus cuniculus. NCBI lineage: Eukaryota > Metazoa > Chordata > Mammalia > Lagomorpha > Leporidae > Oryctolagus > Oryctolagus cuniculus. The sequence continues at coordinate 31,551,551 of NC_091439.1, forward strand.
ATTTCTGTTACATATCTGTTCTTTCATGCTGACCACTTTTATAGTAGAGTCCTTAGCACATTTATCAATGTTATTTCAAATTTCCCATGTGATTCCCATCTTCTTACCATCGCTGATTCTCTCTCTGCTGCTTGTTTCTTGCTTTGTCTCTTTAGACTGTATTTTTACCTTTTAGCATGGCCTTGGAATTTTGTTGAAAGTTAGACATGATGTACTGGGTAAGAATTCTATATAAATCATATTGATAATGGAGGAGAGGAGAAATAAACCTATTGATCCATGATAGGGTCCAATAGTGAGACTGCCTATGAGCTGTGATCTTCTTGGGTGTATCTCAATTTCTTTTTTCTCTTGCTTAAGTGAGAATGAAAGTCTAATGGTGGCAAGAGTTTGATACTTCCCTTCCCTTTAAGGAAACTGAGAAGGGTTTAGAGTCGTGTGTTTCTCTTACTCTCAGTTACTTATGCTCTGTTAAAATAGTAATGTTCATTTTGGGTTTTGTTAAAATAGTAATTTCTTCTTTGTTAAAAAAAAAACACATACTTTAACTATTAAAAAATGGTTGCTCTTTCTTGCTTAGGCCTAAATAGGGGATTTTCTCTAATCTTTAACTTGAAAATTTAGTGGAACTTTTGAAAGTAAAAATCATTAGTGTGTTAGGCCACCATTAAGGCTCAAACTCCTTAAGCTGTTGACTCACAAGCTAGCACATGACTAGCCTCTTGCAAAAAGCCAACTAACCTCCAAGTGTTTCATCTAGTTGCTACCTCCATCACCTGCTAAAATATGAATCTCTGAATCTGCCTGTCTCTAGTTGTTGGGTTTGCAGTTTCTCCAGAAACTCAGGTTTTCAATGGATCTGAAAAGAGTTGTTGATTTCCGTTTGTTTATTTGTTTTTGTTATAATGAGGACAGGAATGTGGACTTCTAAAAGTTTTATATAACAAACCTGAAATCAATTCTACACGGTAACATTACCAGTTTCAGAATGATTAAATATCGTGAGTCCTTTGGTATTGGCTATTTTGCAAGTGATTCACATGGATGAGTGGCCAGGAGCAGTGATCTGACTACTGGGACAGTCTTATGCCGAATAGTAAAGCTCTGTTTTGTATAGTGTATATGTGTGCAATCAATCGAAATCATCCCCTGCAGATTGCTCAAAATTCATACTTTATCCACCTACAAAGATGATGCATCCTTTCTTTAATTACACAAAAACTTGGCTCCTTGACTAGTCTGGGATCTGAGTGCCAAATGTTATCTACAGAAGACCATACACACGAAATGTATTTAATCCTATTCCTATAAATAAGGGATTTTCATTTTTCACTGAGATATAAGCATTTTAAAGGTCCAGCTGGTATTGTTTGTGATTTGCAATTCCAGGTGACCAATTTCATATTTTCTTGTACCTGATTTTGATAATCCCTTTAATTCACAGGCTTTTCTCTTACGCTATGGCTTCTGCTTACAGGTAACTTTTACATTTTTCTAAATTAGAATTTTTTTCTCTAGAAGAACATTTAAAATAAGTAGAACTCCTTCTGTGAAAGATATTTCTTAGTTAAGACTAAGAATTATTAAAATTTCTATTATTTCATGGTGTATCTTTGGGAGATACTATAATATTATGTATTATGTAAAATGTGTACTGCTAGTGATAGCAAAAGGTAAATTCAGATATTTATATGTGGGAGGCAAAAAAGCAACTTTGAGTATCTTTTAATGAGGAGTCTGAAATGAGAAATCCTTTTGAGCCTTGATGGTATCTGTAGTCCAAAGTGAAAGCAGAAATAAACCTGTGATCTCAAAAATAAAAAGGGGAAGGAACAGCATTATTCAATTATTGTTATACAATATACTCTACTTTACCAAGAAAGATTCAAATGGATAGACACTTTCCTATGATTATTTTTGTTCTAACAACACTATGCTCATTTAACAATCGGTATACTACAGACAATGGTAATAGTCAAGGTTTTTATCCTTACAAATTAATGTTAAAAGAAGCCAATTAAATAAACAACCAGAGATTGCATGATGGCCAAATAGGGAAAAGATACGCTGGTTTTGACCAAGGGAAGATGATACAAGAAAAGCAGAAGAAGTGTATTCCCAGGGGAGAGTTGCAGCGAAGTTTGCAGTGGGCATTCTACAGAAGAAAGAGACATGCCACGGAGCAGCGTGGGCAGTGCAAGCATAAAACAGTGAGCTGGGACACTGCCTGCAATTCTCACAGCCAAAGGCTAGAGGAGACGCCAGTTGCTGAGAATAAGGTGACAGCAGACTGCAGTGAATTCTGTCACTGGCGATATTGCCTGAGGGGGAACCTTGCAGACCACACTGACTTGTAGCTGGGCCTGGGACCCTAGCAGGGGGCAGGGTACCCACCTAACCATATGAAAGAAAAGCACATTTCTTTCTCCCCTTTCCACCATAAGGATGCCCATTGACCAGCAGGGAGAAAGCACCACCTGCTTAATGACAGCAGAGGCTGCTGTGGCTCTCTCATGTGTGCACAAAAGGGATTCTATAAGATGGTTAAATCTGTGTACCCACTAACTTTGGGTCTGGCCTGGAGGGTTGGCAGGGGGCTGGGCACCCACTTAGGACTGTGAGACACTCCCATTCCCCCACCCTATCACAGGCTCAAATTGCCAAGGCAGAGCACCTAGAGACAGCTGGCTTTGGGCACATCTCTCTTCTCTCCATGGACAGAGAGGGCTCCCGGAGCTCAGAGTGAATCCTCTGAGCCCTGCGACTGTGGGAGCCTTGTGCACTGTGATTTTGGGAATTCTGTGACTGCATGAAAGGGCCTGCCATGTAGCTGGGTCTCTGGGCACTGTGTCTGGCTTCAGACACAGTCGGGTGAGAGATTGCAGAGGGCTCCATGCTCACCCTGAGGACCACACAGATCTTTTGTATGGTTCATGTGCTTGCATGGGTGGGGGTTATAGCTACTATGAGCTAACCCTGGGCACTGATCACCTTGGAAGAGAGAAGGTGAGGCTGTGATTGTGCAAACAAGCATGATCGTACCATCCACACCCTGATGACAATAGAAGTGATCTCCCACACCTAGACTGGGTATGACCCTGGACTCTCCACTCTCCCCCTACCCTTGAGTACTGCCAGAGCTCCCCGGCCCCACACAGCACAAGTCTCTGGATACTTACTGAAGGAGGAGACACACCACTAAGCCACAGAGGCATAGCTCAAAGATAAAGCCCATCAATGGGAAAATCAATAAACATTTCTAAAAATGCCTTTAAAAAAGCAGAAATATGAGAAACAAGAACAAGGAAGACAACATATCCCCAAAAGGAACAAACAACACTTCATTATTAGAATGTGAAGACAAAAAAAATCTAGAAATGCATGGAAACAAATTCTAAACAATAATAATAATATTACTCAGAAACATAGAGAAACAAATTCATGAGAAATCCATACACAATATGAGTGAAAAATTTTGCTGGGAGATAGAGATATTGAAGAGAAATCAAACTGAATTATTAGAAATGAAGAATTCTACATGCCAAATAAAAAATACAGTGGAGGGGTTGGTACTGTGGCTTAGCAGATAAAGCTACCGCCTACAGTGCCAGCATTTCATAGGGGTGCAGGTTCAAGTCCAGGCTGCTCCACCTCAGATCCAACTCTCTGCTATGGCCTAAGAAAGCAGTACATGATGGCACAAGTCCTTGGCCCCCTGCATCCACATGGGAGACCTGAACAAACTCCTGGCTCCTGGGTTTGATTCGGCACAGCTCCAGCCATCCTGGCCAACTGGGGAGTGAACCAACGGATGGAAGACCTCTCTTTGTCTCTCTTTGCCTCTCCTTACTCTCTGTGTAACTCTCACTTTCAAATAAATAAGTAAATCTTTTTTTTTTTTTTAAAGAAAATTCAGTGGAAAGTCTCAACGACAGACTTGGTGTGGCAGATTAATATCTGAGATAAATGACAAATCATTGGAAATATCTTAGTCTAGAAGAATATATTATGTCACTGAATATAGTGTTCAAGACTTATAAGATAATATCAAATGACCAAGCATCGGTGTCCTAGGAGTTCCTGAAGATTTGGAAAGAGTGAATAGATTAATAGAAAATCTAATTAGTGAAGTAATAGCAGCAAATGACCCTAATTTGGGTAAAAAAGGGACATTCAACTTTAGAAAGCATATAACTCCTAATAGAAATGATTAGAAAAGATCTTTACCATGACACGATGTAGACAAGCTTTCATCAATGAAACATAGAAAAGATTCTAAAATATGCATAATAAAAGTACATTATTTTCAGTGTGGTCTGCAAGGTTCCCCCTCAGGCAATATCGCCAGTGACAGAATTCACTGCAGTCTGCTGTCACCTTATTCTCAGCAACTGGCATCTCCTCTAGCCTTTGGCTGTGAGAATTGCAGGCAGTCACAGTGGAAGTCTCAGTGATCATGACTCACTAGAGGATCCCCAATTAGACTAACAGCTAATTTCTCATCAGAAACCCTACAGGCTAGGAAAGAATGGGAAAATATAGTCCAAGTCCTTAAAAAAAAAGGAAGAAAGGAAGAAAGAAATACACCTCGTCAATAAAGATATATGCAGACTGAAAGTGAAAGGATGATGGCCAGCGCCACAGCTCACTAGGCTAATCCTCCACCTGCGGCACAGGTATCCTAGTCCTGGATGAAGCACCAGATTCTGTCCTGGTTACTCCTCTTCCAGTCCAGCTCTCTGCTGTGGCCTGGGAAGGCAGTGGAGGATGGCCCAGGTCCTTGGGCCCTGCACCCGCATGGGAGACCAAGAGGAAGCACCTGGCTCCTGGCTTTGGATCGGCACAGCGCGCGAGCTGTGGGGGCCATTAGGGGGGTGAACCAATGGAAGGAAGACCTTTCTCTCTGTTTCTCTCTCTCACTGTCTAACTCTGCCTGTTCAAAAAAAAAAAAGTGAAAGGATGGAAATAAAGATATTCGATGCTAATGGACTGCAAATTGAGAAGATGTAGACATCCTAATATCAGACAAAATAGACTTTAACACAAAAACTCTTAAAATAGACAACAGCATTCTGTAATTATTTGGGGATCAATTCAACAGGAAGATGTGACTATCATAAATGTATTTGCAACCAATGCCAGAGCACCTGGCTATTTAAAACAAATGTGAATGGATCTAAAAGGAGACATAAACTCTAATACATGAGGCAGGCACCGTGGTGTAGTCGGTAAAGCCACCGCCTGCAGTGACGGCATCCCATGTGGATACTAGTTCAAGTCCCGGCTGTTCCACTTCCAATCCAACTCCCTTCTATGGGCTGGGAAAGCAGTAGAAGACGGTTCAAGTGCTTGGACTCTTGCACCTGAGTGGGAAACCTGAAAGAAGCTCCTGTTTCCTGGCTTCAGATCGGCACAGCTCTGGCCATTTCAGCCATCTGAGGAGTGAACCAGTGGATGGAAGACCTCTCTCTGTTTTTTTGCCTCTGCCTCTCTGTAACTCTGCCTTTCAAATAAATAAATAAATAAATCTTAAAAAATACTCCAATACATTAATGAGGAACTTTAATACCCCACTTTCATCAATGGACAGGTCAACTAAACAGAAAATCAAGAAATAACACAACTAATCTACATGATTGATCGAATAGACATAATAAATACCTCAGAACATTCACCCCACAGTTGTAGAATTAACATTCTTTTCAACAGTTCATGGAAATTTCTCTAGAGTGTATCATATGCTAAGCCATGAAGCAAGTCTCAACAAATTGAAAACAATTGAAAGTATACCAAGTGTCTTTCCTGATCACAGTGGGATGAAGCTGGAAATTAACAACTTAAGAAACTCTAGAAAATATACAAACACATGGATACTGAACAACATGTTTCTGAATGAACACTGGGTCATAGAAGAAATCAAAAGGGAAATTTAAAAATTCCTGGAAATGAATGAAGATGACAACACAGCATATAAAATCTTATTGGATATAGCAAATGCAGAATTAAGAGTGAAGTTTACAGCAATTAGCGCCTACATCAAGAAATTGGAAAGACATCAAATAAATGAGCCATCAATGCATTTTAAGGACCTAGAAAAACAACAACAAACCAAAATTAGTAGGAGGAAAATATTAAAATTAGAGAAGAAATAAACAAAATTGAAACAAAAAAGACAAAAAAATCAGCAGAGTGATGAACAGCTGTTTTTTTAAATAAACAAAATTCATGAACCATTGGATCAACTAACAAAAAAAAGAGGCAGAAGACCCAAATGAGTAAAATCAGAAATGAAAAAGGAGATTTAACAATGCATTCCAAAGAAATAAAAAAAAAAATTCAACAGGAATAACTACAAACAGATATATGCAAACAAATTGGGAAACCTAGAAAAAATGGATAGATTTCTAGACACATGCAATCTTCCTAAGTTGAGTCATGAAGAAATAGAAAGCCTAAATAGACCAATAAGAATAACATAGCAAGAATCAATAATAAAGACCTTCCCAATAAAGAAAAGCCCAGATGGTTTCACAGCTGAATTCCACCAAACTTTTAAAGAACTAAACCCAATTTTTCTTAAAACACTAGCCATCAGAGAAATTCAAATGCAAACCACAGTGAGGTATCACCTAACTCCTGTTGGAATGGCTGTCATCCATAATCAAAAAACAATAAACACTGGTGAGGATGTGGAGAAAGTGTACCCTAATCCACTGCTTTTGGGAATGTAAATGAGTACTACCATAGTGGAAGATAGTATGGAGATTCCTCAGAAATCTGAAAATAGATCTACAATATGATCCAGCCATTCAACGCTAGGTAATTTATCCAAAGAAAATGAAACCAACATATAAAAGCATTTTTTTCCTCTATGTTTATTGCAACTCAATTCACAATAACTAAGAAATAGAATCAACCCAGATGCCCATCAACTGATATTCTGATAAAGAAATTTGGTATGTATACACGATGGAGTACTAGTCAGCCACAAAAAGAATGAAATCCCTTCTTTTGCAACAAAATGGATGAAACTTGAAACCATTATGCTTAATGAAATTAGTCAGTCTCAAAAAGACAAATATAATATGTTTTTCTTTGCTTTGTGGCAGTTAAGACAGAATATCAAAAATGTATAGGAAATAAAATGGTCATTTCCAGACATGATTGTCATTTTTAACCCTTGTTTAAAATTCCATGGAATTGTGGTCTTTCTATATTTTACTTGTTGAATATTATGATCAGTGGTTAATTAAGCCCATGAATATAGAGTGGGTTAAAATTACGGCTTTGCAAAAATTGATGAAGTGTGGAGATGGAGGGGGTTATTGGAAGAGGGAACAAGGGAGTAAGGGAAGTGTGGTTGTCTTCTTGGAACTGTACTTATGAAATGCATAAAATAGATTTCTTTATATTAATAAAAATAGATTTTAAAAAAAAGAACAGTAACAAGTTATCAATTCAAAAAATGGGAAAAATCAGATAACTTTGCTGGAAGACGGTAATTCCTGTAACAGCAAATGTCAAGTGTTGCCATTTCTCCTGTTCTGAGGGACTGCTTTGTTATTTCTAAGTGTTAAGGGTATTATTTGTCAATGGCAGTATCAGTGACTTTTCAAAGTAATTAACTTTGTATCCAAAAGTAGCCTTAATTGTTTAACCACAGGTATATTAGGCACCATGGGAGGGATGTGCCAATTTCTTTGGAAATAAATATGATTCTTTCTCTCAAAAAAAAATAAAAAAAAAGCAACCACACAGAGCAGTAAGTACATAAATTAATGAAAAACATACAATATTCTGAAATATCAGGTAAGTAAATTATACTAGCGCATATGCTGGCATGTGCTATGTCCAAATATGTCCAAATATCAAAAATTCTGATAGTTTTTAAGTTTTATATTGCTCAATGAAAATCTACTTGGTCATATAGATGGTCACACTTCTACGTATCAGATGAACATCTTAATTGACCTCTGGGGATTTTGGAGTTTTTGGATGATTTTCTTATTTGTTTGTTGATGGTTTACTGTATGTGTATATATGTATTTGAAAGGTAGAGTGACTGAGAGAGAGGGAGAAACACACACACACACAGAGAGAGAGAGAGAGAGAGAGAGAGAGATCTTCCATCCACTGGCTCATTCTCCAAATGCCTGCACCTCCTGGAAACTGGGCCAGGCTGAATCCAGATGCTGAGCACTCCACCTGTATCTTCTTCTTAGGTGATGGGGATCTAAGTACCTGGGCTATCATCTGTTGGCTTGTCATGTGCATAGCAGTAAACTTGAAACAGAGGAGCCAAGACTGCTCTGGGATGCTGGGGAAACAAGCAGCTTAACCCACAGTGCAAAATGCCAGGTCCAACTCCTGCAGAGTTCTACTCAGCTTTTATTCTGTGAATTTAAGTTACATTTTACAATTATCTTCCTTTACTAAGACAAATATAATACAAATGAGGAAAAGACAATAATTTATTGAAGAGGGACTGACAAATACATAGCAAACTCTAAGTAGACTTCCATACATATAAATAATTCATTATACTTACAGATACAAAGTTTATATTTTATGTAAATAACTAATCTATACTCCTCCAGAGCACATCTTTTACAGTATAAATCCAGAATTACAATGAAAATATTACAATTTTAAAATTCAATTTTCTGTATATTGACCTTTTTTCTCAGCAATATTTCAAATGTACATCAGTAGTCTTCAACCATGGACACAGGATAAGCATGAAAGGGCATGAACAGCAATTTAAAAGTTAAGCCATTTAATCTGAATCAACCTTAACAATAATGGAAGTCGCAAATTTATAAACTAGATCACTAAACCCATGTGTTTTCAAAAATCAAATTGCAAATGAATTTTATATTATATCTTATGTTGTACAATTTCATGGTATTTTGCTATTTCTATTGGATAAAATATCTGAATGTAGAGAAATGATAAATATGTACATGCTTATGTCAGTAGGCAGAGCCTTTATTCTTGTATTCAAAGTGGAAAAAATTTAAATATTATCAAGAGGTAATATATACTTCATTCTTTCTACCAACTTTGTATAGTTATTTAAGAATATAATGATTTATCTCAATATTGCTAAAAATGAATTTGATACTTGTATTGATTAATTGGTTATATATTTTTAATAGTTTATAAGTAGTTATAAATTAGAACTTCTTTTTTCTTTTCCATATACTTAAAATCCTTGAATGTAGCCCATATCTGAATGCCTTTCAGTTGCTTTTAGCCTTGCTATTTCCTTATCCTATAAATTATCCTAATTGAATAGATGTTCATTTAATTAAATTAAAATACACTTTGTTCTTTATTTTGGAAGTCTGAATAAGTACAGCTTCATAATTGCTTAACTTTCTTTTGAAATACTCAAAACATTCAGTTTGTTCTAGTTCAGAAAGGGATTTGTGAAAAAACATAATTCAAAAGAGACATGCTAATCATTCATTGATATTGATATATCCTTTGGTTCTGCAATGCTGCATAAAAATGAAATTAAAATCATAAAAGCATGAAAAGACTTGCAGATGTATTACAAAAGGCAATACACAGAAACTGGAGCAACTGTCCATCAACTTTCACTACCTTCTCGTTTTTCTCTTTAATGCACAATCAACAATGCTTCCTTTTTCTTTTTATTTATTCTGCCACTTATTTAAGCTTTAACTGAAATTCCCCATTAGTACTTTACCTTTTATCTCAAAACTTCATTTTTCTGAAGTTATTTAGAATTATTAAAATATATGAGGCACTCTTTCAGAAATCTAATTTTTGAAATGTCATAACGTTTATTAAAACAGTCTTTAATATGTTTTCTTTCAAAGTGTATGTATGTGATTGAATATTACATCTTGCTTCCTGCCAATGAATTGACACTAAATGCAATTGTCCTGTCAATGGAAATAAATGAATAAAACATAGAAATAGTACATATATATAACGTTAGTAAAGTAGAAGAGTAGAAGAGTGTATGAACTTTGTAGTGTATCCCTAGCTGTATCTAGAGCATTGCCTGACAGATTACTGACAGGAAGAGATGCTTTGTGAATATATGTTACAAAGTTAATTGTTACATGGATGTTATTTTCATTGAATTAATAAATCTAAATAAAATAATTATTATAACCTATTCTATCAACTTTTTTTTTTTTTTTTTTTGGATAGGTAGAGTTAGACAGTGAGAGAGAGAGAGACAGAGAGAAAGGTCTTCTTTTTTCCATTGGTTCACATCCCAAGTGGCCGCTACGGCCGGTGCACACCGCATCGATATTCCTCCTGGTCTCCCATGCAGGTGCAGGGCCCAAGCACTTGGGCCATCCTCCACTGCACTCCCGGGCCACAGCAGAGAGCTGGACTGGAAGAGGAGCAACTGGAACAGAATCTGGCGCTCCAACCAGATCTAGAACCCAGTGTGCCAGCACCGCAGGCGGAGGATTAGCCTAGTTAGCCGCGGCGCCAACTTCTATTAACTTTTCAATCCTCTACATACTTTTAGAAAAAGTTGTATTATTATCAATATTCTAAATTCATCATACATCCATAGAATCAATATTATTGATGAAACCATTCTCATATCTTAACCATTTAATATAGACCAAGATTGATATATTTAGGTTATATGAAGATGAAGCCACAGAGTTTTACTAAAAATGTTTGATAAAAGAAATACTTTCTTCCTAATTACCTGCATGTTTACCTGAATGTACAGGTTGGTGTGCTATAAATTTAATTGTGAACTGAAAGTTTAGTGTCCTGTGATAGATTTATTTTTAAAGCAGTGAAGTCTAAATAAATACTTAAATAAGAAGATGGAAGTCACTGATGAAGAGGTAGTAAACAGTTTCAATTCCTAATTCCAATAATTCTTTCTAACAAGTTCCTCTCCAATTACTCTGAACCCCTTTTGGCAGATTGGTAGGAACAAAAATATGAGAGAGGACATTGTTCCTTGATGGGAGAGGTATCAAATGGAGAAAATGATTTACAGCAACATTTAGCCTTTTTAAATGAGACTGTGAAAATTAACAAGAAGTTTTATACATTGAGACATTTTACATTGAGCACAAAGAATAAAAGACAGACTATACATCCCAGAAAACAGACTATAGTTCACACAACCAATAATAATCAACCATAGAATTAGAATGTTTGTAATCAACTGAATTTTCTCCACTTACTTGTGTTTCCACATTTAATTAATTATTGCATTCTAGAAACTTAATTTACTAAAGTTACCATGAAAAAAAGCAAGTGGGAAACCTTACATCCTCTGTCTTTATGTGTTCATTCCCACTGTGACTTCTAGTCACAATTCAGAGTAGCTGCTTGGGGCGCAAGCTTGTTGTTTTCCTTTGTTAGAGAAAAGAGATGTCATTCATCATTATGTGAGGTGGAGCTGCAGTCAGAAGATCTTCAAATAAATCCTGAAAGGCGGTCAATTAGTCATTATTTTCACAGCTTGTCCATACATCTGTTGTTAAGTGCATGTTTATGTACTCACCCTCCCTAAAGGCCTTCCAGTAACTCCATGAAACATGGTGACACAAAACTGTGACACAGCCCTATTGCAAAATATGTCTCCACTGGCAGTTAATCAAAGGATGCCATGAGCTCAACAAAACCTCTGCTAATAACACAATGAAATTGAACATCCACTGCTATAGTTTCTGCTATAAATCATGAAAATCTTTCATTCTAGTAAACAAACATTTAATAAATTCAACTTGCAATAAAGAAAATACATACAAGGCTGTGTATTTCATGGTGGTTTTTGAGTTTTGTATTAAATTAGGCTCTGAAGCAACAATTAGCATTTTAAAAAGATACTGCATTTTGCAATGTAATATGTTTACCATATGTTTGATGAAAAGTGCAGCATTACAGAAATACCTGCTAGCAGATACCAGAAACAACAATAATTTGAATTCCCGAAAGCACCAGGCAGAGAGATAAAGTATATGAAAGTAACTTCCTTTAGATTAACTAGCAATGGCTTCTGTTTCTCAGCACAGAGTGAGAATGGATTCTTGGTTGTGGCAAATAAACATAGGCAATTAACACTACCTTGCTTCTTTTGGTGCTATACCTTATTATATGTATGTAAATTATAATTATATGCATTAGAGGAGTTACTTAAAAGCATTTATAGTATCTCAACAATACTAACATAATGTACTTGGTTACTAACAAAAAAGTTGTATCTTATTTTGTAGTTAAAATCAAAAAGTAAAATTCATTCGTGTATTTGTAAGAATTCTCTGGGTAATAAATCAACAGGTAGCTCTAACTGACAAACTCAAGAAGATGTGATTTTAAAATATAAACAAAAGTTGGTTACAGCTGCTCTAATAATCTGCTAGCACATTTTCATTGATGAATAATTTGTAGGAGATAATAACAACCATGAAAGAAACATCAGATAAAGTTCAAAATGAACATGTCAAAAAGAACTAACATATCAGGCGAATTTATTTGCTGCATAAAAATTGCCCACTGAATGTGGCTGATTTCCTTACCGTGTATTTAAAATATTCATGGTTAAAGAACTGAAAGTACATCAACCTATGTTACAAGTATGAGACTTCACAGAAATACTCTCCAAGAAGATAAATGATAGTTTGTCATTAGATATAATTTTGATGTAAAGGTTATTTTATATATTTTATTTCAATTGCATTGAAATAAAACCCAGTAGATTATAGTAGTTTAGTAAGTATCTAATAATAGAAAATTATGTCTATATCAGTTAATTATGTTGTCAAGGACAAAAGCAATCAAATAAATAACCAGAAATAGCCTACTGTGTCACTGTAGAAGTTTTTAATTAAATATAATTTATTTCATATCCAAATAAAATCTTCCTTAATACAAGACTGAATAGAATTGGTCATAAATATACTTTGAGAATTAGGATATAACTGAAAGTCTTCAAAAATTCTTGGAAAAACAGATTTCAAAGATGATATGGTGGAAAGTACAGGTTTTTTTCCAATCAATATAACAGAATAGAGAAGGATGTACTGTGCTAAGGCTAAGGATAAACAGTGAAAAAAGGGAGTAGGAAGTGCACTCTCAGGGGAGAGTTAGAGAGAAAACTGCAGTGGAAATTCTACAGAAGAAAGAGGAATGCTTTGGGCCTGTGTGGAAGGGCAGAGGTGCAGCACAAACACTTAGACAACACGACTCCACCAGCTGAGAAACAGAGAGAGTGGCAGCTTGGAGACAGAGATGAGACTGAACTCAGTAGCCTGTGGTGATATAGCCAGGGGAGAGCATGGAGTGATCTGGCCTGGAGCCCTAGGAGCTAGTGGGTGCCACAGATCCAGCGGAAGTAAAAGGGGTATGCTTCTCTCACCCCAAACTCCCCACAATGGCACCTACTGCCTGGCTGAGAGAGACCAGGCGTCATCTGGGCTTGTGCAGCAGCTGCAGAAGCCTTTGTGCACCTGCACAGCAACTGGATGAGAAAGGAGGCCAGTTCTCCGCAGCACTGGCGGCACCGGCAGGGAGAGGGCCACATTTGGCCAGCGGTTCTTGTGTATGTCTGTGATCCAGAGAATCTAGTAGAGGAAAAACCTGCAGTCCCTACTGACTTTGAGAGTGGATGGGAGGATGGACAGGAGGCTGGACACCTAAGCAGGACTATGAGGCACCCAGAGCATCCCAACATACCACAGGCTCTGAGGCTCAAGCCGCCATAGCAAAGTACTCACAGACAGCTGGCTCGGTGAACATCTGCCTCTCTGCAGACTGGACAGGCTGCCATGTCAGAGTTCAACCTTTGCACCCAGCAACTGTGGGAGCCTTGTGTGCTGAGGTTGTGGGGACTCGTGGCTGCATGAGAGGCAGCAGGGTATAGCTGGGTCTCTGGGCAATCACTGTGTGCAGCTCCACACTCTCAGACCCCTCTACTTGCCTGGGACATGTCATTGTAGCAAATCTGTGCTAGGAGAGAGGACTGAGCAGATAATACGTGTGCTTCATATGGTGGCAAGGCTGAACCTCCACCTGCTGAGCCAGCATCCCATATGGGCACCAGTTCAAGTCTCGGCTGTTCCACTTCAGATCCAGCTCTCTGCTACGGCCTGGGAAGGCAAAGGAAGATGGCCTCAGTCGTTTGGACCCTGCACCTGCGTGGGAGACCTGGAAGAAGCTCCTCGCTTTTGGCTTCAGATCAGCTCTGGTTATCGTGGTCATCTGGGGAGTGAACCAGCGGATGGAAGATGTCTCTTTCTTTCTCGCCCTCTCTCTGTAACTCCACCTCTCAAATAAATAAATAAATAAATAATTTTTTTAAAAAAGAAATTATTATATCATGAATGCCAAGGAAGAAGAGAATGGCCAGAGTAATTCCTACCAGCAAGGACAAGAGTGCATTATAGAAAGTGCAGCAGAAAAAGACCTCAGAAAGAGAAGTCACAGTGGAACCCCTATCTCAGGTATTTGAAAAGTGAATTTAGACAACACTTTGTCAAGAAATTCAGTAGATAAATGTGGAGAACACATGACAGGTAGAGAGACATGGTAATAAATAAGTCTTTCTGTTCTCTCTTTGTTCAGGATGAAGGCCTGCGTAAGGAAAGTAACTGAATAAGAGCAGAAAATGGCTCAATTGGAGCTAAGTTTTAAAAAGAGTAATATATCCTCATTTTAGGACGGGAGAAAAATACCTTAAAAGTGAATGATGGAGCCGGCGCCGTGGCTCACTAGGCTAATCCTCCGCCTGTGGCGCCAGCACCCGGGGTTCTAGTCCTGGTTGGGGCGCCGGTTCTGTCCCGATTGCTCCTCTTCCAGTCCAGCTCTCTGCTGTGGCCCGGGAAGGCAGTGGAGGATGGCCCAAGTGCTTGGGCCCTGCACCGTCATGGGAGACCAGGAGGAAGCACCTGGCTCCTGGCTTTGGATCAGCACAGCATGCAGGACGCAATGCACTGGCTGTAGCAGCCACTTCGGGGGTGAACCAATGGAAAAAGGAAGACCTTTCTCTCGCTCTCTCTCACTGTCTAAATCTGCCTGTCAAAAAAAAAAAAAAAAAGTGAATGATGGTATAAATGAATTGAAGGTAAAGTGAAGTATTTATATTGGCTATTGAATATAAAATTTTAGGCATTTAATAATGCTTATGAAAAAATGATTAAGATTTGACATGACTTTCACATATAATAGATTTAAATTTGTTTCCCATAATCACTGTTAACCAATTTAGTAACAACAAAGGTTTTTTTGCATTGGTGCCTGTAAATTCTCCTTGCTGGCTGTGGTGAAAGGAAGAAAAAGGAAGGGGAAAGAATTTAAACTAAGGAATGGTGCAGAAATAGTTCAGCCTCTTTTTGAATATTTTTTTGATTGATGTCACCAAGGAATTCTGACAGACAACTAACTTCCCCTGAACATTAACACAGGTCAAGGAATTCATAACCAAGAGACATTTACAATTAGTAAATGATCACAGCATTTGTTTTCATCTTTTAAATTTTAGAGTTTCTATCACTGAAGTGGGGTACACTGAAGAATATTTCAAGAAAATCTAGTTTGGATTACATCCAGATTATGATAACTCAAATTTCAGTAGTATTACGTGTGACAACAAACACCCATGGATGGGAAAGAGAAATTAAGTCCAGTTACAAAGATACAAAGAATCAATTCATATTCTAAGTAAATGTGTATAACCCCTAGCAAATTTTACATAAGCTCACTCCTTTACTCTCCATTACTGGCATTACCAAAATTCTCCTTATTTATATATAATAATAACGAACTTCAGCGACCAGTGCTGTGGCATAGAAGGTAAAGCTGCTACCTGCAGTGTCGGCATCCCACATGGGTACTAGAGTCCTGTCTGCTCTACTTCCGATCCAGCTCTCTGTTATGGCCTGAGAAATCAGTAGAAGATGGCCCAAGTCCTTGGGCCCCTGAATCCATGTGGAAGACCCAAAAGAAGCTCCAGGCTCCTGGCTTTGGCTCGGCTCAGCTCTGGCTATTGAGGCTACTGGGGAGTGAACCAGCAGATGGAAGCCCTCTCTCTCTCTCTCTCTCTCTCTCCTCTCTGTCTCTGTCTGCCTCTGCCTCTCTGTAACTCTGCCTTTCAAGTAAATAAGTAAATATTTAAAAAACAAATGAAGAACAAATTCAACTGGCATAAAAAAATCAACTTCAGTTAATGTTGAATTGACTGTGGCAGCCATATAAGTACACCATTCGGTTATAAAAGAAAACACGCCATGAAGTTAGTCATTGGTCAACACCTGAATTACAGCACCTGAGCGTCAGCCACAGTGTTCCAGCTACAGTCTCCCTCATCTGCCTGCCAGTGACTGAGCTGAAGGAACGCTACATCTCTGTTCTGTTTGGCCATGGCAGAGCTTCTCTCACAGTCAGCTTTGGAGCTGTGTTGGCACGGATGACTTTCTAACAACTTTGTGATAGACTGAAGCTCTTTCTATCCAGTGTTTCTTCCTTACCTGTCTTTTCAGAAGTGTCAGACCGGCGTTACAGTTTTCAAATCTCTTCCTGTTACTAGCCCTTCTCTACATGGGATTTCTCAGACTTTAGTGCTGCTAAGTTATCTTCACTTCTAACGTACCGTGGGCGTCTGCCTCCCAGCAGATTTGGCCTGGCACATTGACGCATTGTTTAAAATAATATATCCCCACAGTTTTCAAATTAAATTCCTTTCAGCTTATGCATTTGGAAAGGTAAATTTTGAAAGCAATACTCAGCCGGCGCCGTGGCTCAATAGGCTAATCCTCCGCCTGTGGTGCCGGCACCCCAGGTTCTAGTCCCAGTTGGGGCGCTGGATTTTGTCCCAGTTGCCCCTCTTCCAGTCCAGCTCTCTGCTATGGCCTGGGAGTGCAGTGGAGGATGGCCCAAGTGCTTGGGCCCTGCACCCCATGGGAGACCAGGAGAAGCACCTGGCTCCTGGCTTCGGATCAGCCAGCCGCAGCAGCCATGGGGGGGTGAACCAACAGCAAAAGGAAGACCTTTCTCTCTGTCTCCTTCTCTCACTGTCCACTCTGCCTGCCAAAAAATAAAAAAAAAAAGTAATAATCAAGTGAAAACTAAATGTATTAGTTTTGTATGTCTGCTGTAAGAGAAAAACACTCAGTAGGGTAAAAAGCACTAATTTATTCTCTTAATATTCTTGAGCTTAAAGGACTGAAACAAGTTTTATGAGGCTAGAGCCAAGCTATTTGTAAAGCTGTTTTTTTCTGGAGGCTCCAGGGGACACTGAAGTCTTTTGAGTTTCTAGTGGCTGCCTGTGCTCCCAGGCTTGTCTCTTCATCTTCAAAATGTGTCATCCCAATATCTCCTTCGGCCGTCCCTTTGCCTTCTCATCTATAGTTAATTCTCCCCCTGGATTCTTCTTGAAAAGCCATTTGTGATTGTATTTGAGGATAACCTACATAATCCAGTCTATTTTTTTTTCATCTCAAGATTGTTCATCACATCTCCAAAATCCCTTATGCCATGTAAGGTGCAATTCAGAGATTGGTGGGATTACACTGTGAATACATTGGTGGAGGGGAGCATTATCCATCTTTCTCTGCCAACCATATTATTTTCTGAAGCAATTCTAGTTTGAGAAACTTTACGGCTCAGGATTATATCCAACTGAAGATAAATCAAACTCCAGAGGGTCTTGCTTTTTACCATGGGCATCCACAAGTCAAAGAGAGAGAGAGAAATTGAAGTATAGCCATAATGTCAAGATCTCAAAATGGAGGAAGCAAAGTAACACAAAGACAAAAAATATTAATGTTGTTTAGACTGGAACAATATTATAAAAAAATATAACTTTGAGAAATATTACTACCAATATGCGATTGGTACTTTTTTCTTACTATTTGGAAAACATACTATTTTTAAAATATGAAAGCCTTATTATATACCAATTAAAAGGTTGTTTGCTATCAACTGAATGTCATTTAAGCACATTTACAGAAAAGAGAATAGTAACAAAAATTTAATGAAGAGGGGATCTTACCAGATGATGCCTATAAAATTCACATGGGGCCAGCATTGTGCTGTGGTAGGTTAAACCAGCACTTGAGTTACTGCATCTCATATCAGAGTCCTGGCTGCTCCATGTCCAACATAGCTTTCTGCTAACATGCCTGGAATGGAATGAAAGATGGCCCAAGTACGTGAACCCTTGCCACCCACATGAGAAATCAGGATTGAGTTCCTAGTTCCTGGCTCCTGGATTTAACCTGGCCCAGACCTCACTGTTGGGGCCATTTGAGGAGAGAACCAGCAGATGGAAGATATCCTCTATGTTTTTTTCTTTCCCTCCCTTTCCCTGTTTCTCTGCCACCCTTTCAAATAAATAAATATTTTAAAGGAAACAAACAGAAGGTAAATAAATCAGGCGAAAGTCATAGTATTGAGAATTCAGGTTAAAGTCCTTACAAAAGTGTTTTAATGATGAACGATTTCAAATTCACTTTGTTTACTATTCTCCAGTGATTTTCTTTTTAAAACTAAAGTTGTTGGAAGCAGTGATCATTTGAAGTAACAACATCTCACACACATACCCACACTTCGTTTATCTTTACTTAGACTGAACACTGAGGTAGAATTGAGAGATAATGTATCTGGTCTTATTAAGTGATTGTCCAGAGCAGTACAGGAATTATGACAATCATATGTAGTTAAAACAATCGATTCAATAGTATTTTCATGTATGTGAAGAAAATAAGGAAACATAAAAAAGCAAACTTTTATTCGTTCCATCCTTTGCCTGGATTTTGAATAGTCTGCAAACCAAGTTTTACAAAAGAACTCAATCAGATGCTTCAAAAATTGGAACAGTCCATTTTTGCTTTTGTTTCGTTTTATTGGTTGACATTTACTAACATAAAATGAAACTATTGAGTTAACGGGTATGTGGACATGATGTGGAGCCAAGAATCTGTTTGTTCTTTCACAAACTAATCCCTTTTCTCTTGTGCTCAGTAACATAATAGGCCATAGGTTATAGGTACGCAATACCAACAAGGACTGTGTAGATGGAATCAATAGCATAATCCTATTAAATTCTGCAAAACAGTTTACTTTATGATATAAAGTAGAATTATGATTGATTTTTAAAGTAAATAGTAGTTCTATATTCAACTCAGACTAGAATAACTTTTAAAGGGACTACTTTCTCTTTGTGGGCCCACTAATTTTTTTCAGGATCCTTGATTTTATAAATAATTTTTTTCTTATGTGGGCTAATTAAAAGACATTGGATTCTGACTCACTTTCCATTTAAAATCCACAATTATAAAATTCACAAGTAAATAGTTGCTGTTCAGCTTGTACACATCAATAAAATACCAAAATCTTTTATTTGTGTTGTTTCTTTACTGATTTTTAAATTTTTACTGATTAAAGTTGGTCCTACTTTCCAGTTAATGCTAAATTTTTTTTATTATTTTCCCTACAAATACATTTAATCCTGATAGAAAGTGTCCCACATTTACTGATTCTTCCTTATACAATCAAGATGTCAAGTTGATTTTGAG
Source organism: Oryctolagus cuniculus (assembly GCF_964237555.1). NCBI lineage: Eukaryota > Metazoa > Chordata > Mammalia > Lagomorpha > Leporidae > Oryctolagus > Oryctolagus cuniculus. The sequence goes on from NC_091439.1 coordinate 31,571,083, forward strand.
ATATAATTTTAAGGGAAAGTACTGCCTGCTTTTCTCATAAAGAAAAAAGAAATACAAATAAATGAATTTTCAAAACTACTAAATAAGTCAAAATACATATTCATAAAACAATTATAAAAATAATAACACATAAAAAATGTAAGTGGTTTAAAACTTAACACTAATTTAAAGATAATAAACTGGACCAAATGGGATTTGTTCCTGATATGTAGAGATGGTTCAAAATATGCAAATAAATAAATGTGATATGTACCTCCATGTTCATTGCAGCTGAATTCACAGTAGTTGAGATATGGAATTGACCCAGATGTCCATCAATTGATGAATGGATAAAGAAATTATACTAAACATACACTATGGAATACTACTCAACTGTAAAAATTTATGCAACCCTGTCTTTTGCAACAAAATTAGTACAACTGGTAGCCATTATACTTAGTGAAATAAGCCAGTCCTCACAGACAAATACCATATGTTTTTCTTGAGATGTGGTAATGGATAGAGTACTAAAAATGTAATGTATAGGAGTGAAATTGACATTTTGAGATTTGATGATGTCCCTACTGTTGAAGAACAGTGTTTTTTTTTTCTTCATGCTATTTGTTGAACTCTTTATGTCATGTAAGATCAATCTTATGAGTATAAAACAAACTGAAAGTAAATATTGTTAAAAATTAAGAGAATTGACTAAGAGGGAATTAAAGAGGAAAGAAGAGGAAAGGCCGGAGCATGGGTGAGAAGTGTCACTATATTCCTAAATTGGTATATTTGAAATACATGAAATTTGTTTAACTTAAATAAAATTTTAAAAAGATTAAATATATAAAAAATTAACAATTAAAAAAGCAAAAAGAGCAATAGAAAAAATTTATTATGATGTCAAGATCATATATTTTGCCAATAAATAGCATAAAATATGCTCAAATAATGAATTGTGGCCATCAAGTGGAATAAATGAGTGACATTAAACAAAATGAATACAATATTAGTAAGTTAGAGGAAGTAGTCATTCAAGAACCTCAAAATGTAATGATAAAATATATGTTTCATGTTTGGACACAGTAAACTAGATCTATATGACAGGAGGACAAAAATTATAGATTGTTATTTCATTGAAATCAGAATCCACCTGGTTCATCAACACAGTGAGCAAATTTATAGGGCAGCTTATGTGAATCACTGTTTCGACCAACCCTTGAATGTCATTCACAGTAACTGCAAGGTGACTATACTCTGGGCTTTTGTAACCTGGCTGCCATAGATACCACAGTGTGCAGCAGTCTACAATCCACAGGTAGAATCAAGCAAGATAACTGCAGACAAACCTGGAGTCTACAAAGTGATGTTCCACTTGCATATCAAGCCTTTTCTGAGTCTACCTCAACTGAAATGGTCGTGAACATAAACATGTTCATTAGTGCACAGAGCTTCAAAATTCAGTGCCAGAATCCAACACTTGCTCAAAAACTATGAAGGAAATGTATAAGGACTTATTTTCTTAGTTGAAAACATTATGAGAGAACTTCAGGATCCATTTGATAAACAAGGAGATATTTTGTATGAACAAGAAATACCTCAAACTATACCTGAGGCATCTGGAAAGATATGCAATGGAATTCTTCACACATCTGTTAAATGTTAGTATTGGACTCCTAGAAATTGATGTTTTCTATTCAGCTTCATTTAAAGATTTATTTATTAATTTGGAAGTCAGAGTGACAGAGAGAGAAGGAAAGAGAGAGAGATAAGAAAGATCTTCCATCTGCTGGTTCACTTCCCGGATGACTGCTGTGGTCAGGGCTGAGCCAGGCTGAATCCAGGAGCTAGGATCTTCATCAGGGTCTCCTACATGGATAGCAGAGACCCAAATACCCGGGTCATCCTCCACTGCTTTCCCCAGGCCAAGGAAGTGGAGCAGCCGGAACATGAACTGGCAGCCATGTGGGATGCCAGCTATTGCAGGTGGCGGTTTATCTGCTATGCCACAACACCAGCCCCTCCATTCAGCTTCTTAAGGTGTTTGTATTGATTGGGCACCATATGCAAAGCCACCAGATAGCCATTCTAACCTCTCCTCTGTTATGCATTTTTCATCTCCTCTTACTGCCATCACTATTGCTGCACAAGACCTTGGGCACTCAGAGTAACCAGTAGGGAGGCTGACTGGACTTTCCAAATCCTTTTTTTTTTTTTTTAAAGATTTATTTATTTATTTGAAAGCCAGAATTACCCAGAGAGGGGAGGAGAGGCAGAGAGAAAAAGGTCTTCTATCTGCTGGTTCACTCCCACATTGGCTGCAACGGCTGGAGTTGCGGCGATCCGAAGCCAGGAGCCAGGAGCTTCTTCCTGGTGTCCCACATGGGTGCAGCGGCCCAAGGACTTGGACCATCTTCTACTGCTTTCCCAGGCCATAGCAGAGAGCTGGATCAGAAGTGGAGCAGCCGGGACTCGAACCAGCGCCCATATGGGATGCCAGCATTGCAGGTGGCGGCTTTACCCGCCACAGCACAGGCCCCTTTTCCAAATCCTTTGATAATACAGCAGGACCAATAAAGATTCTGGCAGGTTTCATAAATATGTAATTCCTATTAATTTATTTATTTGGTCATTTCCTCTTATTTGAGTTTTTAAAGTATTTTAGAGCACAGTCTTCCTTCAAAAGTACAAAGGACAATTTTAAATAGCATTGGATCTAAATTTTAAATTTAAGGTAAAATAGTAGTGGATCTATTTAGTACTAATGTAATAATTAATGTTAGTTTTAATTGATTTTTCAAATAATTTTCAGTCATTTAGCCTATTAAAATTTTTTACCTTTTTTTTTTTTTTTTGACAGGCAGAGTTAAACAGTGAGAGAAAGAGACAGAGAGAAAGGTCTTCCTTCCATTGGTTCACCCCCCAAATGGCAGCAATGGCAGGAACTGCACCAATCTGAAGCCAGGAGCCAGGTGCTTCCTCCTGGTCTCCCCTGCAGGTGTAGGGGCCCAAGCAGTTGGGCCATCCTCCACTGCCCTCCCGGGCCACAGCAGAGAGCTGGACTAGAAGAGGAGCAACCAGGACTAGAACTCGGCGCCCATATAGGATGCTGGCGTCACAGGTGGAGAATTAACCAAGTGAGCCATGGCGCCAGCCTGAATTAATTCTGTTGTGATTAAATTTCAGTAAAAATTTCAGCACCACATTCTCAAGCATCTGGCCCATGGTTGAGTTCATTGAGTTTGTTCAAAATGCCACTGATGCAGACATAACAATGACTGAGCTAAATGCAAGCCAAGGCCTGAATGCCCAGTGTTGTTATTGGTTTCTCCAAAATGGACAAGCTTCTGTATCTAATTTTCTGCTCTTTGTCTTATTTTGTCAAATGGCCATCTGCATACTGCTTATAGTGTTAATGAGGAGTATAGTTAAGTAAGTCTGTAACTTAACTATAAAGTGATTCATAAAAATAATAGTATGTATAGTAAGTCGTAAATATATATATACATATATATATATATATATATATATGCTTGTTATTGGGGGAAGAAAGGGAGAAAGAAAACACAAGCAAGAATTGCTAGCAATGAGTGAATTTAAGTAAAGTGTGTATAGAAATTCATGTATGATTCTTTAAGTTTCTCTGTACATTTAAAATTATTATAAAAATTAAAATATTAAAATGAATTTTACAAATTTTATTCACATTTGTGTATCTGTGAAGAATTCTTAGCTAATAATTCCATATAATTTTTTAAAGAGTTATTTATTTATTAACTTGAAAGACACCATTAGACAGAGAGAAAAGGAAAGGCAGAGAGAGAGAGAGAGGTCTTCCATCCACTGTTTCACTCCCCAATTGACCACAACAGCCAGTGCTGCTCCAATCTGAAGCCAGGAGCCAGGAGCTTCCTGTGGTATCCCTCAGGTGTGCAGGGACCCAAGTACTTGGGCCATCTTCTACTTCTTTTCCAGGCCAAAGCAGAGACCTGGATCAGAAGTACAGCAACCGGGACTCGAACCAGTGTCCATATGTGATGCTGGTGCCGCAGGCAGCAGCTTTACCTGCTATGCCACAGCACCAGGCCCATGATTCCACATATTTAATGGTAAGTGTTACACGTGACTTAAAGATTAAAATTAAAAATAATGTTGAGGTACCAGGTACTTGGTGCGGCAGCTAAAGTGACACTTGAGATGTCTGTATCCTATACTGGAGTACCTAGTTCAAACCCAGCACCATTTCCAATTTAGCTTCACACTAAGAAGCAGCAAGAGAGGTAGCAGGTGATGGCTCAAGTACTTAGATCCCTGCCACCCAGTGTGAGGCTCAGATAAATTTCTAGGCTCTTGGCTTGGCGTGGCCCGTCCTGGCTATTGCAGACCCTTGGGAAATGAACCACCAGATAGAAGATCTCTGTCTTCCTCTCTATCTTTCTCTGACTCTTTGCCTTTCAAATAAAATGAAAAACAAATATAAAATGTTTAAAAAATAAAAACTAAAATAAAGTAATAATAAATTCACCATACTTCATTACATGGTCCATGAAAAAATTAAAATCTGATTCTTTTTATGGTTATTTTATAAACTATCCTCATTACCACATGAACATGCATTAGTGAAAGATTTTATACAGATAAACTGCTTTTCAGAACAAATTGAAGTGAAAGCAAAGGCAAATTCGGAGCACAAACTTCAGCAATTTAATATGACCAATTACAGTTGATGCATCTTTTAAAATCTTGAGTAGACCTCCCTTGTTTGGGAAAGTGAGATCAACAAGCTAAATTTCACAGATGTAGGCTTGATCAAGCAGCCTCTGAATATTTGGTTTCAGTAATAAATAAGATTATCAGAAGTGAGTTACAGAGTCATTGCACTTCACAGGATCTCACAGATGTTTATCTGAATGCTTTCCCATTGGAATTTCCTGTGATTCTTTCAAAGGCATCATGTAAAGAAACTTCTCTTTGCAAGAATGAACTATCACTGTTATCTTCACTATTTGCCCTTGATGGAATGTTAAAGTTCTTCGTTATGCTGCAGGCATTTAAAAGAAAAAAAAGACTCCATAGCTTTATTTAGAAAAAAAAAAAATAAGCAATCTCATTGGCACTAGGTCTTGATAAAATGACTACAGATAATGAAATAAGGAGTAGATTTCATTATAAATTTGTATTTCAGAAGTCATTGGTAAAAATGACACTTCTTTTATTTCCGAATATGTAGCTTGGTACCAGGTGAATTTTTTAAGATTTATTTTATTTATTTAAAAGGTAGAGTTAGAGAGAATGAAACAGAAGGTGAGAGAGAAGTAGAGAGAGCTTCCAAACGTTGATTCACTCCCCATATTGTCGCAACAGCCAAGGGTGGACCAGGTCAATGGCAGGAGCCAGGAGCTTCATCCAGGTCTCCCACGTGGGTATAGGTGCCCAAGGACTTGGACCATCTTCTGTTTTCCCAGGTGCCTTAGCAGGGAGCTGGATCAGAAGCAGAATAGGCAGCATTCAAACGTGGTGCTCATCGGGGATGCCAGCATCATAGGTGTCAGCTTAAACTGTTATGCCACAATGTCGGCCCTACCAGATGAAGTTCTTTTAAGAGTGCTTCAATCTAATCTAAACTCTTTTAAAAATATTCAAAATAATTATTTTGAATTATATTATTTAAATTATTGTTGGTGTGGACAGCATATTGTAGGATTCAGACAATGTATAATTATATATATTTTAAATGATTTTACACTTGTAATATTGGCAGTTCAAGTATTTCTTGCAATATTTAACAATGTATAATTGAATTATAAATAAAATAAGAACATTATTATGAAATATTATAGATAATATAGACATAACTAATGTTTCCAAGTAAAATTTCCATATGAAATTACTTATTATTTTGAATAATAAAGGTAAAATGAAAAATCAAAGTACCTTTGATACCAGCATTTCCACTTTTTAAATTTATAGATTTTTCCTGTAAGAACAAGGGAAACTGTCTACATTTAGTTCATTCATTTTGTGTTGCTTATAAGAGAAAATTAATGAAATACGTTAAATAACAATCAATAAAATCCAGGAAAATAATGACATACTTATGTCATGTGTTATTGTTTGAACTTTATCAAATCAAAGTAGAGAAAATGAATATGAAATGATTTTCATTATATGCTATTAGTTCTAAAAGTAAGGCATAGAACTGTGTGCATAGTGTACAAATGGTTTTTAGCTTATTTATTTATCAGAGAGAGAGAGAACTCCAGTCCATCAATTCATTCCTCAAATTCCCAGAATAGTCAAGGCTGGGTCAAGGCCAGAACCACAATCTATGAATTCAATCCCAGTCTTCCATGTGAGTGGAAAGTACCCAATTACTTGAGTATTTACACTGTGTCATAGGGTGTGCATTAGCAGTAAACTGGAAGCACGAGCCAGAGCGATAATTTGAACCCAGGTGTTCTGATGTGGTGTGCGAGTGTCTTTTTTTTTTTTTTAAGGTTTATTTATTTGAGAAGCAGAGTTACAGAGGGAGACAGAGGTCTTCCATCCATTGGTTCACTCCCCAAATGGCCTCAACGGCCAGAGCTGAGCTGATCCGAAGCCAGGAGTCAGGAGTTTCTTCCAGGTCTTCCACATAGAATCAGGGGCCCAAGGACTTGGGCCATCTTCTACTGCTTTCCCAGGCCAATAGCAGAGAGCTGGATTGGAAGTGGAGCAGCCAGGACTCAAAACAGTGCCCATATGGGATGCTGGCATGACAGGCGGCACCTTTACTTGCTATACCACAGTGCTGGCTCCAAGGATGCAGACATCTTAACCACAATAATAAATACCCACTTCAGATGTAAAAAATTAAACATTTCTGTAATGCAGGAAGGGATGGTAGGGAAAGTATATATTCCCCCAACACACACAGCCATTCTTTGTATATAAATATACATCGATGTAAAAGATATGCATATTAATAAAAATGCGATACATGTAGCATTTATAACTTGCATTGACTTTATATGCTTTCACTTATTAGTTTGAAAGAATGATTTTTTTAAAGATTTATTTATTTTACTTGAAAGTCATAGTTACACAGAGAGAGGAGAGGCAGACAGAAAGAGAGAGAGAGAGAAGTCTTCCATCCACTGGTTCACTCCCCAGATGGCCGCAGCAGCTGGAGCTATGCCAATCCGAAACCAGGAGCCAGGAGCTTCCTCTGGGTCTCCCATGTGGGTGCAGGTGCCCAAGGACTTGGGCCATCTTTGACTGCTTTCCTAGGCCACAGCAGAGAGCTGGATCAAAAGTGAAGCAGCCACCCATTTGGGATGCGGGCACCGCAGACAGCAGCTTTACCTGCTATGCCACAGCGCAGGTCCGGAAGAATGATTTTTTTTTTTTTTTTAAGTAGACTCCTTTCATTTACTCATTCATTTAATTTTAAAAATTCATTCATTTGAGGGTTAGAGAGAGAGAGAGAGAGAGAGAGAGAAAAGTCAAGGGGATTATATGAAGAGTGGGAACTTCCACTTGTTAGTTCTCCAAGTTGCCACCACAGTCAAGACTGGTCCAGACAGAAGCCAAGAGCTGGGAACTCAAAGTTCTCCACATGGATGGTAGAAACCTGATTACTTGAGGATTCACTATTGCCACTTGAGTCTGCAATAGAAGCTGGAATTGGGAATTAGAGCAGGGCATCAAAGCCAGGCTCTGTGATATGGAATGTAGGCATCTCAACAACTAGGCCAAATGCTCGCCAGGCCCTTTATATTCTTAAAATATCAATGAAAAAATCATCAACAATGTTATATTTAAGGGAATTATAAGAGTAGGGGAAAGATTGTTTATATAATGTTTTTATACTTCAATTTACAAAGATATATTAATTATTCAATAAAAAACCTATGCGTAGGAATAAATATTTAAAACTTTTATCTCTTACAGTTCATTTAAACATAAATAGGATGAAACAGTGTTAGAGATAGAAATATACATTATGTTAAAAATTAAATTTTCTTATTTTAAATTTCCAAATTAATAGCATGAAGAATATGGTCTTTTCTGTCTACTAAGACCAAGTTTTCTTTTTTTTTAAAGATTTATTTTATTTATATGAAAATGTTACAAAGATAGGTAGAAACAGAGAAACAGAGAGATCATCCATCCACTGGTTCACGCCCCAGATGGCTGCAACAGCCAGAGCTGAGCCAATTCAAAGCCAGGAGCCAGGAGCTTCTTCCCATGTGGGTACAGGGGCTCAAGGACTTCTGCCATCTTCTACTGCTTTCCCAGGTGCATTAGCACGGAGGTGGATGGGAAGTAGAGCAGTCAGGACTTGAACCGAAGCCCATATTGGATGCCAGAGCTGCAGGCCAGAGCTTTAACCTACTGCACCACAGTGTCGACCCCAGACCAAGTTTCTAAACACTAATAACTAATAGTGAGTCACACCAAAAATGAATGTGTTTAAATTTAACTGCCATATGGCTACGTAAATATCCAATAAATAAATATATTTGTATGTATATTTCATTTCATTTCATATTAACATAAGTATAGTCTCAAGGTTGACTCAATACATAGCTATTTAAAGTGTTTCATTCACCAAGAAAATTTCAGGTCCTAATTTTTATAATATAGCTAAAGAAATGAATGCAAAGTATACTTTGTACTCCCTGAATCCTATATAGATGGAAAACAAGTTATCTAGAGTTGTATGAAGAATTAATGAATATGAAGTGACTCTTTTAAAAAATCATTCTTTCAAGCTAATAAAAGCATATAAAGGCAATATATATTATAAATTTGTTACATATATTGCATATTTGTTAACATGCATATGCATGTTAGACACATACATCCATGCAAAGTGAGTTAGAAAATACATATACTTCCCCCCTTCTCTTCCTGCACATACATCCCTAGTTTCTGAGTTGTCTCAGTGAGGGGAAATATCTGGAATAGATTCATCATAATTTTCAAATTCATACTTTCTGGCTCATAACGACAATTACAGTTGGAAGTCTCTCTCTTCCACCACTGCTGGGCTGTTACCAGAATGATACTTACCGGAAAAGTCTATTACACTGCCTTTGAAAGCATGTAAGTATTATTATCAAAATATGCTTTTTTAATAGGTAGATTTATTTTATCCATAGTTTTTCTTTGCTTTTATTATTTATGGCATTCAATTTTATGTTTTTGTTGCTGCTGTTTTGTCTATGAAAGGAATGCATATAGGAAATTTACATACCTAATGTGTTTACCTTAAATTTATTTTTTTTCAAGTTTCTTATGTGGGTCATAAAAATCATGTTGAATATTTGAACAAGTGCATGCCTATGTGTTTTCAAATAAAAGTCAGAACACATTTTAGTATTTATACTATGCTATAACAATGAGTCGGTTTTTCCTGCTTCACCTCTTTTTCATGTTTTTTTTTTTTTTTTTTTTTTTTTTTTTTTTTTTTTTTTTTTGCTGGGGGTGTAGCAAATGAAAGGAGATACATACAGTTCACAGGAACTCTTCTGAAACAGGCCACTGGCCAAAACCCAGGATTACATCAGCCATTTGTATAGTACATGCACATGCTCACGTATCTCTAAGATTCCTTTGAAACATGTTTAGCAAGACATATTAGATAAGCATGCCTGGGAAAGCATCTTCATGTCGCGGGTCCCAGCATTCTCACAAGGGCTCAATGCTCTTCTTGTTAGTAGGCCATTTTCTATCCTTAATCAGTTCTTGCAGTTACACTCTGTCCAGGAGGATATCGCCTCACTGAGAGTGCTTTGGCAGAAGCTCTGTTCCTTATGGTTTTATTCCCAAACTCTGCTCTTTCCCATACTAAGCACCACCTCTTAGTGTTGGAATATTCCAGTAGGGTTTTCTTCTCTTCTCCATGTACACACTTTCCTACATGATTTCACCCACTAGCATCGAACAATATAACATCTATGTGCAGAGAGCTTACACATGTAAACACAGTACATATATATATGTGTCTGCGTATGTATATAAATAGGTATTTTTAAAAGATTATTTATTTGAAAGGCAAAGTTACAGAGATGCAGAGGCAGAAGAGAGAGAGAGAGAGAGAGAGAGAGCCTCCATCCACTGGTTCACTCCCCAAATGGCTGCAAAGGAAGGAGCTGAGCCAATCTGAAGCCAGGAGTTGCTTCCAGGTTTCCCACTCTGGTGCAGGGGCCAAAGGACTTGGGCCATCTTTTACTGCTTTCCCAGGCCATAGCAGAAAGCTGGATTGGAAGTGTGGAAGTGGAACAGCTGGGATTTGAACTGGCACCCACATGGGATGCCAGCACTATAGGCAGCTGCTTTACCTACTATACCACAGTGCCAGTCCCTATAAATATGTCTTCAACTATGATCCTCACCATGAACTTTCCATTTGCATTCATTTTTATCTTTGTGAAACCACTGGCATCCCAAATTGAGCACCTATGAAGCTGAACTCTGTTACTCTAAAGTCTCATGCTCTTTCTACCAGCCATCACCATCAAATAAAAGTCAGCTATAACACACTGGCACTCAAGCCAGAAATCTAAGTTTTAGCTTTGATTATTCAAAAAAATTCAGTGGAGAAATTAAATAGATATGGTAGAATTTATTCAAGACTATTATAAAATGGGAGAGAGATTGAACTCTGCTCCGTTGAAACTGAAAGTAGTAGAGTTGTTAAGCAACGGAGTAAATTAATGACAAAGTACCGGAAGAAATTGCCAGAAAGTTGGTCCATGTAATTGGACCACTCTAATTAATGTTTTTCAAACTTATGCTCCTGCCTGTCCACTAACACTAGGAGACAGGGACTCAATCCCTACTGATATTAACATCTTAAAAGGATGGCTCTAAGATCCTTGAAAAAGACATCACTGTGTTGTAGATGATTTACATCTTAAATAGGCAGAGAAAGAACTTATAATTGCAAATTTTATATAGTAAACCGTCTAACAATAAGGAGGTTAGGACTCCACTCAGGAACTTTAGACTGAGGGAACATTAATACTCTCTTGCTCATTTCCTTCTGTCACTTTCTGTATTTAAATAATCATTGTGCACTCTTCATTGTATTTTAAAATATTCCAGATGGGGCTTGAGAGTGGTAGAGCTGCAGGTTAAACAACCTCTTAGGATGTGTCCATATTCCATATCTGAGCATATGGTTTGAGTCCTGGTTATTCTTTTAATCCATCTTCATTCTAATGCACACCCTGGGAGATAGTAGACAATGGTTTGAGTACTTGGGTTCCTGGCATCAGTGTGGGAGACCCGGATGGAGTTCTTGGCTCTTGGCATTGGCCTGGCCAGCCACTGGTATTGCAGATATTTGGGCAGTGAACTAACTTACAGAAGCTCCTCCCTCCACTCTCTCCTCCCCCTGCTGTGCCTCTAATAAATAAAAATAAACTTTAACAAATAAAAATTTATAAAATATATATTTAAAAATTAAAAACTACAATAATACCTTCTAAAACTGGGCATTTTTTAAAAAAGAAAATATTATAAATTGTCAAATTCTCTAAATCTCTCCTGTTAATGCTTAGTCCAAACTACCATAATTCTTTGGCATTGATGAAAAATCCTCCAGCTCCTATTGTCCTCTTGTCACTCTCCTATAATCCATACTACACAGTAGCATCATTTTAACATCGTATATCAAATCATATTAATCCCCTTGGTAAAACTCTACACTGATGTCCTATTGATCACAAAGTAAAAATCAATCACTTTACCATGGCTTACAATGCCCTACATGATCTGCTCCTGGTGTAACACTCAATCTCCTCTCATTTCTTTTCCTATGCTGTGTCCTGACGCCATTCTTGCCTGACATCTTGGCTCCAGTTGTTCTACTTTTTCCCTTGACCTTGGCATGCATGATTCGTTCCTTCCCGTCATTCAGAACTCAGTTTTAACATCATCTTCTCAGCAAACCTTCTTTGATCACCATATACATGGCCAAATAGTTTAGACTTTTCAACCATCTAATTGCATTTGAATAATCTTCATAACATTATTTTCTTAGATATTGCATTTTAAGTGTATATTATATAATATATATGTTTATGTGTGTGTATGGTGATGTTGCTGTTCTTACTGAAATGGGATTTTCATGAGAGCAAGAAGTTTATCTACCTTGGTCATTGCCAGATCTATATCAACAAAACAAAGAAGATTGTGCCATGGTAGCTACTATCAAGTATTTATTTAAAATTAATTTAAAAATAAACATTTATCTTTAAGAGAAATTAAACTGAGAGGACAAGTATTATGTTTTATATTTGAGGGCAACTGCATAGTAGAGCTAGTCTATTTGCACATAGTAGTACTCTGCACCCTATTTTGATGATTTCATTAAAAGCTCCAGAATGAAAAATATTTCTCCCCTTGAAATAGTCCCAAAACTCAAACTCTTATTACAATATGATGTCTTACATAAGCAGATATTGCTTTCTGAGTAGCAATAGTATTTATGAAAAGGTAATATCTTAGCTCCTTGACACATTAGCAGGAATCAGTTTATGTAATTAACCCACAGCAAGGGCCCTAAAGCAAAAAGTACCAGGCAAGTTTGGTTGACACAGTGTTTCCTGGCAGGTAAAATGCTTTAGTGGAGACCGCATGCCTCTCAAGAAAACTGAGATTCTAAGTCTGGAAAAGATCATTTCCAAGGAAACACAGTAGGAAAGTTACAGGCAAATTATCCACACTTTATTTAAGCTACTTTTGAAAATGGTTGTGGTATCTATAGTTATAAAGGTTACATGTAATATAATAATAAACAGAAATACTTATAATAATAACTGCCACTTTATACATCTCTTATTAGCTATTCATTATGAAATTAGTGCAGTATCTAAGATGTGTGTTCTCAGCCACAGAGCAAGAAATCTAAGGCTATTTTTAATATGAGAAATGTAAGAATGAGTACAGAGAAAGTAAATAAATTGCACAAACAATGCCATTACTTAATGCTGACTAGAATTTTTACCCAAAGCCTTGCTAATCTATTACTTTTATAGAGAATTATATGTTAATTTAATTTTTAAGGTATCATTCTAATTTTATGGTAATATTTAGATTACTTCATGATATATGGCTAATTCAAGGAAACATAATTTAGTAGAATGTGAACTTAAAATGAGACAACCATGGATTTGTACTGACAGTTAAATGTGTATTTATCAGCTCTAGGTTCAAGTTATTTGAATTACCTGTATCTGAGTTACTAATACCATAAAATATAGGTATGACTGTGCATATGAAAGATATTTTCAAGGATTAAAAATAATTGCTTAACTAAAGATCAACAATTGGTAGTACTATTGATAATAAGCTGGCAATAAATAATCTAGTTATTATAATGTAATCCATCTGGTTTAAAACACATACCATGCATTCCTTCTTTTAAAATATTAATGATATGGAGTTGGCATTGTGGCATAGCAGATAAAGCTGCAGCCTGTGACACCGGTATCCCATATGGGTGCTGTTCCCTTCCTGGTTGCTCCACTTCCGATCAAGCTCATTGCTAATGGCCTGGGAAAAGTATTAAAGTATTAGGGGATGGCTCAAGTGCTTGGGCCCTTGCCACCCACAGGGATACATAGAAGAAAATCCTGGTGCCTGGTTTCGGCCTGGCTCAGCGCCAGCTGTGGCAGCCATTTGGGGAGTGAACTACCAGATGGAAGATCTCTCTTGCCCTCTTTGTCTCTCCATCTATCTCTGTAACTCTGACTTCCAAATAAATAATCTTTTTAAAAATATTGATGATATAATATTTCTTTTTCAAATCTTAAGAGGTGGTATAGGGGCCAGTGTTTGGTGAAGCAGGTTAAGCTGCTGTTTACAACACTGTCACTGCATATGAGTGCTAGTTACAGTCCTGGCTGCTCTACTTCCGATCCAGCTCTCTGCTATGGCCTAGGAAAATAGTGGAAGATGGTCCAAATCTTTGGGCCCCTGAACCCACATGGGAGACCCAGAAGAAGCTCCTGGCTCCTGACTTCAGATCTGCTCAGCCATTGAGGCCATTTTGGTCAACTGGGCAGTGAATCAGTGGGTGGAAGATCTCTCTCTATCTGCCTCTCCTTCTCTCTCTGTGTAACTGACTTTCAAATAAATAAATAAATCTTTAAAAAATGTAGCCCTAAAAATAATAAGCTTCCAAATATAATACATTTGTCTTGGAAAAAGAGATTGAAGAATGGTGCTAATATAAGCAAAACAGCATGAAGAAAAAGCATATTCTATTTTTTCTAATTTACATAAACTGATACATTCTGAATGTGACCAGCACTTTTAGTGTATACTAGAAAGGACAAAATTTTCTATGAGATTTCTGGGAGAGCACTGTGGTGTAGTGGGTAAAGCCGCTGCCTGAAGTGCCGGCATCCAATATAGGCACTGGTTCAAGTCCCAGATGTTTCACTTCCAATCTAACTCTCTTTTGTGGCCTGGGAAAGCAGTAGAAGATGGTCCAGTCCTTGGGCCCCTGCAGCCACATGGGAGACCTGGAAGAAGCTCCTGGCTCCTAGCTTCAGATGGGTGCAGCTCCTGCCATTGTGGTCATCAGGGGAGTGAACCAGCGCATGAAAGACCTCTCTCTCTTACTACCTCTCCTTCTCTCTCTGTATAATTCTGACTTTCAAATATATACATAAATCTTTTAAAAAAAGAATTATGGGAAAGATACTCTTAGAACAATTCAGACTTGAATGGTTAGGGGTAAAGTAACATGTTTGACTCACCTGCTAATTCTATTTAAAAAAAAAATTCTTATTTGTACTTAGGAATTATCCTCACAAACATTCTTTGACAGTATCAGATGCAACTGGCTTCTTATCTGTTATTTTTGGAAGATCTAATTACAACATTGGCTGACAGTTAGTTTCCTAATCTAAAGTTCATACAATTGAACAAAGCTAATTGAAGGTACCAAAGCATGTCAGCATGCCGACTAATATAGAGGTCAAGACCCCATGGGAAATTAAGTCAACCAATTCAAAATAGCACTACATTACTATTAAAAACCCGAAGCATTTTCTTACTAATAATTATAAAGTGAAATTATATTTGTTTATTTTTTTAATTCCATAAAAATATAACTAAAGAATTTTGGAAATATAGTAGATTTACCTTTCAGAGATTTTATTTACTTCTATATAACTAATAAACTCTTTGGATGACTTTTGATTTCTAGCAATAAACTATTTATGATTGGTGAACATAAAACAAAGCTGTGCACATGTTTATAATTATTTTTACATGCTTATAATTAAACATTATACAGTATTGGCATATTTTACCCTAATATACAAGTAAATGTAACATTTATTTCTCAATGAAATATTTTCAAAACACTATTCAACATTTGCTGTTATGTATTTTTCTACACAGTTTACATGCTTATGAATAATAATGGTGAGAGCTATCTTGACTGTGCTCAGCATCTTATTGCAACATTATGCCGTTCTAATGATCCCTTTCAGGTTACTGAAGCTGAAATGTGAGTGTAGCCAGAGGAAGGAGGCAGTGATGGGTTTGTGCATTACGGTAGTAGAAAATCATTCTCCAGTAAGTCATTGTTTTCTGTAGGATTAACAGAGTCAACAAATATGTTAGCTAAAAATAAAATCTCTCAATTAAGAGATCTGACACACTGTATGTGCCTTAACAAATTCTCTTAAATTTTTGTATTAGTGTCTTGTGGGGAAATCCCCATGGAAATAAAGTTTGCTTTGTTTTATGCTTTAGAAGCAGACAACTAAAAAGCATCCATACTACAAAAAAATACTATACAAGGTGACCTCAAAAGTTTGTGTAAATGGAATTAAAACATAAACCCTAAAAATACAAACTTTGTTTTCAACAAGCTACATCAAGTTCAGGATCTTTTTGTAAGCAATAATAACAGCCATTAGTCCATTGCTAAAGAGAGGGTCCTGAGAATGTAACCACATCACTTCAGTCTTTTTCGCACTATTAAATGAAGAAAAATAGGTGCCCTTCACGACTTTTTAAGATTAGAAAACAGAAAGAAGTCACGGGGGGCCAAATCAGAACTGTAAGGTGGAGGCCTAATGATTTCCGACCAAAATGCTCAGGAAATGCCCTTGTTTGATAACAGTAATGAGCAGGAGCACTGCTGTGTTGAGAAAAGCCCCGTGGCGAAACTTTTCCACGTATATTTATGCTACAGAACTTTCCTTATAAGCAGATGCCATCCCTCTTTGACTCTCCTGAAAGTTAGCAAGTGAAATGTCTTGAGCATTCCCCAAAATGGGTGCCATGGCCTTTGCACTTGACCCTTCTACTGTTGCGGCCTGTGGCAGCTGTTGTTTTGATTGTGCTTTGTTTTCAGGATTATACTGGCAAAGCCATGTTTCGTCTCCAGTTACAGCTCTTCAGAGAAATGTTTCAGGATATTGACCCCACTTGTTTTTTACTGCAGTTGATCCTGGCTCAAGAATTTTGGCACCCATGGAACAGATAGTTTTGCTATAATTTTTCCATCAGAGTTGTGTATACTGAACCAATTAACATGTCGGTGGTGTCAGCTATTATTATTGCTGTTAATCTCTAGAATTTTTCAGCCAGAATAAGATGAATTCACTCCTTCCAAACTGATGAGATTGGTCTGCCTCTGCAGACTTCATCATTAACACTGTCTCATTCTTTCTTAAAATGAGTTATCCATTTATATATCCTGATCCCTCTGGTACATTTCCCCAAAAACTTTTTAGGGAGTGTTAATAATTTTATCATTCTTCCACCCAAGCTTCACCTTATTTTTCAAAGATTTTTTTTTATTTATTTGAAAAATGGAACTACAGAAAGAGAGAGAGAGAGAGAGAGATTCCACCCACTGGTTCACAATGGCTGGTGGTAGGACAGGCAGAAGCCAGGAGCCAGGAGCTTCTTCCAGGTATCCCATGTGGGTGCATGGGCCCAAGTACTTGGGACATCGTCTGCTGATTTTCCAGGTGCATTAGCTGGAGCTGGATAGGAAGTGGAGCAGCCAGGACTCAAACCTGCACCCATATGGGATGCGGGTGTCATAGGCAGTTGCTTAATCTACTACATCACAATGCTGGGCCCCTTCACCATAAATTTGATGTTTGACCTTGATTCAGTTTTAGTGGAATTCATATTCTTTTTGGGGTGCTCTCTCTTTTTTCAAACTGATGACTTACACATCTTGATGCCCCAAACTAAACCCTGTTTGGCCATATTGCTACAAATTAGTACAAGTTCATTTTCTGTAAATATAATTTTATATCTATGCAAAGTTTTTCTTTATACAAATTTTCCATGAGGTTTTGACAACCTTTTATATAAACATCAGAAAGTTTTTGAATTATATTTCTCCATAAGGATATATTTTAATAAAAGTTATTACTTGACTTATGAGTAAGTATAAGAAGAGATTTTAAGAATAATGAGTGTGAAGTATCATAGGTCATATGAATATAAAGCCCAAGGCTACAAATTAAATATTTGAGGCCAATTACTCAGGAAGTAAGTCAGAGGTAGCATTTTCTGAACCTGTTACCAGCAAAAAGACAAAGTTTTTGATAATTTCTCACATTTTTCTGAGATAAAAAAATCACTGGATCTTAATTGGCTTTTTCCTCTTGCTAATAAATTTGTTTTGAAAAAATGTTCTTGAACTTCTCTTAACATTATTTACCATTTAAAAAACTTATATGTAATATGTGAAAATAAAGAGAAGAGAGTTTATATTGCAGGAATCATTGACCTAGCAAACATTTTGAAACTCATACTCCAGGGAACAAGGGCAAGAGTTTGAGACAGAACTCCAGCTCCATGAAGGAAATTAATTGCTGTTTAAGGACTAAGATAGAAGTCAGTTAAACATCACATATACCTGTGAAGGAATTAGGAGAAATACCATGCACTGTTCATATATTAGCAAGTGCATATGTTCACTCAATAGTCCCTTCTATCCTTAGGGAATACATTCCAAGACTCCTAATGAGTGCCTAAAATCCTGTATAATATTAAGCCATACACATGATCTTCTTTTCTGTACCTACATAGATATGATGAACCTTAACCTTTTCTGTTTTGTGCCTTTTATTTTATACTTAGAAAAAGTTATATGAACAGTTTCAAAAATTCATGAACATGTGCATTATATATATATTTTTTTTGACAGGCAGAGTGGAAAGTGAGAGAGAGAGAGACAGAGAGAAAGGTCTTCCTTTGCTGTTGGTTCACCCTCCAATGGCTGCCGCGGCCGGCATGCTGTGGCCAGCACACCGCGCTGATCCGATGGCAGGAGCCAGGTGCTTCTCCTGGTCTCCCATGCGGGTGCAGGGCTCAAGCACTTGGGACATCCTCTACTGCACTCCCAGGCCACAGCAGAGAGCTGGCCTGGAAGAGGGGCAACCGGGACAGAATCCGGTGTGCCAGCGCTGCAGGCGGAGGATTAGCCTATTGAGCCGCGCCACCGGCCAGCATCATATTCTAATTCCATTTTCCATGAACATTTGAAGCCCTCTCATATAAACAGTAACCTATATTTTTTTGGATAAAACTATATAGATTTTAAAACAATTGCATTTTAAAGACTATAAATACATGAAACTATAAATACATGAAAATTAAATAATTTACTCATGCATAATCGGTGGAGCAGGAAAAAATTAAGAAGAAAATTAAAATTTTATTGAAATGAAAATGGTTAAGCAAACATAACAAAACCTGTTGGATATGGCAAAAAGAGCTCTAAGAAGGCAGGTTATGATAAGATTCCATGATGAATTACTTAGATAGATAGAGGTTGTGGTCATTTGGGGAGTGAACTAGCAGATGGAAGACCTTTCTCTCTGTCTCTTCCTCTCTCTGACTGCAATTCTGCCTTTCAAATAAATAAACAAATATTAAAAAAATAAACCTAGTACGGTGATATGAATTGCTGGGATCACAAGTGGCTGCTTAAACCCACTGCACTGCAATGCCAACCTCACATTTGAAGTTTTAGTTACATATGTATACAAAGATACTTGAAAAAGTTCATGGAAAATGGAAGCAAAATGTAACATTTTTGGTGCAAAAACTTTTTAAAATCTGTAATAGCAATCTTAGAATAACAATTGTAAAATTTATACACAATCATAAATATTATTTTGAAAGTATAAGCTATCCATACTTAATAGAGTTTAAAGCAGTGAAGTAAAGATAGTAATGACTAAGTATGTTCATCAACTCATTTTCCAAAAAGTACAAGTTCTAAGTAATTTTGGGAGAATCATACAGATTTACTTTTTGTTTGAAAATTTAGTTTTTAATATATTTAAATGATCTATATTTTAAGTATATTAAGATATACTTAGATTGTTACACACTTGTATACTACATAAATTATTTTTATTTGTCTTTCAGATTATTGGCTAAATCAATATTAAGTTACTCTGTTTATGGGCAACTCACTATTGAATTACATCAGGGGGAAAAAGCGTTTATAAAACAAAGTGCTGAGATAATCTCATTAGAAAGAGACTGGTTTTTTTCAGACAGGCTAGACATTTAAAATTCTGAGTTTTATCAATTGCCCTGTCTGCAATTTGGGGAAATCATATTATAAGAAAACCAGAAACAATTATTTTACGTAAGTTCAGAGCATAGAAATCTGCTTCCTGAAATGAAAAATCAGTTGGTACACCAAAAATTAAGCAGAGAAAAATTATCTTGTATAAATTTGAAATTGTATATGTTGAATATCATCTTGTTGGATTCAAATATATAGATTAAATAGCAAATATCTTTTATGTAAATTGCTATAAACTTGACTTGGAAAAAATGTAGAAATTGAGCCTACCTCAGAAGGAACAAGAATAAATTCTAAGGCATATTTGCTAACAAGTTACAAGTTGTAAAATGCAAGAATTTTTAAAAAATCTTGTGGGGTTGGTACTGTTGTACTGCGAGTTAAGCTGGTGCCTGCAATATTGATATCCCACATGAACACCACTTAGAGTCATAGCTGGTCCATTTCCAATCCAGTGCCCTGCCAATGTCCCTGGGAAAGCAGTGGAAGCTGGTTCAGAAGATCCTTGGGTCCCTCCCTGCCACCCACATGGGGCAATCTCCTGACTCCAGCCCTAGGCCTGGCCCCGTCCATGCCATAGCAGCCATTTAGGGAGTGAATCAGAGGATGGAAGATTGATCTCTCTGTCTCTCCTACTGTAACTCTGCCTTTCAAATAAATAAATAAAATATTTTTTTTAAATCTTTCATGCTCATTTATGTACCCATTCAAAATTATCTAAGTAATTCCTTGTGGAATCTTATCATAACCTGCCTTCTTATCCTTCCCGCACCACTGGAAATATTCTTATGAAATTAAAGATACACTGATCTTAAAATGAAATTAACTGTTACAGGTCGAACCCACTTGAAATGCTTGGAACCAGAGGTATTTTGGACTTTTGATATTTTTGGGTCTTAGAATATTTGCATATACATTATGAGATACTTAGGTAATCGGTGCAAAGTCTAAACATAAAATTCATTTCAGTTTCAAGTATAGTTCAGACGCATAACCTGAAGATAACTTTATGTAACACATTTATTCATAAAACCAAGTTAGTATACTGCAGTAGAGAGGCTGCCAGGGTCTTCCTTCCCTTGGGGATACTGAATAAACCGTACTGTGTGCTGTGTGTAGACTGTGATTCATTACACTGGGTCAGCTCTGAAATTTTACCTGTTTTTTTTATGTCAGTTTTAAAAAATGTTTTGGAATTTGAAATATTTTGGATTTTGAATTTTCTGTTTATAGATGTTCAAGCCATATTTGATTCACGCAGATCAATCAGAGTTTGTCAATTTTGTTTGTCTTTCCAAAGAAGCAGTTCTTCATTTCATTGACTTTATGTTGTTTTGGTTTCTGTTTAATTTATTTCTACCTTGAGTTTTATTATTTCTTCTCTTCTGCCGATTTTGGTTTGATTTCTTCTTGTTTGTCTAGTTTACTGAGTTGCCCCAGTAGTTGTTCCCTTGAGTTCTTGCTGCTTTTTTGATGTTGCCATTGTTATAATCTTCCTTCTTAAAGCTCTTTTTGCTATATCCAACAGGTTTTGTTATGTTGCTTAACCATTTTCACTTCAATAAAATTTAATTTTCTTCTTAATTTTTTCCTGATCCACTGATTATGCATGAGTAAGTTATTTAATTTTCATGTATTTATAGTTTCCAAGGTTTTTTTTGTTGTATTATTGTTTTATTGCCTTGTGAATAGAAAAGATAAGTGAACTGATTTCATGTTTTAAGTTGTAGAGGCTTGTTTTGTTACCTGCCATGTGATCATATTCTCTACATGCTAGTGAGAGTTTTGTGTTCATCACCTGTGTTCTACTGACATTTAGATCCAGCACATCTAGGGTACAATTTAATTCTGCTATTCCTTTTTTGAGTGTTATAAACATTTAATTTTAAATTAATACTTGAAGGTAAATTAATTTTAAATTAATACCTAAAGGTATTGTGCTGAGAATACAATATAGAGGTGTGTGACAATGGAAGTAATGAGCCCACTTAGGTAGCTCTTCTTGTATAATTTTTATTTATTTCTTTGAGAGAAAAAGAGATACATATGGAGAGAACAACTGTTTTCCCCCACTGACCCACTCCCTAGATGCTGCAGTTTCTGGGGCAGGGCCGATTTGAAAGCAAGGTTCAGGAACCCAATCCAGGACTCTTAAATGTGTCGCAGGTATACAGTCACATCAGGCGTCATCACTATCTTCCATGGTCTGAAACGACAGGAAGCTGCAATCAGTAGCCTGTACCAGGTGTCCAATCCAAGCATTCAGACATCAGAGATGAGTGTTCCAATCATTAACCCAATCACTAAGCCAACCGCCAACAAGTGAATACGATTGCTGCTCAGAAAAGAGTGTAGCAGTGATGGGTGAAATGCCATTTGATTCTGGATATATATATATATATATATATATTTTTTTTTTTTTTTGACAGGCAGAGTGGACAGTGAGAGAGAGAGACAGAGAGAAAGGTCTTCCTTTTGCCATTGGTTCACGCTCCAATGGCCACCGCGGCCGGCATGCTGCGGCCGGTGCACCGTGCTGATCCAAGCCAGGTGCTTCTCCTGGTCTCCCATGGGGTGCAGGGCCCAAGCACCTGGGCCATCCTCCACTGCACTCCTGGGCCACAGCAGAGAGCTGGCCTGGAAGAGGGGCAACCGGGACAGAATCCGGCGCCCCGATCAGGACTAGAACCCGGTGGGCCGGCGCCGCAAGGCTGAGGATTAGCCTAGTGTGCCACGGCACCAGCCAGATTCTGGATATATTCTGAACATAGTATTAAAGAATATGTGTCAGGAGGCCAGCGCCACGGCTCACTAGGCTAATCCTCCGCCTAGCGGCGCCGGCACACCGGGTTCTAGTCCTGGTTGGGGCGCCGGATTCTGTCCCGGTTGCCCCTCTTCCAGGCCAGCTCTCTGCTGTGGCCAGGGAGTGCAGTGGAGGATGGCCCAGGTGCTTGGGCCCTGCACCCCATGGGAGACCAGGAAAAGCACCTGGCTCCTGGCTCCTGCCATCGGATCAGCGCGGTGCGCCGGCCGCAGTGCACCAGCTGCGGCGGCCATTGGAGGGTGAACCAACGGCAAAGGAAGACCTTTCTCTCTGTTTCTCTCTCTCACTTTCCACTCTGCCTGTCAAAAAAAAAAAAAAAAAAAAGAATATGTGTCAGGAAACAAAAGGACTTAAAACTTTTTTTTTTTTTTTTTTTTTTTTTTTTTTTTTTTTTTTTGTCTAAGCAACAATAATGTATTCAGCATCAACCGAGATGAAAGCTCCATTTGGTGAAAATTTTAGTTACAGTATGCAGAGACAATACTGGTAATAAGGAGATTTTTACAGAAAAGATAAAATACCTGAGGGCTACATTATAAAGAAAAAGAGGTTTATTTTGAGGAACTGGTTCTTGGAGAAAAAAGTCCCAACAGCACAGCTAAAGTGTTTGGGTGCCTGCTGCCAAGCCAAGCTGCATACACATCACACACACGCACACACAGGGTGTTGTAGAGTTCCATGTGTGTGGTTTTCTCCCTCTCCTTGTGAGACAAGGATTCAGTCATTGAGGCCCTACTCTAATGACCTGACTCAATCCCATCACTTTCCAAAGACCTCACCTTTAAACATCCTAGGTGGATTATGTTTCTATCTTCTATTACCATTAACATGAGACTTTGGGGATTAAACTTTCTGTATGGTCTATGGATATAAAATGTATTCGATCCATAGCAACATTAGAGTTGGGACTTTTGGTATGTTATGTGGTAACTATTATATTGCAGAAGGAAATACACACTAAGCAATGAGTTACTGGATCATAAATTCAGGATAGATGTCTGTATGTACGAGATTTAATGGCATTAGATCAGCAGAGATCATATTGCAAGTAAATGGAAAAGTGAAATGCAAAAGAAAATTAAGTACTGAGATTGAATCATGACCTCCTTATTTCTTTTTTTAAATTTTTTAATTTTTTTAACTTTTATTTAATAAGTATAAATTTCCAAAGTACAGTTTATAGATTACAATGGCTTTCCCCCCACATAATTTTCCTCCCACTCGACCCCTCCCATTTCTCGCTCCCTCTCCCATTCCATTCACATCAAGATTCATTTTCAATTCTCTTTATATACAGAAGATCAGTTTAGCATACATTAAGTAAAGATTTCAATAGCTTGCACCCACACAGAAACACAAAGTGTAAAATACTGTTTCAGTACTTTGTTATAGCATTACTTCACATTGGACAACACATTAAGGACAGATCCCACAAGAGAAGTAAGTGCACAGTGACCCTGTTGTTGACTTAACAATTTGAAACTCTTGTTTATGGCATCAGTAATCTCCCTAGGCTTTAGTCATGAGTTCCCAAGGCTATGGAAGCCTTTTGAGTTCGCCGACTCCGATCTTATTTAGATAAGGTCATATTCAAAGTGGACGTTCTCTCCTCCCTTCAGAGAAAGGTACCTCCTTCTTTGATGGCCTGTTCTTCCCACTGGGATCTCACTCACAGAGATCTTTCATTTAGGTCTTTTTTTTTTGCCAGAGTGTCTTGGCTTTCCATGCCTAAAATACTCTCATGGGCTCTTCGGCCAGATCCGAATGCCTTAAGGGCTGATTCTGAGGCCAGAGTGCTATTTAGGACATCTGCCATTCTATGAGTCTGCTGTGTATCTCACTTCCCATGTTGGATCATTCTCTCCCTTTTTGATTCTATCAGCTGGTATTAGCAGACACTAGTCTTGTTTATGTGATCCCTTTGACTCTTAGACCTATCAGTGTGATCAATTGTGAACTGAAATTGATCACTTGGACTAGTGAGATGGCATTGGTACATGCCACCTTGATGGGATTGTATTGAATCCCCTGGCACATTTCTAACTCCATCATTTGGGGCGAGTCCAACTGAGCATGTCCCAAATTGTACATCTCCTCCCTCTCTTATTCCCACTCTTATATTTAACAAGGATCACTTTTCATTTAAAAATTTAAACACCTAAGAACAATTTGTGTTAATTACAGAGTTCAACCAGTAGTACAAAAAATACTAAAAGGGATAAAGTATTACATTGTACATCAACAGTGAGGACAAGGGCTGATCAAGCCACTGTTTCTCATAGTGTCCACTTAATATTTGAAAGTAAGAGTTACACAGAGAGAGGAGAGGCAGAGAGAGAGAGAGAGAGAGTTCTTCCATCCTTCCATCCAATGGTTCACTCCCCAGTTAGCCACAATGGCCAGAGTTGGGCTGATCTGAAGCCAGAAGTCAGGGGCTTCTTCTGGGTCTCCCATGTGGGTGCAGGGCCCAAGGACTTGGGCCATCTTCTACTGCTTTCCCAGGCCATAGCAGAGAGCTGGATCAGAAGAGGAGCTGTCAGGACTAGAACTGGTGCCCATATTGGATGCCAGTGCTTCAGGCCAGGGTGTTAACCCTCTGAGCCACAGCGCCAGCCCACCCTCCTTATTTCTTACTCATGCCCTGGATCACCTTGTAACTTTTCTCTTTGATTTCACTTCCTATTATATCTAATATAATATCACTTCTACTATTATACCTATGTTTGTACAAAACAGATATTATCTTGTGTGTCCCACTGTCAGAGAAAAAGATGGTATAAAACTTTAAGCTCTTGGCCAGTGTTGTTGTTAGAGTCCGAAAAAGCCCACTGCCCGAGGAACGACTCCAAGAGACCTTTCTCTCATGCAACCAGCAAAGGGTTAAAGATTTATTGATTATCCAGCATGCTGGGGCTGTCTGATCATACATGAGCAGAGCAGCCCCGAATAACCAAAGGTTAGGGTTTATAAAGGCAAAAACCGCAAAACCGGGAAGGGGGGGGAGAATGCACGGTTGCTATACATGGTTGCTAAGATCAAAAGTGAGTACAAAAAAAAAAAAAATCCAAAGAGTACATAGTTACTGGGGTCAACATAACCTAAGACGTAGGTAAAATTAATATCCATCATAATCTTGACAATACCAGTTACAATCATACAATTATCATTTATGATCTTGACATTAATTCAAATTATGTGTAAGACATAGACAAATCACATCTTTATCATTAACCCAGGTGCAACCTTTCTACTTTCAAGCTTAAGCAAGCATGCTAGGGGGTTTTTGTGCTCTGCCAAGGGTGATGTAGTGCACTGCTATTGTCCGACTATTTGATATCGTGGTTGCAAACCAGAGTCTCACGGTGGGGGTTACTTTCCCAGAATGCAGTCTCAAGTGCTTCAAAATGGAGTCCCTACTGTCAAGGTGCTACTTCATTGTGGCAGAGCAGGATAAGCTTCCTCCTGAAATGCCAGCATACTCTATATGTGCCGGTTCATGGCCTGACCACTCCACTTCCAATCCAACTCCCTGCTAATGGCCTGGAAAAAGCAGTAGAAGGCAGTCCAAGTGTTTGGGTCCCTGCCACTCACATGGGAGACCTAGATGAAGTTTCTGGCTCCTGGCTTCAGCCTAGCTGCAGTTCTGGCTGTTGTGGCCATCTGGGGAGTGAACCTAAGGATAAACGGTATCTTACTCTGTCTCTTCCTCTCTGTCTGTAACTCAACCAAATAAATAAATATTCAAAAAATCCCTTTAAGCTTTATGAACAATATGTATAAGAATTCAAGACATACTAATATTCTGTTCTGTCTTTCCTTCTTCATGCTATTAACCATTCCCCCAGCCATACCCTATTTACCATCACCCAAAAGTCACCAAACATTTTCATATTTTTATTTATTTATTTATTTATTTATTTTTGAGAGGCGGTGTGGACAGTGAGAGAGAGAGAGACAGAGAGAAAGGTCTTCCTTTACCGTTTGTTCACCCTCCAATGGCCGCTGCGGGTGCAGGGCCCAAGCACTTGGGCCATCCTCCACTGTACTCCCGGGCCATAGCAGAGAGCTGGACTAGAAGAGGGGCAACCGGGACAGAACCGGCGCCCCAACCTGGACTAGAAGCCAGGGTGCCAGCACCGCAGGTGGAGGATTAGCCTATTGAGCCACAGCGCCAGCCCATATTTTTATTTCTTAAAAATTATTCTAGCTTGGAATGCTATTGGTAAGAGTTCACTCAATGAAATTTCACTCTTTTTTTCCATTGATGATTCAATAGTCACCAACATTGTTGTAGATGTTTGGACCTCATAGAATACATTTGTGTTTATTATGTCCACACTCATGTAATACTTACACTCTCTATCTCAGGGGAAAAATGTGTCTACATACCTCATTTCCTTGAGAATTTCCAAATATAAATTCTAAGTCTCATATAATCTGTCTTGGGCACTCCAGATAGTGCACTTAATATAACTGATACAGATTGAGTGAATGAACTAATGGTTCAATAAGAAAACATTATATTATTTTGGTCTTTATCAGTAACCAGTCAAAAACTTGTATAGAAACTGGTTATGAATATATATGTATGTGTGTATGTATGCATGTGCGTGTGTGTGTATGTATTTATACTTATCTTGTGCTCATATGTAACAGCAAATCTAATGAATCTCTATGACTAAGTATGAGTACATTTTATTGGTTAGTCTATGAAAATAAAATACATTATCTCTCTATGGAGTGAATCAAACAAAAGTAATCTACAAGTGTGTTTATGCTGAGAAAACTCATTGATAATAGATGTAATATATTAGAAAGGATTGATATAGTGAACAACATTTTTCTAAATCTCAAGAATTAAAAGCAACACAGAAATTCAAATGAACAGACTGATTCAATATAAAGCACAAAATAACATAAGTCTATGTCAAAGAAAAGTCTTTAATATAAAGCTATTTTCATCTACACCATTTTTAAATGACAAAATAAAATTTATCATTTCAAAGATAATGACATAAACAATAATTTCATTCTAACTAAGGATATTGTTTTCATATTGTTCCTGATTAACTATGGTAGAGACCATTTGAAAAAGACCAAAATAATCAATTTATTTGACAAGAATTATGAGTACTATAAAGTGTGCAACAATGCATTCTGATGTATGCAGAGTTGTACGAGGATATAATAGTGTTGCAAGGATGTGAGATGAGTTATTTCCTCTCTTAACACTTTTATGTCCTTGTCCTGAATACACACAAAATAATTTAACAAGAAAAAGTGTCAGTGATAATATTATACTGTTACCTCCAATCATTTCCTGTATTATTTTATTTTCTTCTTTGCAAAATATGCCAAAATTCTTATTATACTAATTTTATTACAATTAATGTTTGATGATTTTCAATAAGAAAGAATTTTTTTATTTTTAATTATCTTTATATACAGAAGATCAACTTAGTATATACTAAGTAAAGATTTCAAGAGTTTGCACCCACAGAGATACGCAAAGTATAAAGTATTGTTTGAGTAGTAGCAATACCGTTAATTTGCATAGTACAATGTATTAAGGACAGAGATCCTACATGGGGAGTAGTTGCACAGTGACTCCTGCTGTTGATTTAACAACTGACACTCTTATTTATGTCAGTAATCACCCTAGACTCTTGTCATGAGCTGCCAAGGCTATGGAAGTCTCTTGAGTTCACAAAGTCTGAACTTATTTAGGTAAGGCCATAGTCAAAGTAAAAGTTCTCTCCTCCCTTCAGAGAAAGGTACCTCCTTTCCACTGGGATCCCACGCACAGAAATCTTTCATTTACATCATGCTTTTTTTTTTGCCACAGTGTCTTGGTTTTTCATGCCTGACAAACTCTCATGGGCTCTTCAGTCAGTTCTGACTGCCTTAGAGGCTGATTCTGAGGCCAGAGTGTTATTTAGGACATCTGCCATTCTATGAGTCTGCTGTGTATCCCACTTCTCCTGTTGGATGGTTCTCTCCTTTTTAATTCTATCAGTTATTATTAGCAGACACTAGTCTTGTTTGCGTGATCCTTTGACACATAATCCTATCATTATGATCAGTTATGAACTGAAACTGATCACTTTGACTAGTGAGATGGCTTTGGTACATGCCACCTTCATGGCATTGAATTGGAATCCCCAAGCACATTTCTAACTCTACCATTTGGGGCAAGTCTGATTGAGCATGTTCCAAACTGTACATATGCTCCCTATATTATTCCCACTCTTATATTTAACAGGAATCACTTTTCAGTTAAATTTAAAAGCCTAAGACTAATTGAGTGTTAAGTAAAGAGTTCAACCAATGGTATTAAGTAGAACAAAAAATATTAAAGGAATAAAATAGTAAGTTGTTCCTTGACAGTCAGGACAAGGGCTTATCAAATCATTGTTTCTCATAATGTCCGTTTCACTACTACAGGTTTCCTTTTAGGTGCTCAGATAGTTGTCATTGATTAGGGAGAACATATGATCTTGTCCCTTTGAGACTGGCTTATTTCACTCAGCATAATGTTTTGTGGATTCCTCCATCTTGTTGCAAATGACCGGATTTCATTGTTTGTGACTGCTGTATAGTATTCTATAGAGTACATGTCCCATTATGTATTCATTCTACTGTTGAAGGGCATTTATGTTGACTCTATATCTTAGCTATTGTGAGTTGAGCTGCAATAAACATTGAGGTGCAGTCAGATCTTTTACTTGCCAATTTAATTTCCTTTGGGTAAATTCTAAGGAGTGGGATTTCTGTGTAATGTTGTAGGGTTATATTCAGGTTTCTGAGGAATCTCCAGACTGACTTCCATAGTGGCTTTACCAGTTTCATTCCCACCAGCAGTGGATTAGTGTCCCTTTCTACCCACATCATCTCCAGCATCTGCTGTTGGTAGATTTCTGTATGTGAGCCATTCTCACAGGGGTGAGGTGAAACCTCATTGTAGTTTTGATTTGCATTTCCCTGATTGTTAGTGATCCTGAACATTTTTTTTAACTTTTATTTAGTGAATATAAATTTCCAAAGTATAGCTTATGGATTACAATGGCTTCCCCCCAATAACGTCCCTCCCACCCGCAACACTCCCCTTTCCCACTCCCTCTCCCCTTCCATTCACATCAAGATTCATGTTCAATTCTCTTTATATACAGAAGATCAATGTACGCTAAAGTGATCCTGAACATTTTGTCATGTGTCTGTTGGCCATTTGGATTTCCTCTTTTGAGAAAACTCAAACGGTAGAGTTAGAAACATACCAGGGGATTCCAATTCAATCCCATCAAGGTGGCATGTACCAATGCCATCTCACTAGTCCTAGTGATCAATTTCTGTTCACAATTGATCATACTGATAGGACTAAGAACCAAAGGGATCACATAAACAAGAATAGTGTCTGCAAATACTAGCTGATAGAATAAAAAAGGGAGAGAACGATCCAACATGGAAAGTAAGATACACAGCAGACCCATAGAATGGCAGATGTCCTAAACAGCACTCTGGCCTCAGAATCAACCCTTAAGGCATGCGGATCCAGCTGAAAAGACCATGAGAGTATTTCAGGCATGGAAAGCCAAGACACTCTGGGGAAAAAAAAAAAAAACAAAACACTAAATGAAAGATCTCCGCGAGTGAGATTCCAGTGGAAAGAATGGGTCATCAAAGAAGGAGGTACCTTTCTCTGAAGGGAGGAGAGAACTTGCACTTTGACCATGGCCTTGTCTAAAAATTATCAGAGTCAGTGAACTCAAAAGGCTTCCATAGCCTTGGCAGCTCATGACAAGAGCCTAGGGTGATTACTGATGCCATAAACAAGAGTGTCAATTTGTTAAGTCAACAACAGGAGTCACTGTGCACTTACTCCTCATGTAGGATCTCTGTCCTTAGTGTGCTGTACATTGTGATTTAATGCTATAACTAGTACTCAAACAGTATTTTTCACTTTATGTTTCTGTGTGGGAGCAAACTGTTGAAATTTTTACTTAATGTATGCTAACCTGATCTTCTGTATATAAAGAGAATCGAAAATGAATCTTGATGTGAATGGAAGGGGAGAGGGAGCGGGAAAGGGGAGTGTTGTGGGTGGGAGGGACATTATGGGGGGAAGCCATTGTAATTATAAGCTGTACTTTGGAAATTTATATTCATTAAATAAAAGTTAAAAAAATGTCTATTGAGGTCCTTGGCCCACCTCTTAAATGGGCTGTTTGTTTTGTTGTTGTGGAGTTTCTTGATCTCTTTGTAGATTCTGGTTATTAATCCTTTATCGGTTGCATAGTCTGCAAATATTTTTTCCCATTCTGTCAGTTGCCTCTTCACTCTCCTGACTATTTCTTTTGCAGTACAGAAACTTCTCAATTTCATGCAATCTCAGTTGTTAATTTGGCTTTTACTTCCTGTGCCTCCGGAGTATTTTCCAAGAAGTCTTTGCCTGTGCCTATATCTTGCAGGGTTTCTTCGATGTTCTCTAATAATTTGATGGTATCAGGTTGTAGATTTAGGTCTTTAATCCATGTTGAGTATATATTTATGTAAGGTGAAAGGTAGGGGTCTTGCTTCATGAGTCTGCATGTGGAAATCCAATTTTCCCAGCACCATTTATTAAATAGACTGTCCTTGCTCCAGGAATTGGTTTTAGATCCTTGATCAAGTATAAGTTGGCTGTAGATGTTTGGATTGATTTCTGGTGTTTCAATTCTGTTCCATTGGTCTACCCATCTGTTTCTGTACCAGTACCATGCTGTTTTGATAACAACTTCCCTGTAGTATGTCTTTAAATCTGGTATTGTGATGCCTCCGGCTTTGTTTTTGTTGTACAAGTTTGCTTTAGCTATTCGAGGTCACTTGTGCCTCTGAATTTCAGCATCATTTTTTTCCAGATCAGAGAAGAATGTTTTTGGTATCTTGACTGGTATTGCATTGAATGTATAAATTGCTTTTGGGAGAATGGACATTTTGATGATGTTGATTCTTCCAATCCCTGAGCATGAAAGATTTTTCCATTTTTTTGGTATCTTCTTCTATTTTTTTTCTTTAGAATTGTTTTTGTAGCTATTGTGAATGGGATTGATCTTACAAGTTCTTTCTCAGCTGTAGCATTGTCTGATTCCGTCTATGCACCATTGGACCAAAAACCAAAAAAAGAAAAGACCCAAATCAGTAATACAGAGATGAAAAAGGGAATGTAACAACAGACAGAACAGGATTTGGGCCATCTTCCATTGCTTTCCCAGGACATAGAAAGAGAGCTGGATCAGAAGGGGAGCAACTGGGACTAGAACTGGTGCCCATATTGGATGCTGGCGCTTCAGGGCAGAGCTTTAACCCACTGTGCCACAGCACCAGCCCCTCTTTTCTTTCTTCTATCATTCAGTCCATCAAGTACATACTGAACATAGCACTGAAAATGTTGTTGGGAATATATCTAGAGTAAATGATACACCCTGCCACAGTGAAGTTATCAAAAAGTTATAGATGAGGTTCAAATATAAATAAAAAGAAAAAAAGAATAGTTATGTGTAAACAATGGTCATAGAATATTTTTAAAATATCCCCACTTTCACTGAGTGGAGAGATCAGCATAAAATTTAATATTCAGGAAAACCTTGGGGAAGACAAAAGAATTGTAAAGCTTCTTTAACTACTAATTCATTGAGTTTCTATATGAAAGACAGCAAAATATACCAGACAAAGAACGTTTAGACAATATATGTTTAATTATGTACAATCTTCAAGTGCTGTTGGATTTCAGATTAATTTGAGAGAAATTTACTCAAATTATTTTTTTAGGCCACAACAGCAATTTGAGTAATATGTGAAAAAAGAGTTCTAGTAGTGATAAAAGTCAAATTACTCATGATAAATGGAATAATGAAAAAAAGCAACTGGTTTGAAGAAACAGAGCATATAGGTGAGGGGAAAATTGAAGACTGAAGTAAAAGCTTTTTCCAAAGTTAATGAAAATCAATTAAAATTTGAAAAGAAGTTTAAATTACTGTCTGTTATTTGAGAATAAGAGGAATTGAAGAATGAAATAGAGTGATATTTTTATTTTGTTTTGTGTTTCTGCATGTTTTTAAAAGTCTTGTAGGAATGTATAGAATCAATGACACTATTCAAAATGGGCACTACAAAGAAGCAATTAAAGAAAGATTAGTTCAGTAAATATCCCTTCCCAACACAAAGAAGACTTTCATATTCTGTGACATTTTAAAGTTTCATTTAATTATATCTAAGTCTTTGAAAATAGATTTCCTAATTTAACTTGTCATGTTTTGATTTGTTTTCAATCTATTTACTTTTAATGTCTCACCACCTAAGTTTTCTTGTACTTAAATTTACTTGAATTAACTAATCCCTAAAGTATACGAATTTGAGAGCTCAATCTCTAATATGCTATCGCTTTAGTATTATTGCTTGACGTAAAATCAGTTAAGTTCACCTCCAAATGAAAGAAATTTTTATCTTGCAGCATTACATCAAAAACTCAATTTCAAATAAATGTAATTAATTTCAAAATGTTGATCAAGATAGTACATGTAAAAATCAAGAATAAAATTACAGCTGTGAGGAAATTGACATTTTAATTAGTAACAAAGGAAGTAAAACCCATGAACTTTTGTGTGTTGATAAGGCACAACCATATACATTTGCAATTTAGAATCTTCTTTTTAGATACAATTTTGAGATCTTTCTGATATTACTTTTTGAATCTCTGATAATTTTTTACTTACCAATAAGGTAAAATCCCAAAATAAATATGTTCAAGTTCTAGTCCTTGTGCTTCTCCATCTCTTCCCCTTTCTCCTTTTATAATTTTCTTAATTGACTATTTTCAGAAAGGCTATGTTTATTTCTGGATTTCAGTTTTTATTTTTTTACTTTGTGCATATTTTCTAAATTTTATCTTTTCATTTCCTACATTTAAATCAATTTTACTGTGTTTAAATTATAAGGATATTTCTATTGTTTAATGAATGCTTTCTTAAAAAAAAAAATTTGGAGGCATAGAGAGGGAGGGAGGCAGACACACAGAGAAAGCTCACATTCCCCAAGTCACTCAAATGACTATAAAGTCTTGGGCTTTCTTCCAGACTTGTAATCAGTTGTCTTCTATTGCATCACATGTCCTTGTGAAAAAGCAAGTAAGGAGAAAAGGAAAACACACTCTAATGTTCTCATAATGACACGAATCCTACTGAATCAGAGAGCCACCCTTAAGATCTCATTTAACATATTTATGTCCTTGTATTACATACACACAAAATAATTTACCAAAAAAAAGTGTCAGTGATATTGACTATTTCCTGAGAGGTTCCATCTCTAAACTCAGTCATTTGGGGGATAAAAATTCTCACATAAATTTTGATGGAACACAAATCATTCCAGAACAGAAGATAGGCACAGAGTGAGGTAGTATTTTAAGATTCCCAAAGGATGACTTTAAAATAATTATTTTTGGAAATAATTCATTTTCCCTATGCAAAATCATCTAATTTAAATTGCTATCAGGGCTGGCTCTGTGGCACAGTAGGTTAATCCTCTGCCTGTGGTGCTGGTATCCCATATGGGCGCCAGTTCTAGTTCAGGCTGCTCCTCTTCTGATCAAGCTCTCTGCTATGGCCTGGGAAAGCAGTAGATGATGGCCCAAGTTCTTGGGCCCCTGAACCCACATGGGAGACCTGGAGGCAGCTCCTGGCTCCTGACCTTGGATTGGCATAGCTCAGGCCATTGCCACCATTTAGGGATTGAACCAGTGGATGGAAGCCCTTTCTCTCTGTCTCTCCCTCTCACTGTCTGTAACTCTACCTGTCAAATAAATAAAATAAAATATTTTTTTTTAAAAAAAAGGCTATGTGCTTAACTACCATTTTTGTGAAACACAATAAGGGAAACATGTTACACTGAGATTGAAGTAGAAATCGAGTAGCACTGTATTAAGAAAATTTTAAGATTGCATGACACTCATCTCAGAGAAAGAAATTATTTCTGTAAGAAATAATGAGACATTTAGTTGTTTGGTAGTTGTTTTGAGGTTAATGTTTTAAATTCTAATTATGTGCTAACACATGAGTCAGACAAAAACATGATATTGAATGATAGTCATGACTGCATTTCTTTCTAATGAGCAAGTATAGAAGACAATATGAATAAATAAACTAACACTAGTTTAAATCCCAATTAACAACTGTTACCCTCAACACTATTTTCTCTTCATAAATTAATGTTTGAAATTTTAATTTTTCAAGTAATGTAGAACACATTAATGTCAAAATATGGTACAGAGAATATTTTCTATATTCTTCTATGAAGAAATATTAGATAGTCTTCCATTAATTTAAAGGAATTTAAAAGTAGATCTGTGAAAAAAAAAAAACATGTGACTCTTAAAGTTTAGTACCAAATACTTTATTTAGTGAATGTCAAATATAGCTGAAAGTGTATGCACAATAGCAGTTCCTCATGAAATAGTAACATTACATAAAGTAAACATAGAAAACAAAGTACTTACTATGCTGGAAAGTAGTTAAATTTGTTGAATATATAATTTTAAAAGAATAAATCATTTAGCAAATACAAGTAATCATTAACTGTTTTATAACTGAAACAAGGTAGACAGTGGGACAAAGCCTTCATTCATCTGCTAAAATGATTTATAAAAAAATGTAAAATATTTCATTTTGGAAGTCAAGGAAAAGTAATATTGTGAAATATATTTTTTCCAAATATGTATCTATATATGTGTGGGGAGCAACTGGGAGCAACTCGGACTAGACTAAGTTACTGGAATTAAGACTTATTCTATGCATCTGCTCTCCCACAATATGGCACTGGGAGAGGAGGAAACAGTTTCTACACAGCTGCCTCCAGTTCAACCAATAAACTGTAGGACCTGCTCCTGATTGGAGGAGAGCAGCGTACTCGGCATGTGGGTAGCAGAGTTGGGATTGGTGGAAGAGGACTATAAAGGAGGAGATAGACAACATGCACCAGGAACATCTAAAGGGAACATCTATCTGAAGGAACACCTGAGCAGCCCCCGAGAGAGCCGGCCGGCGGTGTGCCGTTCCCCCGCGGAAGTGGGGAAGGTGGCAGGGGGAACCGCCCTTCCACGGAGGTGGAAGGGACGGTAGCCAACCCGGGAAGAACCAGCAGCAAACCCGGGGAGGGCCAAGCAGACGAAAGAACAACGCAGGGTCCTGTGTCATTCCTCCACGAAGACGGGGAGCAACAATATGACACTTCAAGATTGTTTTAAAGACTTCTTTATTTACTTCAAAGTCAATTAGAGCTAAATAGAGATGGAGATGGAGATGGAGATGGAGATGGAGATGATAGAGATAGAGATAGAGATAGAGATAGAGATAGAGATAGTGATCTTCTGACGGCTGGTTCATTGCCCAAATGGTTGTAATGGCCAAGGCTGGGCCAGGCCTAGGCCAGGAGTCTGGAACTCTGTCCAGGTCTCCCGCATGGACACAGAGGCACAAGTACTTGGGCCATCTTCAGGTACTTTCCCAGGCACATTAGCAAGGAGCTGGATCACAAGTGGAGCAGCCAAGATTCAAATTGGTACTCATTCGGGATGCCATCATTGTGGGTAGCAGCTTAACTTGCTGTACCACAATGCCAACACCTATAAAATATTGTTGATCAAATTCCGAGAGAGAACTAAACAAAAGGATGATACACAGTCAGGAAACATAAAATCAAGCACGGGGAGGGGGGCAAAAATATTACCTGGGTTTAGGGTGATAAAAATGGATGATATTTCTGTAGCAGGTGTAGTATAGTAGTCCTCACTGAACAGCAAGATGGTGTACTCCAGGAAAGTTATATTTTCAATAGTAGACTAATTAATTCTCATAAGTAATAGTCCAGAAAAGGTAACAGTTCTGCTTGGAGAAGTTGCTAATTTCTGTGTTGTAAATATTCCTATCAGGGATGGAAATGTAACATAAGTGATCACTGATGTGAGAAGACATGCTCACCGTCACTTCTCAAGAAATTGTTCAAGCTCACTTCAGTAAACCACACATATCCAAAGGAAGAATCACATTTTTTAGATAATGATTGCATCCATTTGAATCTTAAATGAAATGTTTTATTTTTCATTATAGTGCGTGAAGATGAATTAGTTATAGGTATATATGAAGGATCTTCAAAAAATTCTTGAAGTGTGCACTCTAAGAAGTATGTTTGAATTTCAAAATTTTTGCACCAAAATAAATTTATCTTTTAATTCCATTTCCCATGACCTTTCTAAAGCACCATTATATACAGTGAACAAATGAGAAATCAAAGAAGTTATTGACTCCAAGAGGACCAATGAACAACCTAACTGATGGATGTGGGGGGGAGAGGAATATAATAAATAAGTGTTGATTTAAAAAAAATATGAAATAACTTTTATAGTAAGTTTACCAGTATAAAGTTAAAAGATTCACACTCATGTTTTCTTTGATAGAAATCAATGTATAATACCCAAAATTTATATTAAGCAAGCTATTGAAATGTATAAAATATTGTAAGAATCCAAATAATTTAAATAGTTCATTTTAGGAACTAAGAAGCGAGGCTGGAAATGTGACTCCCTTTTTAAGATTTGTGGTGCAGGGGCTGGCACTGTGACATAGCAGGTAAAGCCCGCCTGTGGTTCCTGCACTCCATATGGACGCCGGTTCAAGGCCCAGCTGCTCCACTTCTGATCCAGCTCTCTGTTATGCCCTGGGGAAGCAGTAGAATATGGCCCAAGTCCTTGGGCTCCTGCACGTGGGAGACCCGGAAGAAGCTCCTGGCTCCTGGCTTCGGATTGGCACAGCTCTGGCCTTCAGGATCATCTGGGGAGTGAAACAGTGGATGGAATGCTTGTCTCAGAGCATTAATGGGACCCAGGCAGACTCCAGATTGCTGAAGACCACTAACAACAAAGGAAACTAGAATCCTATAAAAGATTACAAACCTTCTCTTTTTCTTGATTCTCTGGCTAGGTTGATTGGTAAGCTCTTCTTCAGTAAGAGTCAGTCTGTAAAGATTGGGCATAGTTTTGTTTTGTCAAATGCAGCCACAGTAATACAGAAGGTCAAGAAAACTGAAGGTACTGGAAATATTTTCCTAAGAAAGGAGCTAGATTATTCTCCAACAACTGACCCAAGTGAAATGAAGAGGTGTGACAAAAATTCAAAATAAGCATCATAAATATGTTCACTGATGTCATGAAAGCAATGCATGAAGAAAGAGAATTTCATTCTAATTTTAGTATATGTGCTGCTGAAGCAAGCACAAAAAGGAGAGACTTTCAACAGAGACAGAAAGCTGAATCAAGTACTGAACAGAAAATAGAGCTGAAGAGTACAGAAACAACAACTTAACTAAAGGAGTTAAACTGCAGAACAAATTCAGAAGAAGAAGGTATAGGTAATCTTAACAATAAATAATTGGAACTTATTTCTTTATCCAGTAATCAGTTGATGGACATCTGGATTGACACCATATCTTAGTTATTATGAGTTGAACTGAAATAAATATGGGAACACAGATCACCCTTATATATTCTGATTTCAATTCACTTGGGTAAATTCCTAGGAGTGGGATGGCTGGGTCTTATGATAGGTCTATATTCAGATTTCTGAGATATCTCCATTATGTCTTCCACAATGGATGCACCAGTTTACATTCCCACCATCAGTGGATTAGGGTACCCTTTTCCCCACTTCCTCGCCAGCACTTATTGTTTCTTGATTTCTTTATGAGAGCCATTCTAACTGCAGTGAGGAGAAACTTCATTGTGGTTTTTATTTGCATTTCCCTAATGGCTAGTGATCCTGAGCATTTTCACTATTGTCTGTTGGCCGTTTGAATTTCCTCTTTTAAAAAATGCCTGTTCAAGTCCTTTGCTCATTTCTTAATTGGATTTTTTGTTTTGTTATTGAGTTTTTGAGCTTTTCATAGATTCTGGTTATAAATTCTTTTTCAGCTGCTTAGTTTGCAAATATTTTCTCCCATTCTGTCAGTTGCCTTTTCACCTTGCTGAATGTTTCCTTTGCAGTGCAGAAGCTTCTCAGCTTGATATGATCCCATTTGTCAATTTTGATTTTGATTGCCTGTGCTTCTGGGTTTTTTCCAAGAAGTCTTTCTTATGTCAATATTTTGCAGTGTTTCCTCAATGTTCTCTAGTAATTTGAATATTTCGGGTTGTAAGTTTACAGCTTTAGTACATTTTGAGTGGATTTTTGTGTAAGGAATAGGATAGGGGTCTTGTTGCATAATTTTGTGTGGGGAGATCCAGTTCTCCTAGCCCCATTCAGTGCAGAGACTGTGCTTGCTAGAGGGATTGATTTTAGCTCCTTTGTCACAGATAAGTTGGTTGTGGATGTGTGGATTAATTTCTGGGGTTTCTATTCTGTTCCATTGGTCTACTTTGGTGCCAGTACCAGGCCTTTTAGATTATAAATGCCTGTAATGGGATGAGCACTGTTGGCATAGTAGACTAAGGCTCCGTCTGTGATGCCTGCATCTGAAATGGGTGCTGGTTATGTTCCACCTGCCTGACTTCTGATCCAGCTCTCTCTGTTTATGGCCTGGGAAAACAATAGATGATGGCCTAAGTGCCTGGGCCTCTGCACCCATGTGGGAAACCAAAAAGAATTTTCTTCTCCTGGCTTCAGATCCGCCCAGCTCCTGCCATTGCAGCCATCTGGGGAGTGAACCAGCAGGTGGAAGATCTTTCTCTCTGTCTTTTCTTCTCTCTATAACTCTGCCTCTCAAATAAATATTAAAAAAAAACCTACATACCCTGTAGTATGTCTTGAAATCTGGTATTGTGATCCTCCGGCTTTTTTTTAAGATTTTATTTATGTATTTGAAAGGTAGGGTTACAGAGAGAGAGAGGGAGAGACCGAGAGAAAGGTCTTCCATCTGCTGGTTCATTCCCCAAATGGCTGCAACAATGGGAACTAGGAAGGTCCAAAGCCAGGAGCCAGAAGCCTCCTCCTGGTCTCCCATGCAGGTGCAGGGGCCCAAGTACTTGGGCCATCTTCTACTGTTTTCCCAGGCCATTATCAAAGAGTTGATTTGGAAGAGGAGCAGCTGGGACACCATCAGTGCCCTTATGGGATGCTGGTACTGCAGGTGGAGTCTTAGCCTACTATGCCTCAGAACTGGCCCCATCCAGCTTCGTTTCTGTTATATAATATTGCTTTAGCTATTCGTGGCCTCTTGTATTTTCATATGAATTTTGACATTTTTTTTCTAGATATGAAAAGAGTGTTATTGGTATTTTGATTTAGATTGTATCAAACTGTGAATTACTTTCAGTAGTATGGACAAATACAATATTTGTATTTTAAAGTTATCACAAATGTCTACAATGTGAATTTTTGAAGAGGACAAGCCATCTCTTATAAGAAAATTAATGCTGATGTGATAGAAGATAATTATATTTATTCATTTACTCAACAAATACTATTAAAGTAGCTCCTGCATGTCAATATCATTCAAGGAATTTTCAGCAGATTAGTTAACAGCACAGGTGAAAGTCTTGTTTACCTCAATTCAGAAATAAATCCTATATTTCATAATGAATTGTTTTAATGCGTTTTAATTCTTTTTTTGTTGTTCATTTGTTCCAGTTAAAGCAATGTTGTTTTGCAAATCTTTGAGATCTCACTAATTAAAGCTTTGTTTACAGCTTAGTGCTAAGAATCGCTTAACTTGTCTAATATTAATTATCACTTGAGGTAAAATAAAGCAATCTTTCTTTCTTTTCAGCATCTGAAAATTAGGATTTAGTACTAACTTAGTATTCTAGTAAACTCAGAAAAAAATTTATTGCTTATTTTATTTCATTTTAGGGATTCAAAGTATAAGTATAATATAAAAGATTTTAATCTGAATTTATTATTATTATTATTATTGCTTTAGTCACTTATAGGGTATGATTATGAAATATGTTTTCCCCCTTGGAACTCAAATGTAATGTCCTTAAAGGAACATCTAATGGATTCTTTTGTGTCAAAGGACTTCTGAGAATGATAATGATCATGGTCATTCAGTTAGCTTTATGGCAGGAAAAGTTATGCATAAGTTGCACATCCATGATTATTTTTTTCACCTTTGCAGAGGAAAGGTTGAAAATTATGGATAAGATTTCAACTGGACAGCACATCCAATCATTAGAGAATGAAGAGAGAAAGAAGTTGGATATCAGTGCATCAAGCTTTTATATTTTTCATAGCTATCATTCAACATGAGATATTTTTTAAACTTTTTTTTTAATAAGTATAAATTTCCAAAGTACAGCTTTTGGAATACAGTGGCTCTTTCCCCCAATAACTTCTTTCGCACTCGCACCCCTCCCATCTCTCGCTCCCTCTCCCATTCCATTCACATCCAGATTCATTTTCAATTATCTTTATATACAGAAGATCGATTAAGTATATATTAATTAAAGATTAAAACAGTTTGCGCCCACACAGAAACACAAAGTGTAAAGTACTGCTTGAATACTAGTTATAGCATCAATTTACATTGTACAACACATTAAGGACAAAGATCCTACATGGGGAGTAAGTGCACAGTGACTCCTGTTGTTGACTTAATAAATTGACACTCTTGTTTATAGCGTCAATAATCTCCCTAGGCTCTAGAAATGGGTTGCCAAGGCTGTGGAAGACTTTTGAGTTTGCTGACTTTGATCTTATTCCGACAGGGTCATAGTAAAAGTGGAAGTTCTCTCCTCCCTTCAGAGAAAGGTACCTCCTTCTTTGATGGCCCCGTTCTTTCCACTGAGATCTCACTCACAGAGATTTTCATTTGCTTTTGTTTGTTTGTTTGTTTGCTTTCTTCCAGAGTGTCTTGGCTTTTCATACCTAAAATACTCTCATGGACTCTTCAGCCAGATCCAAATGCCTTAGGGGCTGATTCTGAGGCCAGAGTGCTGTTTAGGGCATCCGCCATTTGATGACTCTGCTGTGTATCCCGCTTCCTATGTTGGATCATTCTCTCCTTTTTAATTCTTTCAGATAGTATTAGCAGACACTAGTCTT
Organism: Oryctolagus cuniculus; assembly: GCF_964237555.1. NCBI lineage: Eukaryota > Metazoa > Chordata > Mammalia > Lagomorpha > Leporidae > Oryctolagus > Oryctolagus cuniculus. The sequence continues at coordinate 31,612,529 of NC_091439.1, forward strand.
GTTTATGTGATCCCTTTGAATCTTAATCCTATCATTATGATCAATTGTGAACTGAAATCAATCACTTTGACTAGTGAGATGGCATTGGTACATGCCACCTTGATGGGATTGTATTGGAATCCCCTGGCACATTTCTGACTCCACTGTTTGGGGAAATTCCGATTGAGCATAACCTAAACTGTACATCTCCTCCCTCTATTATTCCCACTCTTATATTTAACAGGGATCACTTTTCAGTTAAATTTAAACACTTAAGAATAATTGTGTTTTAATTAAAGAGTTCAAACAATAGTGTTAAGTAGAACACAAAAAGTACTAAAATGAATAAAATAGTAAGTTGTTCATCGACAGTCAGGACAAGGGCTGATCAAGTCACTGTTTCTCTTAGTGTCCATTTCACTTCAACAGGTTTCGTTTTAGGTGCTCGGTTAGTTGTCACCGATCAGGGAGAACATATATTTGTCTCTTTGAGACTGGCTTATTTCACTCAGCATGATATTTTCCAGATTCTTCCATTTTGTTGCAAATGACCAGATGTCATTGTTTTTTAATATTATATAGAATTTTATAGAATATATACCCCATAATTTCTTTATGCAGAGCAATTTATGAAAAACCCACAGCCAGCATCCTATTGAATGGGGAAAAGTTGGAAGCATTTCCACTGAGATCTGATACCAGACAGGGATGCCCACTCTCACCACTGCTATTCAATATAGTTCTGGAAGTTTTAGCCAGAGCCATTAGGCGAGAAAAAGAAATTAAAGGGATACAAATTGGGAAGGAAGAACTCAAACTATCCCTCTTTGCAGATGACATGATTCTTTATTTAGATGGTCAGAAGAACTCTACTAAGAGACTATTGGAACTCATAGAAGAGTTTGGCAAAGTAGGATATAAAATCAATGCACAAAAATCAACATCCTTTGTATACACAGGCAAAGCCACAGCTGAGGAAGAACTTCTAAGATCAATCCCATTCACAATAGCCACAAAAATAATCAAATATCTTGGAATAAACTTAACCAAGGATGTTAAAGAACTCTATGATGAAAATTACAAAATCTTAAAAAAAGAAATAGAAGAGGATAACAAGAAATGGAAAAATCTTCCATGCTCATGGATTGGAAGAATCAATATCATCAAAATGTCAATTCTCCAAAAAGCAATTTATAGATTCAATGTGATACCAGTCAAGATACCAAAGACATTCTTCTCAGATCTGGAAAAAATAGTACTGAAATTCATATGGAGACATAGGAGACCTCGAATAGCTAAAGCAATCTTGTACAACAAAAACAAAGCCAGAGGCATCAAAATACCAGATTTCAGGACATACTACAGGGCAGTTGTAATCAAAACAACATGGTACTGGTACAGAAACAGATGGATAGACCAATGGAACAGAATTGAAACACCAGAAATCAATGCAAACATCTACAGACAACTTATATTTCATCAAGGATCCAAAACCAATGTCTGGAGTAAGGAGAGTCTATTCAATAAATGGTGCTGGGAAAATTGGATTTCCATGTGCAGAAACATGAAGCAAGACCCCTACCTTATACCTTACACAAAAATCCATTCAACGTGGATTAAAGACCTAAATCTATGACCTGGCACCATCAAATTATTAGAGAACATTGGAGAAACCCTTCAAGATATTGGCACCGGCAAAGACTTCTTGGAAAAGACTTCAGAAGCACAGGCAGTCAAAGTCAAAATTAACATTTGGGATTGCATCCAATTGAGAAGTTTCTGTACTTCAAAAAGAAACAGTCAGGAAAGTGAAGAGGCAACCGACAGAATGGGAAAAAATATTCGCAAACTATGCAACAGATAAAGGGTTGATAACCAGAATCTACAAAGAAATCAAGAAACTCCACAACATCAAAACAAACAACCCACTTAAGACATGGGCCAAGGACCTCAATAGACATTTTTCAAAAGAAGAAATCCAAATGGCCAACAGACACATGAAAAAATGTTCAAGATCACTAGCAATCAGGGAAATGTAAATCAAAACCACAATGAGGTTTCACCTCACCCCGGGTAGAATGGCCCACATTCAGAAATCTACCAACCCTAGATGCTGGAGAGGATGTGGGGAAAAAGGGACACTAACCCACTGTTGGTGGGAATGCAAACTGGTCAAGCCACTATGGAATTCAGTCTGGAGATTCGTCAGAAGCCTAAATATAACCCTACCATACAACCCAGCCATCCCACTCCTTGGAATTTACCCAAAGGAAATGAAATTTGCAAACAAACAAGCTGTCTGCACATTAAGGTTTATTGCAGCTTAATTCACAATAGCTAAGAGCTGGAATCAACCTAAATGCCCATCAACAGTAGACTGGATAAAGAAATTATGGGACATGTGCTCTATAGAATACTATACAGCAGTCAAAAAAAATGAAATCCGGTCATTTGCAACAAAATGGAGGAATCTGGAAAACATTATGTTGAGTGAATTAAGCCAGTCCCAAAGGGACAAATATTATATGTTCTCCCTGATCAGTGGCAACTGAGCACCAAAGAGGAAACCTATTGAAGTGAAATGGACACTATGAGAAACAGTGACTTGATCAGCCTTTGTCTGACTGTTGATGTACAATGTAATACTTTATCCCTTTTAATATTTTTTGTTCTAGTACTATTGGTTGAACTCTGTAATTAACACACAATTATTCTTAGCTGTTTAAATTTTTAACTGAAAAATGATCCCTGTTAAATATAAGAGTGGGAATAAGAGAGGGAGGAGATATACAATTTGGGACATGCTCAATCTGACTTGCCCAAAATGGTGGAGTTAGAAATGTGCCAGGGGATTCCAATACAATCCCATCAAGGTGGCATGTACCAGTGCCATCTAATTAGTCCAAATGATCAATTTCTGTTCTCAGTTGATCACACTGATGGGTCTAAGAGTCAAAGGGATCACACAAACAAGACTAGTGTCTGCTAATACTAACTGATAGAATCAAAAAGGGAGAGAATGTTCCAACAAAGAAGGCAGGATACACAGCAGACCTATAGAATGGCAGATGTCCTAAATAGCACTCTGGCTTAGGAATCAGCCCTTAAGGCATTCGGATCTGACTGAAGAGCTCATGAGAGTATTTTTAGGCATGGAAAGCCATGACACTCTGGAAAAAAAAAAAAAAAAAGAAAACCCAAATGAAAGATCTCTGGCCGGCGCCACTAGGCTAATCCTCTGCCTTGTGGCGCTGGCACAACGGTGTCCCAGTCAGGGTGCCGGATTCTGTCCTGGCTGCCCCTCTTCCTGGCCAGTTCTCTTCTGTGGCCAGGGAGTGCAGTGGAGGATGGCCCAAGTATTTGGGCCCTGCACCCCATGGGAGACCAGTATAAGTAACTGGCTCCTGCCATCGGATCAGCACGGTATGCCGGCCACAGCACGCTGGCCATGGCGGCCATTGGAGGGTGAACCAACGGCAAAGGAAGACCTTTTTCTCTGTCTCTCTCTCACTCTCCACTCTGCCTGTCAAAAAAAAAAAAATCTCTGCAAGTGAGATCCCAGTGGAAAGAATGGGGCCATCAAAGAAGGAGGTACCTTTCTCTGAAGGGAGGAGAGAACTTCCACTTTGACTATGACCCTGTCTGAATAAGATCGAAGTTGGCGAACTCAAAAGGCTTCCATAGCCTTGGCAACTCATGACTAGAGCCTAGTGTGATTACTGACGCCATAAACAAGAGTGTCAAATTGTTAAGTCAACAACAGGAGTCACTGTGTACTTACTTCTCTTGTGGGATCTGTCCTTAATGTGTTGTCCAATGTGAAGTAATGCTCTAATTAGTACTGAAACAGTATTTTACACTTTGTGTTTCTGTGTGGGTGCAACTGATGGAATCTTTACTTGCTATATATACTAAATTGATCTTCTGTATATAAAGAGAATTGAAAATGAATCTTGATGTGAATGGAATGGGAGAGGGAGCGAGAAATGGGAGGGGTGCGAGTAGGAGGGAAATTATGTGGGGGGAAAGCCATTGTAATCCATAAACTATACTTTGGAAATTTATATTTACTGAATAAAAGTTAAAAAAAAACAATATGTTGTCAGTTTCTCATGAAATGACTTATTTTGATATCTTGTTATTCTTACCACTTGAGAGTAATATGACTTCGCATGTCAAATCTGATATCATCTTGGACAGAAGTAGGTCTGAGAGTATTACTCTTTCTTCCTCCTAATGGTTTACCATTGCATTGTTGTGGGTATGCTAAACAGATGTCTCTTTAGAAGCCCAACAATTTGTAATCCACACATTTGTGAGTAAACTATATGTTTATGATTCTCATATAAATTATTTGAGTGAAAAAAGGCCAATATCATTTTTTAACCATTGGTAAAAGTGGAATATTAGGAAACCAACCAATCTTTTTATGCTTTCCACCACTCCAGTTGTTATAGGTACACAGTACATTTGGTTGAGGTACATTTACTCCATTCTTTTTTTTTTATTTTTATTGTTTCCCTCATTGAACTTTGCCAAGTGGTTCTTTTGCATTGTAGCTCATTCCAACAATGACACATTTAGTATCTCATGACTTTTCAGTGAAAACTTCATTATTTGAATGGAATCTGTAGTCATACTATCTGCTTGCTTGTTTCTTTCATCAATGCTATCAGTTTCAGAGGAAGCTTCTTTAATATGCCTGTAGCATAGAACACAATATTTCTAAGGTGCACCAACAAGTCATATGCAGTTAATAGGATCACAGAAAACACAGTTTGGTTATGGATTCTCAACCATGTCAAGCCTCTGTGGAACCACTCTACAAGCACGCAGGTCAGAACTTACTAGCAAATAACTGCAAGCAGCAACATGTTAGTTTGTCAGCAGAATGGTATAGTACATGTTACTGCGCAGCACATATTTTCCATGTCCTTTTTATGGGATAGCTATTATCAAACATTGATAATTTGAAATGCAATCCATTCATCGAAGTAAACTGATAACCTAGTTCTAGAAAATATTTTGTAAATGCATTTTTATATTACATTTTAATTGTGTCCATAGTCTTTTGTTCAGTTGAACATTTAATGAAAACAATTTTGCAGTAAAGTTTATGTCACTTTCACATTGAATTTAAAATATTTTCAAGCATTCTAATAACTTATCAGCTTTTTCAAAACAACACAATATCTTTAGTCTGTATATATGAAATACAAGAAACTTTTATAAAAGTAAAAAAAATCTAGTATTTATTTCACAGTTACCACTAAGTTGTATATTTATTACTCAATTTAGAGATTTATTTAACATTTGGTAGATTACAGAGAAGGAGAGAGAATTTCCATCTAGTGATTCATTCCCCACATGGGAACAACAGCCAGAACTGGACCAGGCTGGAGCCAGAGAAACTATCACAGTCTCCCACATGTGAGGCAGGAATACAAGTACTTGAGCCATCATCCACTGCTTCCCACGCACATTATAAGGGAGCTGGCTTAAAAGCAGAGTAACAGAGACTCCAGTCAGCTCTGAAATGGGATGCAGGCAACAGAAGCAATGGCTTAAATCACACCACCACAAAGCCTGCCATTCAATTTGTTTCTATATCTATATGTGTGCTATATTTAGGATGATGGGATATAATGGGTTAATAAACTTATCAAATGGTTGTTAGAATATGTCTATCATTTTACTAATTCAAAAACTTAAAACTCCATAAACTATTTAAATAAATGCAGTTTCAAAAAATTCTGAATGATTCAACATATGTAACATTGCTGCAATTTTCTGAATGCTTATTATACTTCAATAAGTTTTATTCAAAATGCTTCTTAGTAAAAAGCAATATAAAGGCAACATTAATAAAATAGTAAAGTGTGATGGAAAACTGGTATAATAGTAGGAAATACAGAAGATTCTAGAAAAACTGAGACCTTTTTAATATTTATTTATTTATTTTTGAAAGTCAGAGTTACAGAGTGGGAGAAATAGGGAAAGAGCGATATTTTTCATCTGCTGGTTTGCACATGAAATGTGCGAAACAGTCAGGGCTGAACATGACAAAAACCAGGAGCCAGGAACTTAATCTGGGTCTTCCTTGTGAGTGCAAGGGCCCCAGGACTTGGGCCATCTTCCACTCCTTTCCCAGAAGTGTCAGCAGGGAGTTGTATCAAACGTAGAACAGCCATAACTGGTACTGGTACCTATGCCAACATCTCAGATGGCAGCTTAACCTGTTGAGCCACAATGCAGCCCCAAAGGGTTGTTTTGTATATGCTAATTCTCAAGCAAAAATGGCAGTGCCAGTGAAAATTGCATGTGATTACCTCAAGCTTCAAATGGTAAAATCCCTGAAGAGTTATATGTTTCAAATACTTTGTTATATATCCACACCCTGTTATGAGATCTCAGAGGACCATGCTTCTCATTTTCAAAGAAAAGAATCACAGGCAAAATATTCATCTGAAAAGACAGGATGGATATTGATATAAATGTAGTAAAATGTGACCACACTCAGCCTTGCTTTTGAGTTATTTAAGTACATGCCCTATATAAATAGCATTCTTCTGAACAGCATGAATATGTACATGTTGAACTATCTGACCTCATATTTTGTCAATGTGTTGAAGAAAAATGTGTTGTTAATATATACTAACATAAATATATATTTATGTTATTTTATACAATATATAACATATTTATTATTTATAATATATTATAATATGTTCAATATATTTATTATTTATTTTATATATTTAATATATTTATATAATTTATCATTACATTTTTGATATATTATACTTATATATTATAAATATATATTAAATGGCTGTATTTCAATACTTTTAAATATTGCGATATAAAAATATACACAAACTATACTATAATGATACATATTTTTTAACTTTTATTAAATGAATATATGTTTCCAAAGTACAGCTTATGGATTAAAATGGCTTCCCCCTCCCCATAATTTCCCTCCCACCCGCAACACTCCCATTTCCCGCTCCCTCTCCCCTTCCATTCACATCAAGATTCATTTTTGATTCTCTTTATATACAGAAGATCAATTTAGCATATATTAAGTAAAGATTTCAACAGTTTCACCCACATAGAAACACAAAGTGAAAAATACTGTTTGAGTACTAGTTATAGCATTAAATCACAATGTACAGCACATTAAGGACAGAGATCCTACATGAGGAGTAAGTGCACAGTGACTCCTGTTGTTGACTTAACAAAATGACACTCTTGTTTATGGCATCAGTAATCACCCTAGGCTCTTGTCATGGGTTGCCAAGGCTATGGAAGCCTTTTGAGTTCACCGACTTCGATCTTACTCCTACAGGGTCATAGTCAAAGTGGACGTTCTCTCCTCCCTTCAGAGAAAGGTACCTCCTTCTTTGATGACATGTTCTTTTCACTGGGATCTCACTCGCGGAGATCTTTCATTTAGGTGATTTTTTTTTTTTTTTTTGACAGAGTGTCTTGGCTTTCCATGCCTAAAATACTCTCATGGGCTCTTCAGCCAGATCCGCATGCCTTAAGGGCTGATTCTGAGGCCAGAGTGCTGTTTAGGACATCTGCCATTCTATGGGTCTGCTGTGTATCTCACTTCCCATGTTGGATCATTCTCTCCCTTTTTGATTCTATCAGTTAGTATTTGCAGACACCAGTCTTGTTTATGTGATCCCTTTGACTCTTAGTCCTATCATTATGATCAATTGAGAACAGAAATTGATCACTTGGACTAGTGAGATGGCATTGGTACATGCCACCTTGATGGGATTGAATTGGAATCCCCTGGTATGTTTCTAACTCTACCGTTTGGAGCAAGTCAGATTGAGCATGTCCCAACTTGTATATCTCTTCCCTCTCTTATTCCCACTCTTATATTTAACAGTTTCAACACTTAAGTTTCAACACTTGCTTAAGTTTCAACACTTAAGAATAAATGTGTATAAATTACAGAATTCAACCAATAGTATTAAGTAGAACAAACAAACAAAAAAATACTAAGAGGGATAACATATTAAGTTGTTCATCAACAGTCAGGGCAAGGGCTGTTCAACTCACCATTTCTCATAGTGTTCATTTCATTTTAAGAGGTTTCCTTTTTGGTGTTCAGTCAGTTGTCATCGATCAGGGAGAACATATGGTATTTGTCCCTTTGGGACTGGCTTACTTCACTCAGCATAATGTTTTCCAGATTCCTCCATTTTGTTGCAAATGACCGGATTTCATTGTTTTTGACTGCTGTATAGTATTCTATAGAGCACATGTCCCATAATTTCTTTATCCAGTCTACTGTTGATGGGCATTTAGGTTGATTCCAGCTCTTAGCTATTGTGAATTAAGCTGCAATAAACCTTAATGTGCAGACAGCTTGTTTGTTTGCAAATTTCATTTCCTTTGGGTAAATTCCAAGGAGTGGTATGGCTGGGTTGTATGGTAGGGTTATATTTAGGCTTCTGACGAATCTCCAGACTGACTTCCATAGTGGCTTGACCAGTTTGCATTCCCACTAACAGTGGGTTAGTGTCCCTTTTTCCCCACATCCTCTCCAGCATCTAGGGTTGGTAGATTTCTGAATGTGGGCCATTCTACCCGGGGTGAGGTGAAACCTCACTGTGGTTTTGATTTACATTTCCCTGATTGCTAGTGATCTTGAACATTTTTTCATGTGTCTGTTGGCCATTTGGATTTCTTCTTTTGAAAAATGTCTATTGAGGTCCTTGGCCCATGTCTTAAGTGGATTGTTTGTTTTTTTGTTGTGGAGTTTCGTGATCTCTTTGTAGATTCTGGTTATTAATCCTTTATCTGTAGCATAGTTTGCAAATATTTTTCCCATTCTGTCGGTTGCCTCTTCACTCTCCTGACTGTTTCTTTTGAAATACAGAAACTTCTCAATTGGATGCAATCCCAAATGTTAATTTTGACTTTGACTGCCTGTGCCTCCAGCACCTTTTCCAGGAAGTCTTTGCCAGTGCCAATATCTTGCATGGTTTCTCCAATGTTCTCTAATAATTTGATGGTGTCAGGTCATAGATTTAGGTCTTTAATCCACGTTGAATGGATTTTTGTGTAAGGTGTAAGGTAGGGGTCTTGCTTCATGTTTCTGCACATGGAAATCCAATTTTCCCAGCACCATTTATTGAATAGACTCTCCTTACTCCAGACATTGGTTTTGGATCCTTGATGAAATATAAGTTGTCTGTAGATGTTTGGATTGATTTCTGGTGTTTCAATTCTGTTCCATTGGTCTATCCATCTGTTTCTGTACCAGTACCATGTTGTTTTGATTACAACTGCCCTGTAGTATGTCCTGAAATCTGGTATTGTGATGCCTCCGGCTTTGTTTTTGTTGTACAAGATTGCTTTAGCTATTCAAGGTCTCCTGTGTCTCCATATGAATGAAGGCCTTCTAATTCTTTCTCCCTCTCCATGCCTTCAGGAACTCCTAGAACCCGAATGTTGGGTTTTTTAATAGTATCCTGTAGATTCCTGACAATATTTTTTAGATTTCTAATTTCCTCTTCTTTTCTTTGGTCTGACTGTATACTTTCCTGTCTCTATCTTCTAAGTCTGATATTCTCTCTTCTGCTTTACCCATTCTGTTTTTAAGGCTCTCTAATGTGTTTGTCCTTTGATGTATTGAATTCTTCATTTCATTATGATTTCTCATCACTGTCACAGTTTCATGTTCTACTAGTTGTTTCATTTCATTTTGATTCCTCCTTAATATTTCATTTTCACGAGAGAGATTTTCTATCTTGTCCATTAAGGATTTCTGTAGTTCAAGAATTTGTTTTTGAGAACTTAATGTTCTTATCAATTTTTTGAGATCTGCTTCTTGCATTTCTTCTATCTCATCATCTTCATAATCTTGAATTGGGGTGTCTTTTTCATTTGCAGTCGTCATAGTGTCTTCCTTGTTCTTGTTACCTCAGTTTATGTGTTTGGCATTTTGGAGATATTCTTTGGTTTCTTCACTGTGGTGCTTATTCTCGTTATTCTATGACTCTAGATTAAGTGGACTATCTGCTTTTGATGGATCCTTAGAGGCTGTGATGGGTGTGGCCAAAGAGCTCTGTTTGGTTCTTCAGGTTAAGGGTGTGCCAAAGGTGACTCACCCAGATTGTTCTCTCTCACTCACTTGCTCTCTCTTTTTTTTTTTTTTCTTTTTTTTTAAACTCAGTTGGGAAGTAATTCTGCACAGCTGAGTGTTATTGAGGGTAGCTGATGTACGAAATCTGGCCCCTGTGGATATTCGTCTGCTCTACCCCTGGGACCACACAAAGATACTATCAAATGAACCATCATAAGGGTTTTAGGAACTCCTGAGGGTATGAGAAGAGAGAATGGATTAGATGACTTACTCAGCAATATAATATCAGCAAAATTCCTTAACTGGAGAAAGAAAGGGACATCCAAGTACAGGAAGCACATGGAATGCCTAATAGATATTACCAGAAAAGATCTTCACTGTGACATACTGTAGTCAAACTTTCAACAATAAAACACAGAGATCTCTAATAGGACTGACAGCTGATTCCTTATCAGACACCCTACAAGCTAGGAGAAAATGGAAAAACATAGTCTTTTTAAAAGAAAAAAACTGTCAACCAAGACTGTTGTACCCTGCTAAGCTCTGTTTTATGAATGAAGGTGAAATGAAGTCCCTCCATAACAAACAGAAATTGAAAGAATTTGTCACCACTTGCCCAACTTTAAGGATATGCTACACATAGTAACACAAAATGATACCCATCATTATGAGTGTGAAAGCAGAAAATTTCCTAGGTATAGTGCAAAGGAAATCCAAAGCAAAGAATAGCAATATTTTCAGAAAAATGGCAAGACTAAGTGGTTACCTATCAATACTAACTTTGAATGTAAATGGCATAAATTCTCCAAATAAAAGATACAGACTAGCTGAAGGGATTAAAAAGCAAAACACATCTATTTGCTGCCAACAATAACCACACCTAATCAAAAATATATAATTGACTGAAAATGAAATGATGGAAAATGCTAAAGAAAAGCAGAAATAAGCAGGATTAGCTAACAACAGACTGAAAGTGAAAGGATGGAAAAAGTTATTCAACGCTAAGGAAAAGCAGAAATGAGCAGGATTAGCCATCCTACCTGGCAAAATAGACTTCAACACAAAAACAGATAAAAGAGACAAACAATAGCATTGTGCAATGATTAAAGGATCAATTCAACAGGAATATGTGAATATAATAAATGTATATGCAACCAATGCCAGGGAACCTAGCTATATAAAACAAATGTTAATGAGTCTAAAGGGAAGCACAGACTCCAATAAAAAAGTAATGGGGGATTTCAATAGCCCATTTCCATCAATGGGCAGATCAACTAGACAGAAAGTCAACAAAGAAACAACAGAGCTAATCTGAACTATGAACCACATGAATCTAACTGAAGTCTATAGAACATTTCATCTCACAGTTTAAGGTTATACATCCCTTTCATCAGCACATGCAAAATTCTCTAGGATAGACTGTCTACTATGACATAAAGCTAGCCTCAGAAAATTAAAACAAAAATGAAATCATATCATGTATCTTCTCTGACCACAAAAAAATGAAGCTGGCAATCAACAACTAAAGTGTCTCTAGAAAATACACAAAATGTGAGACTGAACAGCATGCTCCTGAATGAACAGTGGGTCATAGAAGAAATCAAAAAGGAAATAAAAGAATTCCTGGAAACAAATGCAGATGACAATACAATATATGCAAACATACAGGGATGGATTTATCTCTGATATGCAGGATGGTTCAACATATGCAAATCAATAAATGTGATACTTTACATTAGCAAATTAAAGAATAAAAACTGTGTGATTATTTCAATAGATGCAGATAAAGCATTGAATAAAATATAACTTTATTTCATGGTGAAAACCTTACAAAAATTAGGTATAGAAAGAACACTCCTCAACACAATCAAGGCAGTTTATGACAAACCCCCAGCCAGGAAATCAAAGATTTCTAGAATGAAAATTGCAAGACATTAAAGTGAGAAATATAAGAAGACACAAAAAATTTAAAAAAACTTCAGTTTTGTGGACTGGAAGAACTAATTTTATCAAAATTTCCATACTACCGAAAGCAATTTACATATTCATTGTGATCCTAATCAAAATATTAGTGACATTCTTGTCCAAAATAGAGCAAAATCATGTTAAAATGCCTACGGAAACAAAAGACACCAAACAGCTAACGCAACTGATACAAACAAAAGCAAAACTAGGCCGGCGCCGCGGCTCACTAGGCTAATCCTCCGCCTAGCGGCGCCGGCACACCGTGTTCTAGTCCCGGTCGGGGAGCCGGATTCTGTCCCGGTTGCCCCTCTTCCAGGCCAGCCCTCTGCTGTGGCCAGGGAGTGCAGTGGAGGATGGCCCAGGTGCTTGGGCCCTGCACCCCATGGGAGACCAGGAAAAGCACCTGGCTCCTGGCTCCTGCCATCGGATCGGCGCGGTGTGCCGGCCGCAGCGCGCCGGCCGCGGCGGCCATTGGAGGGTGAACCAATGGCAAAGGAAGACCTTTCTCTCTGTCTCTCTCTCTCTCTCTCACTGTCCACTCTGCCTGTCAAAAAAAATAAAAAAAAAAAAAATTTTTCAAAAAAAAAAAAAAAAAAGCAAAACTAGAAGCATCAGAATTCCTGGTTTAAATCCATACTACAGGGCAGTTATGAAAACAGCCTGGTTCTAGAACAGAAATAGACACATCGACCACTGGAACAAAATAGAATATCCAGAAATCAATCCAGACATCTACAACCAACTTGTCATTGACAAAAAATCTAAAAATAAATCTCTGGAGAAAATACAAACTTCAACAAACCATGCTGGGAAACAGGATCTCCACATCCACAAATATGAAACAAGACCCCTACTTTATATTGTATACAAAAAAATCAATTCAAAATGAATCAAGGACCTAAATCTGCAACCTAATATCATCAAACTACTGGGGATAACATTGAGGAAACTCTGAAAGACATTGTCATAGGAAAAGACATCTTGGAAAAGACCCCAGAAGCACAAGCAACCAAATACAAAATTGACAAACAGTTTTACATCAAACTAAGAAGCTTCTGCCTTGCAAAGGTAACGTTATATAAAATGAAGAGGAAACCGACAGAGTGGGAGAAAATATTTGCCAAATATGAAATTGATAAAAAGATTAATAAGCCGAATATATAAAGAGCTCAAGAAACTCAACAATAAGAAAACAAACAACCCAGTTAAGAAATGGTCAAAGAACTTGAACAGACATTTTTCAAGAGAAGAAATTCAAATGGCCAACAGGCATATGAAAAAAATGCTAAGGATAACCAGCCATCAGGGAAATGAAAATCAAAACCACAATGAGATTTCATCTCATCCCAGTAATAATGGTTCTCATAAATAAATCAACAAACAATAAATGATGGCAATGATGTGGGGAAAAAAGTTACCATATTCCACCATTGGTAGTAGTACAAACTACATAGCCATTGTGGAAAACAGAATGGAGATTCTTCAGAAATCTGAAAATATATCTACCATGTGACCAAGCCATCTCACTCCTTGAATTTATCCAAAGCAAATGAAATCACCATATGAAAGAGTTTTCTATACCCCCATGTTTATTGCATCCCAGTTCACAATAGCTAAGTTATGGAATCAATCTATATGCCCATCAACTGATGACTGGATTAATAAAATGTGGTAGACATACACTACAGAGTATTACTCAGCTGTAAAAAGAATGAAATACTGTTTTTCACAACAAAATTGGTGCAACTGGAAAGCATTATACTTAGTGAAATAAGCCAGTACCCAAAGACAGATGTTTTCCATGATGTACGGTAACAAGTAAAGTACAAAAAACATGTAATTGTAGTTATTTGCATTGCAATCTGCATGTAATTATTCATGTGCATAAACTGTTGAGAAGAAATGGCTTAAAGTATAACTGAACTTAATTGTTACCTTATGACCAAACAGGAAATATTTAGATGTTACATTGTCATTGGTTGTATTGCATTGAAAGAATTTATGAATAACTAATGGAAAAAAACCAAATATGTGTGAAATGGTTATTTATACACTGAATTATTGTTCATAACTGTTGTTTATATTCCCGCTAAACTGGGGTCTTTTGCTTTTTACTTGTTAATGTCTTATTCAGTGAAGTACTAAGCCTTTTCTACTACAATGTAAATTTAAAATGTGTTATCTCAAAAACTAAAAGAAAGACAGAAAGGTAGAAGGAAGGAGGTCATGAGGGAGGCAAAGAGGCAGGGAATATCATTATGCTGTTAGATTTGCATCTATAAATCATATTGAATCTGTTAAAAATCAATTAAAATGAAAATCAAAATGAAAACGAACTAACATTTCAATGAAATTGGCATTTCATGCAAATGTTGTGCACTGAATAACCTAATCATATCTCACTAGATCCCATGTATTAATGATTTCACCACCTCTCAAAATCACCCCATTAGGAAACAACCTTCTAGTACACTAATCTTTGAAAACCCCACTATATCAAGGCCGCAGTAGTAATTTCAGTATCTGAGAAACCATTGGATTTTAACAAAAATACTTAGCTAACAACAAGGTACTTATCAAATATTGTAACTGATGCTTAGTTGTTGAAGATTTATTAAAATGTATGAAAAGAATACTATATAAGTATCATTAATTGATAATTTAACAGTTATCATGTGTCAGAATTTCAAAAGTATAAAGAAATGCAGTTCCCACCTTTTTTCATAAAACTAACCATTAGTAAGGAAAATATACAATAAAATGTAAAAGAACCAATAATTATATACTTAGAGCAAATTGCAAGTGTTATGAATATTACAAGCAAAGGCACTCTGATGGACAGCAATTAGGCAGAGTGGAAAATCCATATATAATGAAAACTTTGTGTTTAAATTTTTGATATTTAAGCTAATATGAGCATAGAAAGCCAGTCATTATGCAAGTATATGATAATATGCTGGCAGTGATGTGGAAAAATTGAAATCTTGGGCCCTGATGGGGGAAATATAAAATGGTGCTACTACTATGGAAAAGAATATGGTGTTTCCTCAAAAATGTAAAAATGAAATTATTGTCTGATTCCAATATTTCACTTCTGAGTGTACATCCCAAGTATTGGAGATAGGAACATACATGTTCATAGCAGCATCATTATTATAGCCAAAAGGTGGAAGCAATTCATACATCTATGAATGGACAAATGAACAAACAAATAAGGTATTTACATAAAATTTATATAAAATGGAAGATCATTCAGCCTTTAAAGTGGAGGAAATCTGGATACATTCTATAACATTGATAGCATTGAGAAGATTAGAATATGTGAAATAATCCAATCATCAAACACAAAACTACTGTATGATTCCATTTGTATGAGATAATTTTTGTCAAATTTGTTGAAACAGAAAATAAAAGTGGTTGCCAAGAGCTGAATGAAGAGTAAATGAGGAGTTGTATAGTTCAGTTTTGCAAGGTAAGTTCTGGAGATCTGATGGTTGACAATATGAACATATTTAACATTACTACACTGAACTCTAAGGAATGGTAAACATACCAAATATTAAGTGTATCTATCAAAGTGAAAACTTTATTAAAACTAGTAAAGCATGACACTTTATTTAGCATATAGGGAATAATAGCATTTTCAGACATAAAGAAATGTGGGATTAGAAAAAAAAAGCAACTTACTACTTTTCCAAATTAAAAGATCAGAATTTATGAAACCCCATTCATAGCATTTTAATTCTTAATGCACTAATATTTTGTCCTGCTTTCCCTGAGAACATGCTTGCATCACAAGCAGGAGTTCAATAAATAAAAAAAAATGTTTATGAATTTGGTTAATCTTTTCAGTCATATCACTGCTTTGTCTCCACATGAAAAATACCTTGGAAAAGGTGGACACGGTGCGGTGGTTAAGCCACTGTGTGGGATTCTGGAATCCTCAGAGTGCCAGGGTTTAAGGCTCAGCTCTGCTAAAAGTTCCAGCTTCCTGATAACACACAATTGTCTGCTTCTGTGACTCTGCCTTTCAAATAAAAGTAAATAAGTTTTTAAAAATCTTCTTGATATAAAGATTTCTAAAAGTCAGCATCTAAATATCTTAAGATTTTTTTTTAAAGATTTATTTTATTTATTTGAAAGACAGAGTTACACAGAGCGGTAGAGACAGAGAGAGGTCTTGCATCCACTGGTTTACTCTCCAGATGGCCGCAATGACTAGAGCTGAGATGATCTGAAGCCAGGAGCCAAGAACTTCCTCCGGGTCTCCCACATAGGTGCAGGGACCCAAGGGCATGGGCCATCTTCTACTGCTTCCCAGGCCATAACAGAGAGCTGAATCGGAATAGGAGCAGCCGGGACTAGAACTGGTGCCCCTATGTGATGCCAGCGCTTCAGGCCAGAGCGTTAACCTGCTGCACCACAGCGCCAGCCCCTATTAAAAATTTTTACAGAGGCAGGCATTGTGGCACTTAGAGGTTCAAAACAGCCACCTACTGTTGGCAGCTACCTGCTGTTGGCATGTGCTAACTGCTTCACTTCCAGTCCAGATCCTTGCTAATGGCCCGGGAAGAGCAGTGGAAGATGACGTAAGTGTTACCACCTGCCACCCATGTGGGAGACTCAGATGATGCTCCTGTCTTCTGGGTTCATCTTGGCCCAACCCCTGGCCATTGTAGCCATTTAAATGAACCCACAGATTCAAGATCTCTCTCTCTCTTTCTCATTCTCTTTCTCTGTAACTCTTTCAATTAAATAAATGTCCTTTTAAAAAAAAAAAGTTCTGTGTTTTTATGTCAAATTGATGATTAGTATTAAAATTACTAAATATTATCAATAACAAAGAGCTTCTATCAATCAGCCTAGAAGGATCCTGAACATATTAAATGTTCTAACCTAACAAGTAATTTATGTTCTTTGACAACTTGACTAACCACATAGATATAGCAGAGTTTCATGAGAATTACATATCCATATAATCTTGTCAATCCTTATTTCAGTTCACCTGGCACATCTTAAACAGGAGGCATTGTTATTTGACATTTACATTCTGGGGGAAATTTTACATTATAGTGTTCTCATCTAAATAAGGAAATAATACCCACTTTGCACAATTTTAAAAGAAATTTTGAATGTAAGTCATCATGCCTGGAACTAGTACTCAATGCATGCTTTTGCTAATTGTTTGATTCTATTTCTCTGTATTTCTCAATTAATTTCAGCCTCTTACTCTGGCCTTGTCTTTTTCACAATCATTCCCGGTATTTAAAAACATATCTATAGACTTACAGATAGAAGAGAAAGTCTGAAACTTAGGAATAGAGAACAATTTTCAGAACACTAAAATTAAGGAACATGTATAAGAGATATTTTTCATATATAAAGCTTCCACCTTCAGTAGAGAATGCCTGACAGGTTTGGATTGAGTGGAACAGATTAAGAGTATAAGGCTACTTAATTCGGTAGGTGATGTTCATTCTAAGGATTTTGACGATTTATATTTGGAAGGCAATAGGACCCAGAGATAGAAATCATTCCCTGCCAGGGCTTCACCTTGGATAAAGCATCGCTGGGTATCTCAGCAGCAGCACTTCCTTGCTCTTCCCTCTAGTGGCTTCAGTGACAATTACATGATTGATGTGGCTAGAACAACAATTTATATTAGAAGGTACAGTTCCCCATTAGTTTGCTGGGATTGATTCCATGATCTGAGCAAATACTGTATTAGAATAGAAAGATTAATGCATTTGGACTAAAAAAATTGCTAAAAATAATTGTAGAACATTAGGAGGAAAAAATAATAACTAAGTAAATGTGATATTCATTGCACAAATCCAACAAGAGGTTTAAGAATGAGAATGTTTTAACACATAATTACATCGCCCAAGTTCTCATAATTTTGTCTATTTAATTTTTAAATTGTCTAAAATCATTTGAGCCTAGCAAAAAGGTAATAAGGCTAAAATACATGTCAGATCAGAGTGTAACAAGATCCTTTGACTACTTATTAGAAATTCTAGTTTTAAACTTACCAATTGTTTTGTCTTCATCAACTATGTAGTTTCCAGTACAGGGAAAACAAATTTAAAGTATAATGGATATATAAAATATCAGAAAATTTTTTATTATAAAATGTTTTAAAATCATACACTGTTTCAAGCCTAAGGGCACTGGATACAATTGTCTGCTAAAATGGAAAATCATGTCTGTTCTATATTTCAGTGATTCTAGCATAATTTTAACCTATCAGCAATACTTTTAGGGGCATCAAATAAATCAGGAAGTCTAAACTAATTATAATTAATGGAATAATTCTGTATTCAAATATACATTCTTTGTAGAAGAAATAAAATTCAGAAAAATATTAAGGTAGTTATTATCTCAATACTTTTGAAATTATTAATATGTAAGTATGTACTTTCTACAAATGTAAGGTGTATGCATATACCCTCAGATACTTGTATATAAGAGTATATTTTGCTTTGTAAAAGATGATATATAGCCATGTTTCACCTAACATGCAATAATTATTTTTTGTTTTTAAATATTATTTGAAATGGTGGTCTATATAGCTGAATATGAATGATTTTATGTGTATATTACATATTCACCAATATCTTTCTGTTGGATATTTGGGTTTGTTCTAATCCTTTATAAAAAAAAAACCTGAAATTTACTATCAAAAATCTTTTTTTTTGACAGGCAGAGTGGACAGTGAGAGAGACAGAGAGAAATGTCTTCCTTTTCCTTTGGTTCACCCCCCCAATGGCTGCTGCAGCCAGCGTGCTGCAGCCGTTGCACCGTGCTGATCGAAGGCAGGAGCCAGGTGCTTCTCCTGGTCTCCCATGTGGGTGCAGGGCCCAAGCACTTGGGCCATCCTCCACTGCACTCCCGGGCCACAGCAAAGAGCTGGACTGGAAGAGGGGCAACCGGGACAGAACAGGCGCCCCAACCGGGACTAGAACCTGGGATGCCAGCGCCGCAGGCAGAAGATTAGCCTATTGAGCTGCAGCACTGGCCTATCAAACATCTTTAAATGGAACAAAAAAAAGTCCATTAAAAATGATAAATTGGAAGCAGGCATTTGCCTATTGGTTAAGATATCTGCTTCCCATATCAAAATACCTGGGTTGATTCCAGGCCCCATCTTCTGCCTCTAGCTTCCCAGAGAAACATACCCTTGCCAGGCATGGTGATTGTTCAAGTAATTGGATTCTGCCTTTCTTGTTGGAGATATGGATTAGGTTCCCAACTGCTGACTCTAGCTCCAGCCAAGTCTTAGCTGTTGCAGGCATCTGAGGGGTAAAACAGTAGACTCTCTTTCTGTCTCTCTGTCTCTATCCTCTCTTCAACTCAGAAATAAATGAGTAAAAATGTTTTAAATGATAAACTGAGGTCTATAAAAATCAAAATTTTTGCTTTGGGACAAGACATTAATAGATTAAAAATGACAAGTTAAAGACTGAGAGAATATATTTGCAAATCATATGTCTGAATATCTAAAATAATTTCTGATATGTGGCAGTTACTTTAGAATAAAAATGTACTGCAATGAAATAGTCACTTTGGGATATGATTGTATTTTTAGCCTTTGTCTATACTTCTGTGGAACTTTGGTCTTCCTCCCTGTTACTTGTTGAGTATCACGATCATTGGAGAATTAAGCCTGTGAATACAGAGTGAATTAAAATTATGTCTGCAAGAACTGATGAAGACAAGGGAGGGAGGGAGGGATGGAGAGATAAGAGTGGGGAGCAGGGCTGTGAGGGAAGTGTGGTTGTCTTTTTGGAACTGTATATATAGAATTCATATAATCTGTTTTCTTTATATTAATAAAATTTTTAAAAAATAATAACCAAATAACACTGCAAAATAATGAATAAAAGGCAAGAAGAAATATATTACCAAAAGGAGATAAGAATGTCAAATAAGATCATTAAATATACCAAAATTCAATACTGATGAGGCAAATGAAAATTAAAACCATGGTGAATTACCACTATACTTCTATTTCAATGGCTAAAAACAAGAAACATTCTGATGAGATTACAATAAGAATTTGAGGCATTAGCTACCTTTTTAAAAGGGACTTCAAATAGTTCAAGAGAAAAAGAAATTAAAAAATAAGCTTATTTTGGTGCAATAAATTTGAAATCCATGAGTAATTTTTGAATAATACATATTTTCCAGGGCTGGCACTGTGGTGTAGCAGGTAAAGCTGCCACCTGCAGTGCCATCATCCCATATGGGTGCTGGTTTGAGACCTAGCTGCTCCACTTCTGATCCAGCTCTCTGCTATGGCCTTGTAAGGCAGTAGAAGATGGCCCAAGTGCTGGGCCCACGCACCCACATGGGAGACTCAGAAGTAGCTTTTAGCTCCTGGCTTTGGATAGGTGCAGCTCTGGCCATTGCAGCCAATTGGGGACTGAACCAGCGAATTGAAGACCTCTCTCTCCCTCTCTCTGCCTGTCCTTCTCTCTCTGTGTAACTCTGACTTTCAAATACATAAATAAAACTTAAAAAATATGTATTTTCCATGAAATTTCTTAAAATGCTTTGTACATCGCTAATGGGAACATAAAATAGTGTAGTCATTTTGGTAAAGAGTTTGGCAGTTTCTTTTCTTTTTTTTTTTTTTTTTTTTTTTTTTTTTTTTCACAGGCAGAGTGGACAGTGAGAGAGAGAGACAGAGAGAAAGGTCTTCCTTTGCTGTTGGTTCACCCTCCAATGGCCGCCGCGGCCGGCGCACCGCGCTGATCCGATGGCAGGAGCCAGGAGCCAGGTGCTTTTCCTGGTCTCCAATGGAGTGCAGGGCCCAAGCACCTGGGCCATCCTCCAATGCACTCCCTGGCCACAGCAGAGAGCTGGCCTGGAAGAGGGGCAACTGGGACAGAATCCAGCGCCCCGACCGGGACTAGAACCCGGTGTGCCGGCGCTGCAAGGCGGAGGATTAGCCTAGTGAGCCGCGGCGCCGGCCGGCAGTTTCTTATAAATTAATTTATGACATAGCAATTGCAGTACAGGGTATCGTCTCTATAGATATGAAAACATATTCACACAAAATTCTGCTCAAAAATGTTATTGCAGCTCTTTTCACAATTACCAAAAATTGGGAATTGCTCAAGTATTCTTCAGTTGGTGACTAGATTTACAGACCATAGTACATCTAAATAACTGATAACTACTAAGCAGTAAAAAGAGAAACTTTGGATATAGAAAACAACGAATAAATTCCAAAAGTATTATGTTGAGTGAAAGAAATCATTTGCAAAATGCTATTTATCCGTGCTTCAGTTATGTGACATTGCCAAAAAGACAAAGCTATGCTGATGGAGAACACTTCAATGGTTGCCAGCAATTACATGTAGAACAGGAAGTAAGTATTAAGGGATAGCATGGGAGATTTTGAGTGATGGAGCTAGTTCACATCCTGATTATGGTAGTTGTTATTTGGATCTACTTATTTGATAGAACTTACAGATTCGGTTCTTTGATCGTTACAAAATGAACCATATTCATTACTGCTTTAATGGAGCATCATTCCTAAGCATTGACAATTATGGATAAAACTAACATGAACCTCTGTGTGCAGGTTTTGTATGAACATAAATTTTCAACTCCTCATGATGAATACCAAGGTAGTTTGTTGCTGGATCCTATTGCATTATGTCCTTCAACATGGGAATAGATACATAAATCATGACACATCCAGACAGTGGAATATTATTTAACACTATAAAAGAAAGGAACATCCATGAAAATAGATGGAGGAAAATTATATGTACATTATAAAATGAAAACATTCAATCTGACACTCTGGAGAAAGCAATCATATCGAGACGGTAAAAAAATCAGTGGTAGCTAGTGGTTGCGAGGCAGTGGGGTGATTGAATCAACAGATCACAGAGAAATTTTAGGGCAGTGAAAATCCTATATATGGATACTATATGGTAGATATATGTCATTGCACACTGCTCCAGACCCCTAGAATGTGTACTAACAAAAGCTAACCACTAAATATGTTGTGTCCTTCGAGTAGTAACAATGTGTTAATGTAGGTTTGTCAATTGTAACTAGAGTTCCAGCCTTGTAGGTGACCTTGACAGAATGGACACTAGTCATGGGTGGAGACAGGGGATGTGTGGGAATTCTCTTCACCTTTCTCTCAACTTTGCTGCAAAATGAAAGCTGCTCTAAAAATATGTACTCTTTAAAATATAGAAAATGATGTAATGAAGTGGCCCTTAAAATAAAATCTTAACAAAACATCCAGTATCATATCATGTTAAAAGAGCATGCCTCTTTCATTATTATTGTGCTTTTGCACAATTGAGTAGCAGGTAGAACAAAAGACATTGTAGCCGGCGCCCTGGCTCACTAGGCTAATCCTCCGCCTTGCGGCGCTGGCACACCGGGTTCTAGTCCCGGTTGGAGCGCCGGATTCTGTCCCAGTTGCCCCTCTTCCAGGCCAGCTCTCTGCTGTGGCCAGGGAGTACAGTGGAGGATGGCCCAAGTGCTTGGGCCCTGCACCCCATGGGAGACCAGGATAAGTACCTGGCTCCTGTCATAGGATCAGTGCAGTGTGCCGGCTGCAGCATGCCGGCCACGGCGGCCATTGGAGGGTGAACCAACGGCAAAAAAAGGAAGACCTTTCTCTCTGTCTCTCTCTCTCTCACTGTCCACTCTGCCTGTCAAAAAAAAAAAGACATTGTAATATATATATTTATATATATATATGTACACACACACACACACATATATATATATATATATATATATACATATTTCTAAATATACATATATATGTTGGTAAATTTAACTTAACCTGAAATGCATAAGGTTGCTTGTTTCCTATATTTGATTAACTATAAAGTTTAATATTTAATTTTTCCTAATTTAAGCAAAGTCAAACTCTATTACTATCTAAATTTGTATTTGTTTAGTATCTACTGAGGTTGATTTTTTTATACTCTAGTCCATTTCTGTTATTTTTTTTTTGCTTTCTTTCCTTCTGTGACGTTTTATTAAGAACATTTCCTTCCTACAAGAATTTGATACAACTGATTTACCTGCCATTGCTTTTGTCTCCAGTGATCAGGAAATTGTAATTTGTTTTCAATCATTCACTAAATGAAGATGTACAATTAGACTGCTACTTTGAAGATCTAACTTCCACATATTATTAGTCATTTCGGTCTCTCTCATCTGCTTAGCCTTGAATAACAACAGTGCTGTGAGCTGTCAGTAACTACTTCACAAGCTGTGAAATCAGAGCACAGAGCAAATTTGATTGTACTGAAAAGGCTTTCTGCGGGACAAAAGCATAGATCGCTCTTCACACGATTTTGGATTCCTGCTAATGACTCATACAGTCGCAGAGCAGCTGCCAAGAAATGGTGTAAGAGGCTAATGAATAGACAGGCTACACTGCATGACCAAGCTCTACTACAGAGCGTTTTAGCACCTAGATTTTAGCATGCTATGAAGAATGAGAAGTCTGACAAACTGATTCACCCTTTTTACTAGGGGACCTACCACAAATTCTTTATTCTATGAAACACACAAGTTCTTTCAATTTTCATTCAGTTCTTTAAAGTAGGTTCCATTTTCCATTTAGGCAAGAACTGAAAATTTCTCTGTTGGCAGTTATGAAAATCCTGCATTATCCCCAACATTATCTGTGATTTTTTTTGTTTTAACAGAACTCTTATTGAATATATGTATATGCTTGTGTGTCTGTGTGTACATAACCTGGAGATAAATGAAGTTCTCTAGTTTTGATAATAAGAACGTTGATTGACTTGAATGCCTATATTTTAATAACAAAATGCAGAGGATATAATAGTATCACACAGTCTATTGCAATTAGACAGGCAAGAATTATGGGAATTTTTTCAAGGCCTTTGATGAAAGAAAGGGGCTCTTTCAGTGTTTGTGTTGATAACTTTAAATAAAAATTGTTTTCAAGGAAGCACTGTGAAATGGGTTGATTTATTAATTTCATCAGAAGTTCAACATTTTGCCATTTTACTGCTTATAATGATTGACATCACTGTTCAGTAAGGCAACAGTATGATTGAAATATTAATGATGGTGGGAATAAAATTACATATATATATACATATATATATGTGATACAGAGTCATACATCACTTAATGACAAGGATGTGTTCTAAGCTGGGCATCATTAGATGATTTAATCACCATGTGGACATCACAGCATGTAATCGCACACCCTAAGATGTTCGAGATCTTGCTGTGTGAGATAATCATAACACAAACACCATCATATATGGGATCCAACATTCACAGAGAATTCAGACAGTGAAACTGTGTGTCTGTCTATCTATTGTCTATCTATCCATCTATCAAGATGAGTTCATACAAATAGCATCATACACCAAAAACTCATGACTTCTGTTTCTTGAAAATAGAGACTTATTCACATAATTAAGAAAAATAACTTGTAATCATACACATTGTTTTTTTGTTTGTTTGTTTTTGACAGGCAGAGTGGACAGTGAGAGAGAGAGACAGAGAGAAAGGTCTTCCTTTGCTGTTGGTTCAGCCGCCGCGGCCGGCGCACCAAACTGATCCAAAGGCAGAAACCGGGTGCTTCTCCTGGTCTTCCATAGGGTGCAGGGCCCAAGCACTTGGGCCATCCTCCACTGCACTCCCTGGCCACAGCAGAGAGCTGGCCTGGAAGAGGGGCAACCAGGACAGAATCCGGCGCCCCGACCGGGACTAGAACCCGGTGTGCCGGCGCCGCA
Organism: Oryctolagus cuniculus; assembly: GCF_964237555.1. Lineage (NCBI taxonomy): Eukaryota > Metazoa > Chordata > Mammalia > Lagomorpha > Leporidae > Oryctolagus > Oryctolagus cuniculus. The sequence continues at coordinate 31,637,354 of NC_091439.1, forward strand.
AGGCGGAGGATCAGCCTAGTGAGCAGCGGCGCCGGCCCCATGCACATTGTTTTATAGTTACAACTCCCTTGAAATCATTTTTTAAACATCATGATTTATTCTTTAAATGATAAGAATAAACTGATAGCATAGTTTTCTAAAAAGTTTCTTTGAGTTTGGTGATACTGTATAATGTAGAAGAAGATTCTGTTTGACTGCTTTTTGCCATGATTTCTCATTCTCAGCTTTCTTCTTTCATCTTTAAAATGCTCACCCAAGGAATTCCATTGGGCACAATCCCATCTGCATGACTATCCTGCTACTTTTAACACTAGCACCATCGAAATATCTGTTCAGTTCTCTTGCCACACTTTTACTTCCTAATGGAGTTTCTTTGACTTCCAATTTAGCCATTAATTATGCTGGCAGTGAGTTCAATGGGAAATGAATATAATGTGCAGTATTTTAAGTATACTTTTCTAAAGATTAATTCTACCTTTGTTATTGTGAAAATAGACCGCTCCCGTTCTACACCTGTATGAATCAGATATGTGTCACACATGAGATATTAATTTTCAACGTGAGTGTTCTTTCATAAAAATAATGCACAAGTTATTGAGTATACTTAAGAAAATTATCTACAGTAACTTGAAATGTTGCTATTACTAAATTTTAAGGTTTCAAAAATTCAATAAAGAAAATTATTAAACCCAAGATTTTAGTTAATATGCAAAATAAGAAAAAGAAAAAGTTAATAAATTATATAAATGTTAAAATGGATAAGCTCATTAAAAACCCATTACTTCTATTGCAATATCAGTAAAAGCTTAATAGGTTGTGATTATGGGCCAATTTTCCAGCTGAGGCTTCTTGTACTTCCAAAGTGTAAACAGGAAGAAAAAGCAATTTGCCATAAAAATGGTGATAGAACCATATTTCATTCCATATAAAAAGTGAACTAGATTGAATAAGTATTTTTTCATTAATTATTATCCATTTAAATTGTAATGTAGATACAAGATTGTGTGTGTGTTCAAGCTGATGTGTGCATGCACATGTATGTGGACATCTAATCTTATAACAGATTTTTCACTACTTTATGATCTTGTAGTATAATGATTACAATATGGACTCTTTCTTCCATTGATTTTTTTCGGCCATGGCTACTTTATCAAGTGTTGGGAGTGTTGTTAAACTGCTTGCTGGACACACTTTCTCCATTAAACATTGCACTTAGGACAATAAAACAAAGCGGACAATAAAAAACGTTCATGTCTTATAATTGCATGGTACATTAGCTACTGCATTCACAATTGACCCAAATTTATGGAATCTTATTCATTGTGTCCTTAAAATACTCTGTCTCACCAGGTTTTGGCCGTTTTCTAACCACACTCTAGCACTCAATAGAACTTTTTATATAATCAAAATATGATATCATTGCCTACCGTTCTTATATAAAAAGGAACTCATTTTATGAAAATGAAATGGTAGTGTTCCATGATTTTTACTAGCTATCTTAATTTGCTATTTAAAAGTTTAACAAAATCTCTCTCTCTCTCTCTCTATATATATATATATATGCATTTTTAAAGATTTATTTATTTATTTGAAAGAGTTACACAGAGAGAGAAAGAGAAGCAGAGAGAAAGAGGTCTTCCATCTGCTGGCTCACTCCTCAATTGGCTGCAACACCCAGAGCTGCGCCAATCCAAAGCCAGGAGCCAGCAGCTTCTTCTGGGTCTCCCACATGGATGCAGGGGCTCAAGGACTTGGGCCATCTTCCACTGCTTTCCCAGGCCATAGCACAGAGCTGGATCAGAAGTGGAGCAGCCAGGACTCAAACCAGCACTCATATGTAATGCTGGCACTGCAGGCAGTGGCTATACTGGCTCCACCACAGCGCCAGCCCCCATATATATTTTAGGTGTGTGAAATGTGACATCAGTGACAGAGTGTCTCCCCTTTCTATATCTTCATCTTATCTGATAAGATGCCACATCTGGTTGCCATTTTCCAAGTGATTTGAATATTTAACTTTGAAACATTCTAAAAATGCCAGGTTTTTAAAACTATTCCCATCATCCCTATTATCAAACAAGAGATAAAAAAGATGTGATAACATCCTATATACTAAGATCCTTGTGAACGTATTTTTAGAAATCCTGAAGCCCAGCCTGATTTTACAATGCTTTTAATAAATAGTATGTGGTGTTTCTGAGCATCAGTTATATAGAAGAAGTAGCAAACCAAAGCAAGAGTTTATTATTGCTTAAATATCTTAGATACACTGGCGACCATTAATAGAAAAGAATTTTTTTTTTTGACAGGCAGAGTGGACAGTGAGAGAGAGACAGAGAGAAAGGTCTTCCTTTGCCGTTGGTTCACCCTCCAATGGTCGCCGTGGCCGGCACGCTGCGGCCGGCACACCGCGCTGATCCGAAGGCAGGAGCCAGGTGCTTTTCCTGGTCTCCCATGGGGTGCAGGGCCCAAGCACTTGGGCCATCCTCCACTGCACTCCCTGGCCACAGCAGAGAGCTGGCCTGGAAGAGGGGCAACCGGGACAGAATCAGGCGCCCCGACCGGGACTAGAACCTTAAGCAACATGCATACCCTCATCATTTGAAAATATTTTAAAGTTAATCAAAGTTTTTAGGAAAGTAGAGAACATTATAGAAATTGTTATAATGTTATTAATCCATGTTGCTATAGATACATACTAAAACATGTCCTCATAAGATAAAATGGGCTTGGAGCTGGCGCTGTGGCATAGTGGGTGAAAAGCGTCCGCCTGCACTGCAGGCATCCCACAGGGGCGCCAGTTGAAGTCTCCACTGCTGCATTTCCTAACTAGCTCTCTCCTATGGCCTGGGAAAGCAGTAGAAGACCCAAGTCCTTGAGCCCCTGCACAAGTATGGGATACCTGGATAAAGCTCCTGGCTCCTGGCTTTGGATCACTGCTGATCCGGCCTTTGTAGCCAATTGGGGAGTGAACTAGTAGTTGGACAACCTCTCTCTCGCTCTCTGCTTCTCCTTCTCTCTGTATAAGTCTGACTTTCAAGTAAATAAATAAATCATTTAAGAAAAAAAGATGAAATGGGCAATCAGGAGCAAATGATTTTGAGGAATCATCCTATAGTGTATACAACAAAAATAAACTAAAGTAGGAAATACTGATACAGACCCTTCACTCTGACTCTGAATATAGCACATGATATGCTATAGAAATAAGAATTTAATGCTGACTATGGTTGTTACTCATTTATTCATCAAATACATCACAAGTCAATAGAACACTTAGAATTACTTAAGAAGCTTTATCATAGAAGGCAAATTTTGAGAAATTTTACTATTGGTGTTAGAAATTAGAGCTGTGCTTGTTCATAAAGCAAAATATCATCCTTATTAAAAGAAATAATTTTAATATTTCATTAAAGTACAACTACACCCCCTAATTGATTTGTTATTAAATTAAAAATTATGTTTCATAAATACATTTACTAATAGAAATCAGGTTACAGTCATTTTGACATGGTAAAATAGCATTCAAGGATAGCTTTGTTCAAGAAGAAAGGGGATTGTCATATTAACTAAAGTTACAGTGAACCAAGATAATATTATCTATCATAATTTTACAATAAGGCATTATAATATATTAAATTTATTAGAAATAAAAGGAAAATATTTTTCTAAATTTGTAATTTAAAAGGGTAAATCTATAATTGTAGTAAAATAAATTAATCACTTGAATGGACAGAATAAGTAGAACATAATTAAGAAAATAAAAGATATTGATTAGATGTTTAAGATTATATTTGTTTTACATGCATAATAAAAACAAACAAAACTTTGTACATATCTGCATTTTTTCGCAATTACATTCATATACATGGATATAATGCTTTAGAGACCCACAGAATATTCACACAATTGAATAAAATCATCCTCCTTACATTCTACATTACAAAGCATTAATATATTGAGCTTATCAAGTAATAAAAATAAGTACACAAAACAAGAATTTCTTTAAAATATTCTTCTAATGGAAATTTTTTAATTAAATGAAATCAAAATTTCTGGCTACAACAAAACACTTCTCAGAACATCAAAGGCAACTTTCTGTTATTCTTCTAATCCATATGTGTTCAGCCGTGCATTTGAATATCAAACTTCCCCTAACTAAATGCATTAATTGGGGTAATTCATCTAGCCTCTTACAAGGTAATTGACTGAAAGTACTAAACATAATATTCGTACAGAAACACTCAAGAACTAGAAATCACCAGAGCATATGTCAAAAGAAAACATATAATCTTAAGTAAATTAATTTAAGGACAACTCGAAGCACATATTCAACTCAGGACATTTAAAGAAAAGCATATAGGGGCAGCCTTATGGTACCATGAGTTATGTCTCGGCTTGCAATGCCATCATCTCATGCTGCAGGAGAGTCCCTACTGGCTGTCCAGATCTGGCTCCCTGATAATGTACCTGTGAAGGTGCTACAAGATGGCCCAAGTGCTTGGGTCCCTGCCACCCACGTGGGAGAATAGGATGGAGCTCCCTGCTCCTGACTTTGGCCTGATCAAAGCTGGTTTCTATGGCCATTTGGGGAGTGAAGCAGTAAACAGAAACTCTCCATCATGCTCTGCCCCCCCCCTCTCTGTAACAGTGCCTATCAAATAATTAAATGTCTCTTTTTTCCAAAGAAGAAAGCATACACTAAAAACAAAGAATAAAGTTAATAGAGATAAAAGGAGAAATTAATGAAAAAGATGCCCAAAGACACTATTGATTCACTCAACAGCATTCAAGTCTCTTCTTATAGAAAATCAATAAATTGATATCTAAGATATTTTTTAATCTAGAAACACAATTTGCTAAAGATGTATTCCAGGTATATTTACCAAAGCACTTTAAATTTCTACATGGCAACAGAGGATATGACAGAGAACAAAAGAACATAAGACCATGGACAATTTTAAAATATTTAGCATTAGTTCCAATAAAGTACTCTTAAAACTAATCATGTTCTCTGCGAGAAGAGGTGAGGAGATGTTGTTCAAAGGGTAAAAACTTATAAAATGAGTGAGCTCTGGTGACCTACTTACAGCATGCTGACTGCTTAATAATAACATACTATATTCTTGAAATTGGATAAGAGATTAGGTATTCTTGCCACACATGCAAAAAATTATAATTGTGCAAAGTGATGTGTATGTTAATTAGCTTGATTGTGGTAATAATTTAACAATGTATGTTATAGCAAGCAATTTATCAATTATACTTCAAAGTTTAAAAATAAACTTTGCCACTGTCAAAAGAATATCTGTGACCTCATCTTTTCTATTTAAACCCTTTGTTTTCAAACATAAAACTATCAGCAGAGCCACCTTGAAGCAGTCTTTGTGCCAAGTTTCCTTGAGGTTAAGGTTGGACATCTTCCTAGTAAATGATCATCTAGCGAACTCTAGAGTTTGAGGAATACATAAGGACATTACCGTGGGAGAGAAGAAGTAAATCAGCTAAAATATTCCCTAGTAATTTGTTTCTTAGCATTACATTTAATCAGTGACATTATGTAGCACATATACTGAAAATATTTACTAAAATGTTATATTCTCATATATATTCAAATTTATACTTAAATGTGGGAATATAAAAATAATTATTTGCTATATGACCTCTTTTTAATATTGTGAAAAAGTTCTTGCAAGATATATCAGGTGTGTAGATCAGAAAAGTGATAATTAGCAAGGCTTCTACTCTACTTAATCTTACACTTCTGCTGCATAACATGAGGCATTAGGTTTCTAAATTTATCCAAATAAACCTCAGACTGGGTTATAAAAGGCAAAAAGAAAGTTGCATGAGGAAGTTGGTGAATTATGCTACATTTTACTTCTCAAAATATATAAATATTTATCTTTATTAATGTATTTCATTTAACAGTCTATTTGGAAGTAAGAACATCTGAATTTAATGAATTTGTGTTAATTTCTTTCAAATATACTATCATATAACAAACCATCATGTTTATTGTAGAGAAAAATCTATGTATATATACAGTGACACACCCTTGTAATATTATGTTACTGAGTTTAAAAAAGGAAGACTGGCACAGATTCAAATTATATATATAATATATAACATACATATATAGGGTCAAATAGTATACTAATTTCCATCCTATGAAAAGTAATATCTATAGTATTTCAGAGTTACCAATCCACATATTGTTTGAGGTTTTATACAATGAAGAAAGAATAACAAAGAAAGATCTTTACCGAGAAGTCACCCTCACTGAAATTCTAGATTAATGATAAAAGGTATCAAGAAAATTAGATTTTGTTTTGTGTATATAATTTTGCACATCTTTCCCCCTTATAAAATGTTTTTTAAAGATTTATTTATTTATTTCAAAGTCAGAATTACACAAAGAAGGAGAGGCAGAGAGAGAGAGAGTCTTCCATTCACTGGTTCACTCCCCAGATGGCCATAATGCCCGGAGCTGTGCAGAGCTGAAGCCAGGAGCCAGGAGCTTCCTGCATGTCTCCCACATGGGTGCAAGGGCCCAAGGACTTGGGCCATCTTCTATTGTGTTCCCAGACCATAGCAGAGAGCTGGATTTTAAGTGGAGTAGCCGGGACTAGAACCAGTACCCAAGGGGATGCTGGCTGTGGCTTTACCCACTACGCCACAGTGCCAGCCCCCAAAATGCTTTAAAATCGCTTTTATTTATCCATCTATGCATTTAGTCTATCAATGGACATTACTAAGCATCTATTAAAGTTTATGATGAATCAGAAATAGTTCTTGTCACCAAGGAGCTTGATTTAAAAGAAACGAAGATTACAGGTTTGTTGAGATACGTGAATAACACCAGTAATAAAAATAACTGCTGTTCTTTATTTAGAATTTAATGTATACTAGTATTTTGCAATCATTTTGCATATACCATTTAAAGTTGGTCTATGTACTACCCTCTTAGATATGACTAAACAAAAAACAAACAAAAATCTCTGAGATTACCAAAAAATATAACCAGTAGAAGAATTCAAATTCCTCTGTCCCCAGAGCCTGTTCTTTAACTTCATGTTGGGTTTGTGTAAAAATAAGATAGCACTCATCTAAAGAGCAGTGTGTTTGTGGGTAGATAGTTGCCTTATCTTCTCTCCGGACTGATAGAATCCATAACTGGACTATTAATGTGACCACTATTTTTCACCAATGTGCCTCCACAGTATGAGCACTTTACTAAGCCAGGTAAATTCTAACCATCTTTTCTTTTGCAAAATGAAGGTATGTTTTGTTTTCTTCTTTGCAAAAATAGCAAAAAATTTATAAAATAATATTTTCAAACCTTAGATAGCTACTGCCAGTTAGTCTAATAGTTTGCTGGATGCATGCCCTAAACTCATCTGTTGATTATTTAAATGTAAAGCAATTGTTCGCACTTCATTGAGTTTCAAGGTCTTAACAAACACCATTTTTCCCACCATGTAAGTCCACTACTTTGTTTATTCGAGAAAGTGCTTGTAGCTTGCTTCTTTTACTACAGAACTGACTTATTGTATTGTATTAGCTCTTTCTGCCCTCAGTCCTTTTTTGATCAGTGCTAGTGCGTCTATTTCAACTGTTCACGATACCCTATTTGGCATTCAAATAACATGTTGTTAATATACACTGAAATAGAAAGTGTAAAAATCATAATAATCATATTCTTTTTTCTTCTTCTTTCCTTGGAAATTAATTTCATTTAATTTCATTATTTTGGTTTTTTCCTCTACTATAGGCAATGAAGCGATTTTAACATCACACTGTGTATAAACATTTATTTCCACAAGAGACAGGAAGTAAATGAATAAAAGTGTGATTAAATAACTTGATATTTTCTTACCATATGAAAATAACCAACACATTTCAGTAAATTAGTAGGGACAAATGCTTGGTCTTTCACTCCTGAGTTCTATGTGATTAACGTTTGTATTTTTATGCACACAGATAATGAATTCATTGATCTGCAAATAGAAATCTGTATACATGACAGATACGATCACCTTTTCTCTAAAAGCGGAGGCTGTAATCTCTTCAGCAAATGGTGCTGGCAAAAGGAAAAAAAATAGACAAAGTAAATATCTGGTTCCCAATGCTGTTATATAAAATTAAGGCAGAACAGTATTTTGAGAGTTTGGCATTATCTAAATGATTGTGTTTTCCTTTGTATTTATTTTCCTCCCCTTATTGAATCCTTTAACAAAGGTTATAAACACTCCTGGGGATTTACTAACAAAAAATAGTAGCAGGTAACTATTAATCATAAGCTCCAATCTCAAATATGCATTGAGTCAATGCATAATAAATTTAATTAATTCAGTTTAGGGTCTTCTCAGTCAAATCAGTGTTCCCAACTAACTTGAATACAGATTGCTCTAATGGTTTCTTTTGTTGTTGTTTTAGTTTATTTTATTTCTTTCAAAGGCAAAGATACAGAAAGAGAGGAAGAGATCTTCCATCTGCTGTTTCAGTCCCCAAATGGCCAGAACTGCCAGGGCTGGGCCAGGCCAAAGTCAAGGGCCAAGAGCTTCATCCTAGTCACCATGTGGGTGCAGGGAAGGATTTGGGCCAAACTGCTCCTTTTCCAGGCCCAGTAGCAGGTAGCTGAATCAGAAGTAGAGCAGCTGTGACACAAATCAGCACCCATATGGGATGCTGTGGTCACAGATGGCGGCTTTACCTGCTATGCCACGATACCAGCAATAGCTGTTTGTTAATCTTCTGCCTTGTTCCTACTTGTCCTCTGCTGTGACATACACTTTCCCACCTAGCTGTCGTTCAGTTATGACTAAACAGGATATGGAAATATCTTTTTTGTCCTTATTGTTGTACTACTACTCACATATGCCCCATTAAGAAATAAGTAGTAAAGTTGTATAAGAAAGTGATTCACAGAATGAATTCAGATTTGAGCCTAACTAAGTGATTTCGAACAAGTTACTTAACTTCTATTTCCATCTCTGATTTGTAGAGTAATAATAATAGTAACAGAAACAGTTTAAAGTTTTTATTAGTATCTGGTACACAGGATACAATTGTGAAGTTTATGTTTGATACAGCAGCAGTAAAGGCTATCTTTATTATATGTAAAAAATTACTTATATAACCCTTACAACTACTACATTGTTGGGTAAATGTTGCACTTTTTTAATGAAGAGGGAACAGAGCCCCAGTGTATGAAATTCCATAACCAGCATCAACATGAGCAATGTCAAAGTCAATATTTGAGCACAAATCTGATTAGAAATTACAGCATAAATCTATCATTACATTTATTGTTACTGTTTCTTATTATTCTTTGGTACTAATCCACAGATAACCTCTGATAATCTACTATGTTTCTCTATGTAACTATATTTTGTTCTCAAATATCAAACATCTAAAACATTTTCATAGCATGATATAAGTAGCAATCACTATACAATGATCCAAAAGTTCCTGGAAAAATCATATATTTAAAGAGAATTATATTTTACAAATAATATGACTCACTGGTTTGATAGATGATTCGATTTTTATAAATAATCTAGGTGATTTATTTTCTTTAGTTTTTAGAAGAGGGAGAGAACCACCTACTCATTATAGAGTAAGAGAAATTTTCCTTGTTTTTCACTCTCAATTCTGTTAATAGCAAAAGGGCTTATCATAAATGCAGGGTAATACATAAAGATACTTTTTTTTTGGACAGGCAGAGTGGACAGTGAGAGAGAGAGAGACATAGAGAAAGGTGCACCGCGCTGATCCAATGGCAGGAGCCAGGTGCTTCTCCTGGTCTCCAATGGAGTGCAGGGCCCAAGCACTTGGGCCATCCTCCACTGCACTCCCTGGCCACAGCAGAGAGCTGGCCTGGAAGAGGGGCAACCAGGACAGAACCCGGCGCCCCGACCGGGACTAGAACCCGGTGTGCCAGCGCCGCAAGGCGGAGGATTAGCCTAGTGAACCACGGCGCCAGCCCATGAAGATACTTTTTTAAGCTTTCTACTTTAAATTCTCTGTCTCTCTCCATCTCCCACTCTCTCACACATGCACACAAATATAGTTTGCACATATGTGCCCAGACATACACATACATTTACATACAAGTGTGTGCGTGCATGCATGTGCTCCTGAATAAAGATACTACCTGAAAAGTGAACATTTCAGAAAACTCAAAGGAATTCTTGTATTTTCACATCATGCTGATTTTATAGTGTACTTTGTAGAACTATATTATAACCATCCCATATTTTTATAAAATTTTTAAATACAAAATGCATTTTTAGTAACAGAATGTTCTTCAAGTAGGTCTATGCCAGGAACTGGGTTACATTACTGACTTGACTATCAGTGTCTGTTACTTAATCCCCTTGAATTCTTTTTGTGCCTTAATTTGCAAAGTGAACATAATGACTCAGTAACTATCTAATAGTGTTGTAACAATTACATTAGTACATAGAAAGTTATCAGAATGGAAATGGATTATAATTTATTTCTATAGCTATTCTTTATAATGTCATTAAATGTGACTTGAAGCTCTGGTATTTGTCTTCCTTTTGTACACGTTCACTCCCATTATTTCTACAGTTTTTGGTTTTTTAAACCTATATTGTGGGAGAACTTCTGCTTTGTCATTGCTTATTATTTCCTCTTCATAACCAACTGAATAACTTTCCTCCTTTCTAAGCCTACTATGAATATTATTTTAGTGTATATACAATGAGTCCTTCCTTCCCACCCCTCATTGTCATTTATAGATTTTGTTTTGTGCTTGTTTTCAAATCTTTTTTCTTGTTTTTTTTTTCTCTTTTTACAAAGTATTGCATATTGCTTTTCTTTCTTTTGTGATGCTATCAAAAAAAGTTTCCTGGGGCCAGCATTGTAGTGCACCAGGTTAAACATCAGTTTATAATGCCAGCATATATCATATGAGCATGGTTAGAGACACAGCTGCTCTGCTTCAAACACAATCCTCTGTTAATGCAGCTGGGAAAGCATTGGAGAATGGCCCAAGTACCTGGGCCTCTGCCACCTATATGAAGCATCCGGATGTAGTTCCTGGCTCCTGGCTTTAACATGGACCAGCTCTGACTTTGAAGCCGTTTGGGGTTTGAAGTCATTTGGAGAGTGAACCAATGGATGGAAGATCTCTCTCTCTCTCTCTCTCTCTCTCTCTCTCTCTCCTCTCTCTCTGTCTCTGTCTCTCTGCCTCTCTCTGTCTCTCTGTGTGTGTATGTGTGTGTGTGCAGATCTGTCTCTCAAATAAATAAATAAAACTTTAAAAAAGAAAAGAAAATATTTCTTAATACCCAATATGCTCGTTGTTTGACTAGGAGAGAAATTTTGTGATTAAATGTTTGCTGACAGACAACAGGCATGGGCTTTTTTCTTGGGCTCTCATTTCTACATAGGAGCTGGGAAATCAAAGAAAAAAATAAGTCAAATAAAATCAACTAAAGCTAATATCTTCTCATGTGAGGAGGTAGAGGATTAACTGATTCACAGCTTTTTGCCTGTTTCCTGAGCCTAGAAGTTACAGAGTAAGTTCCCTTATTTGGAATGGGTTAAAATATACTACTATGCTCTCTGTTGCTTATTTTTATTTATTAAAAAGGGCAACATTAAGTTTATGATATTGCTATTAAAACATTTTCTTTTCCTTTCCACCTATAGAGCATGGTATATGAAGACCACATCAAATGCTTCTTCCATCAAATTGTTATGCCTCTTTTTTCAAATGATCCAAGAATCATTTATCTACTTCAAAAGGCAATTATTTACTGTAAACATACAATGGCTGGAAATTTTGATTGACTAAAACCCTGAGGCTCTGAGTAAGGTTTCAAGAATCTCAGTTTTCCATGGTTACTTTGTCTCACGTAGCATCATAAATGGAAACCTCTAAACAATGTCCTCAGTGTAACACAATAGGCTTTGTGTTAGAAGGCCGTTACCCTGCTAGTTTAGCAACAGATTTCTTCACTCATTTTATTGTTAGAACTTACAGGACAGCATTTTTATTCAGAGATATTTCAGTAGGAAAACTGAGTAACTTCCATCAAACACCATATCCTCTGTTGGTTTATCTGGTACAAATACTTCAGAGTTCTACAGCAACTGGATCAGGTTTTAGCTTCCCAACTGTTTTTTCTCAGCAATGATTTTGTTTTGAATCAGAAATATTTCTGGCAATGTAAGTGCTTTACCTCACTGAGAAATGAGTCATGTAAATGAAAGTGGTGAAGATGCTCCATGGCAATGATCATTTATTTGCTTCAATTTTTAACTTTCAAGGAATGAAAATGTTGCTTCTTAAGATTTGTTCATTTTTTTTTTCATTTTGTAAACATCCCAAATAAGTTTTGAGATATACATTTATCTTACTTTCTTTTGAAGTGTAACAGTTCAGAAAAATGAGAAATCTCATGCTCTAGAAAGATTTCAGTGTTGGAATATGATGAAGAAATGAGAAGCTGAAATAAAGGAACATGCAACTTGCAGTGAGGAAGGACTTTATCTTTTTTACCACGTTCTTTAAGATCACAGCTGCTATATTAAGGCAGAAAAGCCCCTCAAGGACAAAAGTGAAGAGTCTGATTCAATTGATGTTCAAAGCCATATATTTTTTATAAGTTCTATATAAATCTTAAGATGCTATTTTAGACACTAATAAAAGCATTTTCTTTCAAGGAAACAATGCACCAGGGCTTTAGAATGTCTTTTCCTGAGAAGGTAACTCTGAATCTTTAAAAAAAAAAAATCTTACCTTTCAGTAAAAGGTAGCCATGGGATATATTCACAAATGAATACATTATTTGTAGCATGTAAAAGCCAAACTTGGTGTTTTATTCATTGAAAATCATGGAACTGTCATGAAATTTTTTAAAAGCTTTTTCAGAAACTAGTCCCTTGTTTACTTACTGAAGAACAAGAGATTAAAAAGAATTGTGGTAAAGAAGTGAACCACAAATATATTTCTCAAACATCTGCAGAATCTTCCAATTTTTCCCTTGAGGTCTAGAACACTCCCAATATTTTGAAATTTTCTGCTAAAATACAAACTGCAAAGCTAAATTACAATATAGCAGCTACAGTAATTCAGAAATAAACTGTGCTTTTCTCATAGTGTAACAAACATTATGGCTATAAAATTACATTTTATATAATACAGATTTTCTTTCTGGGCATATCCCTTTGTGATTTTTTTTTAAACACTCAGGATTGGTCTTTGGTGCAGCGGTTAAAATGCTGTTTAAGATGTCAGTGCCCCACATCAGAGTTCTTATGTTCCACACCAGCTCTGGCTCCTGACTCCAAATTCTTGTTACTGTGTAAGCTGGGGAATGGGGGTACAGCAATGATGTCTCCAGTGTTTGGGTTGCTGCTACCCACAGAGAAATTTAATTGAGTCCCAGGCTCTTGATTTCCAACTGTGTAAGCTTCAGCCATTGCAGGCATTTGAAGAATGAACCAGTAGTTGGGAGCTCTGTTCCTCTCAAATACATTTTAAAAAAGGAAAATGAGGCTGCTGTTGCGGTGCAGCAGGTGGAGAGCCACCACCTGGTTCATGCCAGCATGCCATAAGAACACAGATTCACCTCCTAGCAACGCCACTTCCAATCCAACTCCCTGCAAATGTGCTTGGGAAAGGAACAGAAGACAATGCACGTAACAGACACGGATGGCATTCTAGATTCCTGGCTTCAGCCTGACCCAGCCCAGGCTGCTGCAGTTACTTGGGGAGTGAACCAGCTAATGGAAGATTCTCTTTCTCCCTCTCTTTCTCTCTCTCTTCCCCTCCCTCTCCCTCTCTCACTATCTCTGTAATTCTGCCTTTCAAATAAATTAATAAATCTTTTTTTTTTTTTTTTTATGACAGGCAGAGTGGACAGTGAGAGAGAGACAGAGAGAAAGGTCTTCCTTTTCCATTGGTTCACCCCACAATGGCCGCTGCGGCCGGTGCATCGCGCTGATCCGATGGCAGGAGCCAGGTGCTTCTCCTGGTCTCCCATATGGGTGCAGGGCCCAAGGACTTGGGCCATCCTCCACTGCCTTCCCTGGCCACAGCAGAGAGCTGGACTGGAAGAGGAGCAACCGGGACAGAATCTGGTGCCCCGACTGGGACTTGAACCTGGTGTGCTGGCGCCGCAGGTGGAGGATTAGTCAAGTGAGCCGCTGCTGTGGAGATGAGCTGCTGTGCTCTATGGAGCCCAGATTCCCTCTGATACATAAGCTATGGAAGGCCAGGCCCTATCACTCCTGTTGAGGCATAATTCTTAGAGAATAGCTGTTAAAGCAGAAGATGGCCCAAGTAATTGGGCTCCTGCACCCACACGGGAGAACCAGAAGAAGCTCCCGGCTCCTGTCTTTGGCCTAGCCCTACTCCGGCAGTTGCAGTCATCTCAGGGAGTGAACCAGCAGATGGAAAATCTCACTCTCTGCCTCAGTTCTTACAGTTTCCCCAAATGATCATAAGATTCTTTCAGTGAAAACAAATGTTGACATAAGGATAAGGAACATAGTCCCCTTATTTATTTCTCTACTATTGTTGACTTCTTTCCTGAGTAAATTAGTCTAATGAAAAAAGAAACACTACTACTTGTATCTCTATGTATAATATGTGGCATTTGTTAGCTTTAAAAACATCAAAAGCTGGTATCCTTGGTTCTTCAGTCACTTGAATGGCTATAGTAACTAGGTCAATATAATATAGTAGCCACGGCCAGTGCCACGGCTTAATAGGCTAATCCTCCACCTGTGGCGCCAGCACACCAGGTTCTAGTCCCGTTTGGGGCACCAGATTCTGTCCCGGTTGCCCCTCTTCCAGGCCAGCTCTCTGCTGTGGCCCAGGAGGGCAGTGGAGGATGGCCCAAGTCCTTGGACCCTGCACCCGCGTGGGAGATCAGGAGAAGCACCTGGCTCCTGGTTTTGGATCAGTGTGATGCGCAGGCCGCAGTGCACCGGCTGCGGCAGCCATTGGAGGGTGAACCAACGGCAAAAGGAACACCTTTCTCTCCTCCTCTCACTGTCCACTCTGCCTGTCAAAAAATAAATAAATAAATAAAAATATATAGTAGCCACTAGTCCTAAAAGAAAGTTACAAGACAAACTGTGTGGTTGTGATTATGGATGTTAATAGTGCTATTGGTATTAAACTTGCCATTTTCAGTGATTTTCCAAGTTCTGTCTCATTACTTTCAGATACAAAGCAGGACAATGAGGAAGAGGAGAAAAAAGATTTGCATGAGTTATACAAGTCCCCTCCAAAGGCACGCAATAGGAGGCAAGAAGTTTCTTAAGAAGTCAACCAAAAAAAAAAATCTTTGGGTAAACAGGAGAACACAATTCTATAAAAGGATGTAAATGGATGTCTCTCATGGCTCAGCTATGTGGTGTTTCAAAGGATAATTGTGAATGCAAATATGTCTTCACATGTAGATATTTTATGACTGATTTAGACTCTAAGAGAAAACCTCACACTTTATAATGGCAATGCCAAGATCTAGAAAGAAAAGGAACCAATGCAAGGTGAAAAACTCTTTAGGGCAGCATGACCAAGCTTCGTGAGCAACCGTATACAATTGTGAGTGATCTATAATTGGCCTACATCTGAGCCACTTCCTGACTCAGACCTCTGCAGGAAGATCCTGGGAATTATTAACAAAATACCATGTATCCTGATGTCTCTGATCAAGGGCAATAGGTTTCCAAACCTCCTGTGCTTGAACCCACAAGGGTTTGGTAAAATAGAAAGTAAAGGGTCTCAAACAGAAGAAGAGTAAGTCGAATGCGTCTCTTTTGTTGCTAGCAAAATAAAGTCGATATTTTCTGCATATGCCTGCTATGGTTTGGATATGATTTGTACCCCCATAGGTTCTTATACTGGAAGCTTAGTCCCCAGTAAAATACTATTGAAAAGTGGCGTACCAGGGCCAGCGCTGTGGTGCAGCAGGTTAACACCCTGGCCTGAAGCACTGGCATCCCATATGGGCGCCAGTTCGAGACATGGCTGCTCCACTTCCTATCTAGCTCTCTGCTGTGGCCTGGGAAAGCAGAAGATGGCCCAAGCCCTTGAGCCCCTGCACCCACGTGGGAGACCCAGAAGAAGCTCCTGGCGCCTGGCTTCAGATTGGAGCAGCTCCGGCCGATTGGGGAGTGAACCATTGGATGGAAGACCTCTCTCTCTCTCTCTCTCTCTCTCTCTCTGCCTCTCCTCTCTCTCTCTCTGTGTGTGTAACTCTGACTTCCAAATAAATAAATAAATCTTAAAAAAAAAGGTGTACCTTAAAAAAATGAGGTCTAATAAGAAGTGATTGGGTAATGGCGACTTATATAAAGGGATTAATGCTGGTCTTGGGGAACAAATTAGGTCTCATGGAAATGGATTAATTCCCTTAAGAGTAAACCCTGGGGGACTGGTGCTGTGGAGTAGTAGGTTAAGCCTTTTCCTGCAGTGCCAGCATTCGATACGGGTGCTGGTTTGTGTCCAGGCTGCGCCACTTCTGACCCAGTTCCCTACTAAGTTGCCTGGAAAAGCAATGGAAGATGGTCCAAGTAATTGGGCCCCTGCACCCATGTGGGAGACCCAGAAAAAGTTCCTGGCTCCTGGCTCTTGGCTTCAGATCGTCTCAGCTCTGGCTAATGTGGCCTTTTGGGGAGTGAACCAGTGGATGGAAGACCTCTCTCTTTCTGTCTTTCCCTTTCTCTGTCTGTAACTCTGCCTCTCAAATAAATAAAATAAATCTTAAAAAAAGAGTAAACCTTTATAACAGAGCCAGCCTATCCCCTCACTGTCTGATTTGTCTCTTGTACTGTGACCTCTTACACTTACTTGCTCTTGCTGTATGAAGCCATTCACCATACTCTGACATGACAGAGATCTTTAGCAGTTGTGGTCCCTCAAGTTTGCCTCCAGAATCATGAGCCAAACAAATCTCTGTTTTATAAAATATGTATCCTTAAGTATTTTGTTATAGCAACATAAGATGGACTAATAATGCACAAGTGTGTGGACCATATCTATTCTGTCTGTATCCATTTATTATCTAGAGTGCCTTCTCCATTGCTCTCCAGCTGCTACCTAAATCTCTATTTAAGTTTATTTGTAATAAGAATAAACATATACTTCTTTTTATGTAGAAAGAAAAATTAGAGAGCCAAATCCTATCTGTTTCTAAAAACACAATCCTAATGTCAACACTTCCATAATGTTGTCATTTTTGATGAGCAGAAAATTCTCTCTCCTCTAAATTCCTTTACCGTATTATTTAGAGCCCTCCTGTGCCTTGATAAGCCGTTCTCAGAATGTATCAATCACAATATATTCTTATTGCAAAAAAGACCTATCTGAAAGTAACTATACATGGAAGCTGTACAAAGGTTTGGATAGAAACCTTCAGCTCCTTATTGAAAGGACATTTTGACCAAAGGTGAGTGAAATCATCAAAATCTAGGCAGACATAATTACCAGAGAGCTATCAAGTTCTATACTCAAGGAGGTGGAGGAGACAAATTAGAAAGCATTTCATGCAGCCAGTGTTCATATTTCTACCCATTTAGAAAAGATGACTCAGAATTAGAATGGTGGGGAGAGAAATTTACTCTTGCTGGTTAGGGTATAGTACCAACATTTTGATATGCCTGAGATGCAAAGAATAAGTTTTGTAGGGATAAGCCATGGTGATTATATCTTTGTGGCCATTTTCTACATTTTCATGTTCACTTGAGAAACATGTCATTGGAAGCTTCCTTCCAATAAATGTTGCCAACTGAGAATCTTTAAAAGCTAAATCTAAATGTTTGAAGGCATAAAATCAAGAAATGCAGTTGATAATTAGATATACAGAATTTAGTGAGTTAGAGCTCATTAATTTTCATCTTTTCTTATTTATTACATTGAGGTCCATTAAAATTATTATTTACTTCTCATTGAACTCCCTTTTCACTATCCTCAAGACATTTAAAACTATACACTTCAAGAAGCATAAATGCAAAATCCATTTTAATTTAATGATTGCAAAACAATATTTTATAAAATAAACTTTTCCCAAAAATTCTCCATTATAATGAAATTAAGTCATAGTCGATGAAAGACTCATAACTATTCCTAACAATGCATTATTCTACCAGAATAAAAATACAACTCTAAAATTTTTATTTTAGAAAATATCATCTTATGACTGTTGAAATGTAATTAGATATAAAACATCTATGCATATGAATGTTATAGTTCTCTTATTACACTCTTCTGTTTCAGAACCCTTTTATCAGACCCATTACTTCTATAAAAATATGGCTCTTTTTTGTCACTGTTATTGGCTTTCTATAAAACTTATAGTGTGTTTTATCACAAAAAACATAATAACAATATCACAGAGAAAATGTGGAATAGTGTAGTGATAATTTCTTCAAAGAAAGAGTTGTTTCCCCTGCCATAAAACTTCAAAAATTTTAAAGATATGTTCACCAACATCAATTTTTAAAAGCTGATAATATTCAACTTTGAAGAAAATTGTGTTCAAGAGCTCCAATATGAGTTCATTGTTTAGAACTCAGTAAGTTAAATTTTACAGAAATTGTGATTGTACTTGATTGTCAAATAAAAATTCTTAGTAATGTGCAATAAATACTAACAGTATAAATTTTACTATAGTTGCCTGAACAAACTTATAAAACCATCTCCACGGGCATGCATAGACAAGGAATTTAATGATCCTATTATGGATGTTAGAAACATATCCCTCTGTCTTGTTTCCATCCCAGGTGGCAGTATTCCTGGCAACAACAATACACAGATATACATCTTTTTTTGTTAAATACTTCTGGTTGTCCATGACTTGCTAACTCTCTTTTTTCCAACAAAAATGGATTTTGGCATTTCTAGAAACTTGTGCAAAAGAAATCTTTATTACTTTCTGCCCCATGTCTTGCAAAAGGTACTAACAAAAATTTCCCATTAACTACAAAACTTATGAGGACAGAAACAACATCAGCTGCTTGACATAAACGATAGAAACAGCACTCAGCATATCCCCATGCACAAAAATAGGTGCTTGTTAAGTGTATGCTGTCTGCATGCATGATTGTTTCAGGTAATAATTAAATGAATGAAAAAAGGTAAGGAAAGGACTACTATTGCAGTAAACTCATTTTGATAGAAACTTGACTATGGTTAAGTAGGGGTATCATTTACTAGTCTCCTTAAGTCAACACATTTGCAAATTTCCTCTCATGAGTAGATAAAGTACACCATTAATAAACGGAAAAGGATAAAGTCATAAATAGTTTCTAAATTGATGCTGCATGTTGAGTGTTACTTTCTTTTGAAATGTTTGCTTCCATTCTAACTCAATATATGTTGTATGTGTTGCATTGAATTTGAAGGCCTAGTACTACCTCAAATTATGCCATAAAAGGGAGGGACAGATTCCTATGTGTTTTCTAACTGGCTGCACTTTGCATACTCATCTTATAATAGCTTGCAGATACTGTTTCATTTTAGATTGAAGGACTACCATAATGGACACAGTGGCATTGTTTCTGAATCAGCAGTAACAA
Source organism: Oryctolagus cuniculus (assembly GCF_964237555.1). Lineage (NCBI taxonomy): Eukaryota > Metazoa > Chordata > Mammalia > Lagomorpha > Leporidae > Oryctolagus > Oryctolagus cuniculus. The sequence continues at coordinate 31,656,923 of NC_091439.1, forward strand.
GAACAGTGTTGCTATTAGTGTGGCAATGGCTAAAGCAATTAGATTTAAACGTGATGAAATAGCTGCGCCATCCACTTACTAGATCATGTTAAAACATTTCCAGATCCCTTTATGTGTTTGTAATGGCAGGTGCCCTGTGTGTTAGCCCTGACATTCTTCTTTGCCATCCTGACTTGTAACCACGCATACAAAGAACACATTAGAGCCTTGAGAGACTGATTATCTCTATTGTCACATCTCTCCATGGTACTGTATAATCGTTTCAGCTGCAAGTAAATTCCTGAAATGCTTAGTACTGCACGCTGGATGAATGTCTGCTCAGCCTTCCAAAATGCTAGTGATTACGACTGGGAAAGAAGGTCCCTTTAGAGGCATTAAGGTTTGCAATACGTTCTTTATGTGCTGACCTACGAAAACACAGATGCTGTTACCCCAACTAACAAGTCAAATGACAGTTACTGAAGAATTCGTATTGACACCTTAGTGAAGAATTTTTCTGTGATTAGGACAGTAAATTCAAATATAAATGAGTGACTGATGATAGTATAATGTGTTCTGAGTAGATAAAAATAGACAGTACCATGGAGAGTGTTAAGTTAGTGGTGAAATTATTACTTGGGACATCTGCATCTGTATCAGAATGTCTGCTTCAAGTCCCTGCTCCCTGGCTTTCCATCAGTTTCTGTCTATTGTATTCCTTTGGAGGCAGTAGATGATGGCAACCCAACCTGGGTCCCTGTCACTCATGTGGGACAACTAGGTTAAGTTTTGGAAACCTGGCTTTGTCCCGGTCTAGCTTTAGCTGTTGTGAATATTTTGAGAATGATCCAGCAAATGAACTCTCTCTCTCCACTACCCTCTCTTTCTGCCTTTCAAATAAAAAAGAAAATTAATAAAGTAGTATGCAAGACCCTGCCTTAATATTTTTAATGTTGGATATTTATCTTGGTTTTTTCATGATTTATATAAATAATAGAGATAATAAAATCCAACACAAGTTATTAATGGCAGAAAACATCACAAATTCTTTCTTCTAGAAATATGTGTATTTGAATTTGAAATATTGCTGTTTGACTTTTTGACTTTCCAACAAGAAAAAAAGCAGTAAAGTTTTTCATATTGAAGATTTCTCCTTAATTTGGTTTTAAAAGTTTTACCAGATGTACAAAAAACTATACATAAGTATGGCAGTGAGAAAAGACAGTCTTTTTGATTAATAGACAATTTCTGAAACTGATAATCTTCTTATTATCCTGAATTTTTATTTGTGTGGGAACAATACCAGTTGGTTCCAGAACAAAGTTGAGAGGCATTTACAATACTATCATACAGGAGAAACACTTTGTTATGGCAGTGAAAGGAAAATATGGAATGAATATAACTTAGTGGACACAAGGGGTCCATTCACTTGGGGTGTTGCCAAATAATCAGCTTCAAACATTAGATGCTCAGAGCAAAGTTTTATTTGCTTGTGACAAGGAAGGAGATACTGGAGATATATAAAAGATTGCCTCCCTGAGAAGCAATTTGCAGGTTTTCTATTGCAAATGTTAGGAGATTGTCCAATATGTAGAAAAGGGAGAGTTGGATGGCCCTTTCTGATCAAGAAACTGTATATCTTTTATAAAAAACATGATGGGGACAGTTTTCTTGCAGCTTCCATTGTCCATAGTGGTCTGGCCCCTCTGAGTACAATGGTGCAAAATAAGCTTGGCTGGAACATCGTAGGAAAATCAAACCTAAGGGACTCAACTGATTCTCTGCCTCTGTTCCTGCATCATCTTTTTGCCTGAATATTGCACATACTTACAACTTGGCTAGTTAAGGAGAATATGAATCACAAACAGTAACAAAATTCAGCTATGTTCATCAAGCAAAGCATTACTGTTTTAAATTTAATCCCACGAGGAGTATCATTTTGCATCATTCTATGAAATCAACATGCATGGGTTATGAATATATTAGTAAATATTTTAAGAACACAGGAATATTTATTTATTATAGCACCTTTGACTCTGGATAAATGTTTCCATTTAATGAGAAAAATGCAGTGGCACCATTTCTGGAGACTCTACTTTTCTTCAATTCTCCTGCTGTTTCTACACTTAAATATTTTCTTTACAGGCACTAATTTGTATGCCAGTGTAGTGCCAGATTGACAAGTAAATTACCCTTTAAAAACATTAAGAATATTCACCAAACTATTATACTAAAATACATCACTGAGCTCAGATTTTTCTCTTGACCTTAGTCATGAAAAATATTACTTTCAAATCTGCAGTGGAAGCGAGCATAAATTATAACATCACTTGAGAGAGAGATTCTCCCCTCCTATACAATAGGATACATAAGAAAGTCAAAGTTTCAAAAAGAAAATAACTAAGCTCTGATTCTCCTCGTTTGAAGTCAGTGTACACAACCTCAAATTAACTGCAAAATCTTTTCATATGACCCAGGCAATAAAATGCACACCAATTGTTTGATTTCCCAAAAGCTCTATTTGTGGATTTGGCTGTAGTATATGCCAAATATAATTTCGGGTTTATGTGAGAATTTTCCCTCATTGTAGAATGTTTTGCTGCACTTTTAGAAGAGATGCATAGCTATGCTTTCTTAAGAAGTGTATTAGTCATATGAATGCTAATCTTTAACACAGGTCACACATAAAATATTTGGTCACAAAAATTTGAAAGTGGTTCTTCAGAAGTTTCTGCATTAAAATGAAGTTCTTGTGATATTTTTCTGACATACTACTAAAGATGTTTCTATTAATTTATATTTTATATTTGTAAGTATATATAGATATGTATACATAAATTTCAGTGCCTCTTATAATACTGCTAATTAAGCGTTTTAAATATTTGATAAGTGGCTTTACAAATGTTAACTTTCAATAAAACAGTGGGATAAATAGCAATATCATTTCCACTTTATTATAGAGAAATCTAGTATTCAACTGAGTCACATGTGCAATTTAAAGCTTCTGATTTATATATTACAAATGATTGCTTATATAGATGGGCTGAAATCTAGTGTTGTATCTATTTATGATAAAGCATACATCAAGTAAGCACTTATATTAAAGAAAAGTATATATTCTAAAATTCTTAATTCACAATTGATGTAAATTCACACTAGCTTATTTAATGGATTTACTTAGATCACTTTAAAATCATTTTATTACCTTTGATTTCTACTTTAATTTTTAAGATTTATTTTATTTGAAAGACAGAGTTTCCAACTTTTCCCCATTCCTGACTGTTGATATACAACTTAATACTTTATCCCTTTTAGTATTTTTTTGTTCTACTGAATACTATTAGTTGAACTCTTTAATTAACACACAATTATTCTTAGGTGTTTAAATTTAACTGAAAAGTGATGTCTGTTAATTATAAGAGTGGCAATAAGAGAGGGAGGAGATGTACAATTTGGGACATGCTCAATAGGACTTGCCCCAAATCGTAGAGTTAGAAACGTCCCAGGGGATTCCAGTTCAATCCCATCAAGATGGCTTGTACCAATGCCATCTCACTAGTCAAAGTGATCAACTTCAGTTCACAATTGATCATACTGATAGATCTAAGAATAAAAGGGATCACATAAACAAGACTAGTGTCTGCAAATACTAACTGATAGAATAAAAAAGGGAGAAAATGATCCAACATGGGAAGCAGGATACACAGCAGACTTATAGAATGGCAGATGTCCTAAACAGCACTCTGGCCTCAGAAGCAGCCCTTAAGGCATTCAGATATGGCTGAAAATCCCATGAGAGTATTTTAGGCATGGAAAGCCAAGACACTCTGGGGAAAAAAAAAATCAAGACCTAAATGAAATATCTCTGTGAGTGAGATCCCAGTGGAAAGAACGGGCCATCAAAGAAGGAGGTACCTTTCTCTGAAGGGAGGAGAGAACTTCCACTTTGACTATGACCTTGTCTAAATAAGATCGGAGTTGGCAAACTCAAAAGGCTTCCATAGCCTTGGCAGCTCATGACAAGAGCCTAGGGAGATTACTGATGCCATAAACAAGAGTGTCAATTTGTTAAGTCAACAACAGGAGTCACTGTGCACTTACTTCTCATGTAGGATCTCTGTCCTTAATGTGTTGTATTATGTCAATTAACAGTATAACTAGTACTCAAACAGTACTTTATACTTTGTGTTTCTGTGCAAACTGATGAATCTTTACTTAACAATACTAAATTGATCTTCTGTATATAAAGATAATTGAAAATGAATCTTGATGTGAATGGAATGGGTGAGGGAGCGGGAGTTGGGAGGGTTGCAGGTGGGAGGGAAGTTATGGGGGGGGAAGCCATTGTAATCCATAAGCTGTACTTTGGAAATTTATATTTGCTAAATAAAATTAAAAAAAAAAGAAAGGCAGAGTCACAAAGGCAGAGGTAGAGAGAGAGAGAGAGAGAGAGAGATTATCCATCTGCTGGTTCACTTCCCAGATGACAGCAATGGCTGGAGCTGCGGCTATCTGAAGCCAGGAGCCAGGAACTTCTTCCGTGTCTCCCACGTGGGTGTAGGGGCCCAAGAACTTGGGCCTTCTTCTATTGCTTTCCCAGGCCATAGCAGAGAGCTGGATCAGAATTGGAGCAGCTGTGACTTGAGCCAGCACCCATATAGGATGTCATCACTGCAGGCAGTGGCTTTACCCACTATGCCACAGCGCTGGCACCTAATTTCTATTTCCTAAATGTGACTACAAAGACAATAATTTATATCACTATAGTAGAGAAAACATACTTATCTATTAGTAACTACAAATGTATTTCCCAAATATGTGAATAAACACCAATAAATAAAACCACATATATATAAATAAAACTATATCATCCTTCCCCTACTTCTAAAAGAGAGTATAGCATCAGTTAATCATTTCATCTCTGTTAGAATTTAGTTTTCATCTCCATTAACCCTGGAAAATAATTAATTTAAAAGTTTTATTATAGCAAAATTAACAAAACACTATTTTCTTTGAACTATTTATTGTTTACATGTTACTTTTTTCATATTTACAAAAATTAATTGGATTTACTATGAAATTTTCTTCAACAAATGTTTTTGAAAATCAAGACCTTAGCGAAAACAAAAAATTGGAGTGTAAAGGTATATCATATTATTTTCCAGTCCTAAAATATTGAAATAAATGTCCATAAAATATGATAGTTATCGACATTTCTTATGAATTCCACCTGGGGACTATTACGTAGAAAGTGTATGTGGTCTAGTGATTTCTAAATGTTTTAGATGCTGTTTATGCTTCTTTCTCTGTCTTCTTTCTTTTACTTTCTATTTGAAAGACAAAATGACAGAGATGGACACACACACACACACACACACACAGAGCAAGAAAGTGACAGAAAGAGAGAGAGAATGAGAAAGAGAGAGAGATTGATTTCATCCAGTGGTTCACTGTCAAGTGGCTGCAATGGTAGGTATGGGAGAATGAAGCTTGAACTAAGAACTCCAGCCAGGTCTCCTAAATAGGGGGCAGGGAACCAAGTAATTGGGCTATTATCTGTTGCCTTCCAAGGCATAAAAGAAGGAAGCTGGATAGGAAGCAATGTAGCTAGGACTGTCAGCATCACAGGGAGCAGCTTAACCCTCTGTGCCACAAAACCACCGCATTTATGCTTTTTAGCTGTGTTCATGTTGAACCATCCCCTACCCATCAAATATAATTGGATATCTCTGGTAAATAGCTCATGTGTTAACCTTGGGACCCATGAATAAATTCCAGATTTAAAGGCAAACCTAAAATACACTAGTCCTCACAAGAATGGAAATAATTTTGTGTAGCTTCACTCATTACTGGATTAAGCTAATGTGTCCCTTACAACAGGCTGCCAGACACTGAAGTCATTGTGCTATGCAGTAACATCACAGCATATAGAATCTCTCATCATCTTCATAATTCTTATGCATCATATCATGAAATCAATACAAAAATTATCATATGAAAATAAGGGCAGAAAAAAGTCAATATAAACTGATCTGGAAGAGATATAGATGTTAAATAGAAGTTTTAAAGTGACTCTACCTAAGATGTTTGACAATGTAAATGACAACATGGAGAACTCTGGCACAAACCTGAAATATTTAAAAATTATGAATTGGAAAGTTGCAAATAGATATTTAGATAGATGATAGAGAGGCAATACAGAAAGGTGATGATGACGATTTTGATAATAGATAGACCTAGATATAAAGAATGAGTAAAATCAGGAACTCCTTATCTGGTATTATTTTACATTAGACTTAGCTCAACTACTGTATCAAAAAATAAGTTACAAAATGACAACAGTGAAAAGCAGAGAGATGGAAGAAAGGGGGGAAAACCATTTCTGAAGAAACTTGTCCTACTAGGTAAGCATTCCTGAATAAACTCAATCAGAGTTACAAAAACAAAAGATAGAAAATTAAAAACTAATATTTCGTGTAATAATGGTTTAAAAATTGGTTAAAATTGATGATAGCTATCAAATCAGGAAAATCTAAAATTAGCTATACTGAATTTCAGAAGTAAAGCCTGTACATTATAAATTAAAGAGTAACCTCTACAAAATGGTAATGTATAAAAATGATGAGTTCCCAAGATAATCAAATAATCAAGAGTGCTGGGTAAGCACAATGAAAAAGAAAAAATTATGTGGAGTAGAAAAAGAGAAAAACAAGCATATGTCCATATGGCTAATTTAATACAAGTTTTTCCATGATCAAATTTAATGAGAGAATTCTACATATGCTTTTTTTCCATTCTGGGAATTTTATTTTTTAATTTTTTTTTTTGCTTTCAAACTTTTATTTTTTTTTTTTTTTTTTTTTTTTTTTTTTTTTTTTTTGACAGGAAGAGTGGACAGTGAGAGAGAGAGAGACAGAGAGAAAGGTCTTCCTTTTGCCGTTGGTTCACCCTCCAATGGCCGCCGCGGCCAGCGCGATGTGGCCGGCGCACCGCGCTGATCCGATGGCAGGAGCCAGGAGCCAGGTGCTTTTCCTGGTCTCCCATGGGGTGCAGGGCCCAAGCACCTGGGCCATCCTCCACTGCACTCCCGGGCCACAGCAGAGGGCTGGCCTGGAAGAGGGGCAACCGGGACAGAATCCGGCGCCCCGACCGGGACTAGAACCCGGTGTGCCGGCGCCGCTAGGCGGAGGATTAGCCTAGTGAGCCGCGGCGCCGGCCTGCTTTCAAACTTTTATTTAATGAATATAAATTTCCAAAGTACAGCTTATGGATTACAATGGCTTCCCCCCCATAACGTCCCTCCCACCCGTAACCCTCCCCTTTCCCACTCCCTCTCCCCTTCCATTCACATCAAGATTCATTTTCGTTTCTCTTTATATACAGAAGATCAGTTTAGCATACATTAAGTAGAGATTTCAACACTTTGCTCCCACACAGAAACATAAAGTGAAAAATACTGTTTGAGTACTAGTTATAGTATTAAATCTCAATGTACAGCACACTAAGGACAAAGATCGTACATGAGGAGTAAGTGCACAGTGACTCCTGCTGTTGACTTAGCAAATTGACACTCTTGTTTATGGCATCAGTAATCACCCTAGGCTCTTGTCATGAGCTGCCAAGGCTATGGAAGCCCCCTGAGTTCACTGACTGATCATATTTAGACAAGGCCATGGTCAAAGTGGAAGTTCTCTCCTCCCTTCAGAGAAAGGTACCTCCTTCTTTGATGACCCATTCTTTCCACTGGGATCTCACTCGTGGAGATCTTTCATTTAGGGTTTTGTTTTTTTTTTTTCCCCAGAGTGTCTTGGCTTTCCATGCCTAAAATACTCTCATGGGCTTTTCAGCTGGATCCGCATGCCTTAAGGGCTGATTCTGAGGCCAGAGTGCTGTTTAGGACATCTGCCATGCTATGGGTCTGCTGTGGATCCCACTTCCCATGTTGGATCGTTCTCTCCCTTTTTTATTCTATCAGCTAGTATTTGCAGACACTATTCTTGTTTATGTGATCCCTTTGGTTCTTAGTCCTATCATTATGATCAATTGTGAACAGAAATTGATCACTGGGACTAGTGAGATGGCATTGGTACACGCCACCTCAGTGGGATTGAATTCGAATCCCCTGGTATGTTTCTAATTTTAATCTATTTTATATATACATATTTAGGAATATAGTGATGCTTTCCACCTTACCCTCCCTCTTGCCCACAGTCCAAACCTTCTTCCTCTTCCCTCTCATATTCCCACCCTTAATTTTTACAAAGATCTGTTTTTAGTTTACTTAATGATCATATAGTTTAATCCTACACTAGGTAAAAGAGTTCAACAAATAGTATTAAGAAAAAACCCTCTGTTTTTATAAGGTCTGTAAACAATCAATCATCAAATTTCAAAATGTCCATTTCATTTCAATATATTACATTTTAGATACTCTATTAGTTTCCTAGGATCAGGGAAAATATATGATAACTGTTGTTTGGGGACTGGCTTATTTCACTAACTATATTGGTTTCCAGTTGCATCCAACTTGTTACAAAAACAGAATTTCTTATTTTATAGCTGAGTAATACTCCATAGTGCATATGTACCGCAGTTTCTTTATGCAGCCAACAATTGATGAACATCTGGGTTGATTCTATATCTTAGCTATTGTGAATTGTGATGTGCGGGGCATGAGGGTGGCAAATATGGTGCGCTCTGCTTCCAGGGCACGGGTGACACGAGAGCTGTGACCCTTTGCAACAACGGCTCTGTGGCGGGCTCAGCTCGGAGTCTCAGGCTGAGGCTTCGTGTCTTCTGCTCGCTGCCATGAACAAGAAGCAGCAGCCGTTCTTGGGCATGCCCACCCTGCTCAGCTATGTGCTGGGGCTGGGCCGGGGGGCTACCAGCTTCACCACCCGATTGGACATCGGACCTGCCCGGGATGCCAATGACCCCATGGATGATCGCCTTGCGACCCCCCCTCCCCCAGCAAGAGGACCGTTGGGGACCAGATGAAGAAGAACCAGGCTGCCAATGATGATGACAAGGACCTGAATGACACCAACTATAGCGAGTTCAATGGCTACGCCGGCAGCCTCTTCTCCAGTGGGCCCTACGAGAAGGACAATGAGGAGGCAGATGCCATATACGCAGTGCTGGACAAGAAGATGGCCCCGAAAGGAAGTTAGATGGGAGGAGTCCAAGTTGTTTACAAGAAAACTTGGTTGGGCATAGGCATCAGGAGAGATGAGGTCAGCGCATGGACCCTATGGAAACTGAGCACATGATAGGGTAACCTTTAAAATGATTGGCTGGCTTCTCTTCCCCTCCCCTATAGCTTTGTGTTTTTTTGTTTTAAAAGAGGCTTACTGCGCAATAATAAACGAGTTCCTGCTTGACTCAACTGCCCCACAGCATCTGATTGTCTCCGGGATCAAGGGAGGCTGGTGAATGGGCAAGCTGGGCACTTACCTTTCATCAGACCCAGTCCATCCTCGTTTGATGAGAGTGTAGATAACCCTTTTAGATGCTGATTTCTTTTGGTTGGGGTAAATTCCTAAGAGTAGGATGACAAGATCATATGGTAGGTCTATATTCAGATTTCTGAGGTATCTCCATGCTGTCTTCCCCTGTGGCTGCACCAGTTTACATTCCCACCAATAGTGGACCAGAGTACCTTTTTCCCCATATCCTCACCAGCATTTTTTGTTTGTTGATTACTGTATGACATCCATTCTAATTGGAGTGAGGTGAAATTGCCTTGTTGTTTTGATTTGCATTTCCCTGAAGGCTAGTGATCCTGAGCATTATCTGAAATGTCTCTTGGCCATTTGAATTTCCCCTCTTGAAAATGCCTATGCAAGTCCTTTGCCCACTTCTTAACTATATTGTTTCTTCTGTTGTTGAATTTCTTGAGCTTTTTATAGAATTTAGATGTTAACCCTTTATAAGTTGCATAATTTGCAAATATTTTCTTCCATTCTGTCAGTTGCCTCTTCACTTGCTGGGTGCTTTTTTTGTAGTACAGCTTTTCAGCTTGATGTAATCCCATTTGTCAATTTTGGCTTTGATTGTCTGTGCTTCTGGGGTCTTTTGCAAGAAGTCATTGCCTATGCCAAAGTCTTGCAGTTTCCCTAATGTTCTCTAGTAATTTGATGGTATTGTAGATTTAGGCCTTTGATCCACTTTGAGTGGATTTTTGTGTAAGGTGTGAAGTAGGGATCTAGTTTCATACATCTGAATGTTAAGATCCAGTTTCCTCAGCAGCCATTTGTTAAAGAGACTGTCCTTGATCCAGGGATTGATTTTAGCTCCTTTGTCAAAGGTAAGTTGGTTGTAAATACATGACTTATTTCTGGAGTTTCTATTCTGTTCCATTGGTCTACGTGTCTGTTTCTGTGCCAGTGCCAGACTGTTTAATTATAACTGCCTGTAGTAAATCTTGAAATCTGGTATTATGATGTCTCCAGCTTTGATTTTGTTGTGTAAGATAGCTTTGGCTGTTTGGGATCTCTTGTATTTCCATGTACATATTATCATCATTTTGTTTCTAGATTTGTGAAGAATGTCATTGGTATTTTGATTGGGATCACACTGAATCTCTAAATTGCTTTTGGTAGCATGAAAACTTTGGTTAGGTTGATTCTTCCGATCCATGAACATGGAAGATTTTTCCCTTCTTTTTATATCCTTCTATTCATTTCTTTAATGTTTTGCAATTTTTATCATAGAGATCTTTGACATCCTTGGTTACATTTATTACAAGGTATGTAATTCTTTTTGGAGCTACTGTAAATGGGGCTGATCTTAAAAGTTCTTTCTCAGCAGTGATATTGTCTGTGTGTACAAAGGCTATTGATTTTTCTGTGTTGATTTCATATCCTGCCACTTTACCAAACTCTTTTTGAGTTCCAATAATCTCTCAGTGGTGTCATTGGATCCCTTACATGTAGAATGATATCATCTGCAATTAGGAACAGTTTGATTTCCTCCTCTCCAATTTGTATCCCTTTGATTTCCTTTTCTTGCCTGGTGGCTCTGGTTAAAACTTCCAGTACCATATTAAATAGCAATGGTGACAGTAGGCATAGTTGTGTGGTTCTGGATCATAGGGGAAATACTTCCAGGTTTTCCCCATTCAATAGGATACTTGTCATGCATTTGTCTTGATTGTGTTGAATTGTTTCTTCTATACCCAATTTGCTTATGATTTTCATCATGAAATCATGCTATATTTTATTAAATGCTTTTTCTGCATCTATTGAGATAACCATATGGTTTTTGTTCTTCAGTTTGCTAATGTGATGTATCACATTTACTGATTTGTGGTTTTTGAACATCCCTGCATACCAGGGTAAATCCCACCTGGTCAGGGTTAATGGTCTTTCTGATGTGTTGTTGGATTTGCTAAGCTAATATTTTGCTGAGGATTTTTGCATCTATGTTCATCATGGATATTGGTCTATAGTACTCTTTCTCAGTTGTATCTTTTTCTGATTTAAGAATTAAGTTGATACAGGCTTCATAGATGGAGTTTGAGAGTATTCTCTCACTTTCAATTGTTTTGGATAGCTGAAAAGAATTGGAATTAGTTCTTTAAATGTCTGCTAGAATGCAGCAATGAAACTGGTTCTGGGCTTTTCTTTGTTGGGAGGGTCTTTATTACTGTTTCAATTTCTGTCTTGGTTATTGGTCTGTTTAAATTTTCTATGTCTTCATGACTCAATTTTGGTAGAATTTCTGCATTTAATTTTAGACATTTGCAGAGTTTATTGGTTTTTTTTCCCTGCTCTGATGGCTTTTATCTTTGGGCTATTCCTCTGTGGCTTTGTGAAATGCCTGCACTTCCAGTGAATACCAACAAGTGTGTGGTTGGTGAGGCTAGGGAGCTCTGTTCAGTGCTCCAGAATAGGGCAAGTATCCAGAGTAACACCCAAGTTGTGCGTGTTATATCTCTTGTTAACAGAAGCAGGGGAATGGTCACTCCTGTTGGTGTGATCACTCCCTCACCCTCTCTCCTTCAAGCTGGACAATGCCTGAGTGTTAGTCTCCAGTGTGTTTATCTTCATCCACATCACCATATGAACCACGCAAATGATCTGCACAGTCCTCAGTATGAGAAAATTTCCCATTGCAATGGTCTGCCCTAGGCAACCAAGGATCTTTGAGTGTATGGAGCCATACCCAGTGATGGCCCAGAGACCCAGCTACATTCTGTATCTTCTCATGTAACCACCGACTCCCTACATCTTAGCACATAAGGCTCCCACAGTTGCTAGAGGCAGATGTTCCCTGAACCAGCTCCACCTGAGTCTTGATCCTGGGATACTGTGGGTACCTTACAGTCCTACATGGTTGCCCAGCCACTTCCCAGACAGACTCAGAGTCTATGAGGACTGTGGATTATTCCCTCCACTAGAATCTCTGGATCTCAGGCATATACAAGAGCCACTGGCTGAATGTTGCTCTATCTCCACCACTACCACCAGTATTGTTGAGAAGATGCATCTTATCTCAGCTAGTTGTTATGTGTATCACAAAGTCTTCTGCAGGTCTCACCCAAATCCAATATGGCATCCATCCTTTCTGACCCTATCAGCAGGTGCTGTTGAGGGGAAGTTGGGGTGAGATAAATGTGCCCTCTCTACTTCCATTGTGTCTGCCGGCAACCGCTAGCAACCAGTAGGCCCCAGGGCTCCAGTCTGGACTCATGCCATGTTCTCCCTATGGCTATATCACCCCAGTTTGCTGCAGTCTGGTCTCATCTCTGTCTCCAAGCTGCTGCCTACTCTGCCTCTCGGCTGCTGCAATTTTGCATTGTGTCCGTGTTTGTGCTACCTGTCCACAGCCTCCATACAGGTCCACAGTGTTCCTCTTCCAATGTAGGATTTCCAGTTTAATTTTCTTTTCAAGTATCCCCAAGAGTGCATGTCTTACACTTCTTTTTTTTTTTTTACTATTAATCCTTAACATAGCACAGTATGTCATTCCCTAATCCAGTAGTGTCTAAATATACTTTTTAAAAATAAAATAAAGCAGACTGAATTAAGAACAAGAAGCTCAGCAATGTGATTGTAGAAGATACATATTAAATATATTTTACTTAAAAGTAAAATTTTGGAAAATATGCATTATGCCAGTCTTAACCAAGGCAACTAAAAAAGTTGATGCATATATATTTATATGTATTTATTGTGCTATAATGCTACTTTGTCAGTTTCATACTAAATACATTCATTGATTATACATATTATTAATTATAATGGGGTTCATTTAATGATCATCAGAGTGTCATTCTTTATGTCAGGAAGACATAAACATTCAAAATATATTAAGCACTTGCTTCAGTATTACCCTCTCCTGTGCAACAAAACCACCCCAATAAAGAGTAATTTATTATTTCTCATGATCCTGAAGAGTGACTCCTTGGGCTGCATGTATTATACTCTGGGTCTCATACAGTTATAATCAGAGTGCAAGAGAGACACTGGAGATATCTGAAATCTCAACTAGATTGTGTGCCAATATGGCTCACTTGCAAACTTGCCAGTTATTTGGGCTGCTCCCTGGAGGAAGTGGAGGTGATGCTCTACAGATCTTGGACTTCTCACAGAAAGATGGCTAGACAAACATTCCATGATTTTGAAAAAAGAGCAAGGCTGGCACTGTAGTGTAGTGGGTTAAAGCCCTGGCCTGCAGTGCCTGCATCCCATATGGGCACCAGTTTGAGTTCCAGCTGCTCCACTTCTGATCCAGCTCTCTGCTATGGCCTGGAAAAGCAGTAGAAGATGGCCCAAGTCCTTGGGACCCTGCACCCATGTGAGAGACCCAAAATAAGCTCCTGGCTCCTGACTTCAGATCAGCTCAGCTATGGCCATTGCGGCCATTTGGGGAGTGAACCAGTGGATGGAAGACCTCTCTCTCTCTCTCTCTATCTCTCTCTCTCTACCTCTCTGTAACTCTTTCAAATAAATAAAATAAATCTTTAAAAAAAGAAAGAAAGAAAAAAGAGCAGAAAAATCTTTGAGTGATTAGTCTAGAATTCCCAGAATATCACTTCTACCACATTCTATTAGTGAAGTAAGTCCTTAAAGCAAGATCAAAGAGTAGAGGGATTAAACTATCCATCTTGATATGAGAAAACCTTATGTGTACAGGGAGCAAGGAGATTGATTACATTATCCTTGTATCATGCATAGGCATTAATAACAGTTTCAAAATATGTTTACAAAAATTGATTATAAGCAGCGTAGAAAACACAATCATATCATAATGAAGGATGAATGTAGATTTTTCCCTTTGGTATAAGACAAGCATGACACACTATTCAACACTGCACTAAATATATAAACTAATGAAGTAATACAAGAACAAAAATGAAATATATAAGAATTGGAAGGAATGAAAATAGTCATTATCTGTATAAGATAATTTTGTGTAAGCAAAAACTACAAAGCATTCTAAAATATGCTATTATGTAATATCGATAAGCACAGCACATTCCCTCGATACAAGAAAAATAGAAAAACCTCAATTTATCACATCTTGTCACAATTAAAAATTAAATGTAAAAATCCTATAATTTCTATTAGCATCAAAATATTAAATACCCATTAATATAATTAATAAAATAACAAATTTTATGAATAGAAAGTTATAAAATATTAGTAAAATATCTTTAAGCAACTTTAAATAAACAAAATGTATTCCATTTTCATGAACTGAATAATTTATTTTTTTTATCTTTTATTTAATGAATATAAATTTCCAAAGTACGACTCATGTGTTACAATGGCTTCCCCCCCCATTCCGTCCCTCCCACCCACAACCCTCCCCTTTCCCACTCCCTCTCCCCTTCCATTCACATCAAGATTCATTTTCGATTATCTTAATATACAGAAGATCAGCTTAGTATACCTTAAGTAAGTATTTCAACAGTTTGCTCCCACACAGAAACATAAAGTGAAAAATAATAGATGATTTTTTTTAAATGATGATGAAATCAGATCAGACCTATTGTCATGTTTAATCCCAGTGAGAGTCAAGTTGGGAATTGATAATTTCTTTCTTTTTTTTTTTTTTTTTTTACAGAAGATCAGTTTAGTGTACATTAAGTAAAGATTTCAGTCGTTTGCACCCCCATAGAAACACAAAGTGAAATATACTGTTTGAGTACTCGTTATAGCATTAAGCCTCAGTGTACAGCACGTTAAGGACAGAGATCCTACATGAGGAGTAAGTGCACAGTGACTCCTGTTGTTGACTTTACCAACTGACACTCCTGTTTATGGCATCAGTAATCTCCCTATGCACCAGTTATGAGTTTCCAAGGCTATGGAAGCCCCTTGAGTTCTCCGACTCTTATCTTGTTTAGACACGGTCATAGTCAAAGTGGAGGTTCTCTCCTCCCTTCAGAGAAAGGCACCTCCCTCTTTGAAGACCTGTTCTTTCCACTGGGATCTCACTCACAGAGATCTTTTTGCCAGAGTGTCTTGGCTTTCCATGCCTGACATACTCTCATGGGCTTTTCAGCCAGATCCGAGTGCCTTTAGGGCTGATTCTGAGGCCAGAGTGCTATTTAGGACATCCGCCATTCTATGAGTCTGCTGAGTATCTCACTTCCCATGTTGGATCACTCTCCCCTTTATTTATTCTATCGGTTGGTGTTAGCAGATACTTGACTTGTTTATGTGCTCCCTTTGACTCTTAGTCCTTTCATTATGATCAATTGTGAACTGAAATTGATCACTTGGAATAGTGAGATGGCATTGGCACATGCCACCTTGATGGGATTGAATTGGAATCCCCTGGTATATGAACTGAATAATTTATATTAAGAGTCTTTCCTCAGTTATAAACAGACAATGAAATTCCAGTCAATTTATCATTATTTTTATCATATTTTTATTAAAGAAGTCAAGAGATTCATTCTATAATTTTAATGGAAATGTGTGTACATTTTACCAAAACTTAACCAAAATAATCTTAGAAATCAAAATTCAAATTGGAAGTATGTATCACTGCTTATCATTTTATTATAAAGATATCAATTTAAACAATAATGAATTCTATATAAAGATGTATAGACCATTAGAATCAGTAACACTGCCTGCAGAACTGTAAATTTCCTGTTAGAGATGCCACTTGTTTTTACCTGGCCAGCTCTCCTCCCAGGCCAGTTAGGTAATGGAAGTCAACAGAGTGCCTTCCCCAAGGAGGTTCACACCTCCTTTAGGATGTACCCCATGTGAAGAGATAGATAGGTCTGGGCCTCTTAACTGGCAAGGCCTTAAAGCTCCCATGATTATTATCAGGCCCTGTCTGTCAGGTTCTATTTGCCTCTCAATCAGAAAACTTAGTCGTGGCTTATACAGCACCTTTCTTAGGTCCTCCAATAATGACTCTGTCCTTTGTTCTAGACCCTGTGTGGACCACTTGCGACCTCATTTCTTTGTAATCATAGCCTCTACTCTAATAGCAATGGATCTACACCCGACCCGTGTGTATTGATGGTCCTCTCTACCACTTAATGTTGTATGATTGTCCAGAATTTCTCAACAGACGAACCCCTCTACTTGCAAAAGATGAGAGGCTTTTCTCCCAGTCTTGGTTGGGATAAGCTTTAAACCACATCCATCAAACAATCTTTACAAGGGTCCAGAGACCCCCCCACCACCACCATTTCCTCTCCTCTATGAAATCCTCTTATTACGTGGTCAATGTCACTCTTAGAGTCGTTGGTTGCTAGTCTCACGCTCTTTTATACTACCTTGTCTGTTTAATTGTTTACAGGAGGTTATAATGGAATGAACCAAAGCCTTCAGCAACCAGGAGGTTAACCAAATGCTGCTACAGGGATATACTGGCTCCCCTCCCAGCATCAGCAGCTTGAGACATCGCCCCATGCCAGCAGAGTACCTTGTCACTTCATGTCAGCAGGAAGTAGCTATAAAGACAGATAACCATCCTTCCACTTCTCCTGGCCTTTTGGGGCCGATGTAATCCCATACAATTCTTGTTTAAAAAAAAAAAAAAAGGATAATGTTAGTAAAATGGTGCAGTCTTATCTGTGGCCCTGTCTATGCCCTGGATGCCATCTTGGGCCCTGGTCCCCATTACCACATTGCACAGTAAGCTTTGGTTCTAATCCCCATGGCCCAACCGCCAATGTCTGCTCCACCCCTTCCCTAATGGGATTTGATACTCCTACCTCCCTGAGGGACCTCCAGTAAAAGATTAACAGAACCTATTCCTGAACACGTGCTCTCTGTTGCTCTCTTTCTTGTTCTCTCTCTTGATCGCTCTCTTACGCTCTCCTACTCTCACCCCCTTGCCCTCTACCCCATCCGACATTAAAACTTTCCTCTAAAAAATAATAAATAAGTAAATGCAAACAAGAAAACTTGTTTTAACCACAAAATCAGTACTATGGAGGAGTGAAGATAGTATAGTCTTTTTTCAGTAACTGGTGATTTCAGAAAAAAAAAATTATTTTGCTTTCAGGAAAAGCATACAGTGAAATCTACATAAGTAGATGTATGTATCTAAAATTCAAAGTTGAAAAGTTAAAACTTTTAGAAAAATGTACAAAAATGTGTTTATATTGGAATCTACAATGGACTTTAATAATGATAAATCCATCCCTAATAAAGACCACATTCAAATATTGGACTACAATATGAGTTTCTGACTTCTTCAGTCAACATCAGAGTGACTGGACTTGGTGCCCAGATATGGGTCTTGACTCCAACTTTATGTTATGCAACAATTAAAATGAATGAACTGTTGTTACATACAAAATATTCCAAAAGCTGGACAAAAAGTCAACTAGAGACCACATAAAATAAAATACAGCATAAAATTGCATTTAAATAATGTTTGAAACAGGGTAAGCAGAACAGTGTTTAACTTTTTAGGGTGAAGATAGAAAAGGGGTAAATCAAGGTTTTCTGCATGAAATAATACATGTGCACTGTGGTAAGCCACTAAATGTCATGGTATTGTGTTACCATGATGCAAGAGCCAGACTCCTAGAGTGGAGCTGTCTTTTGGCCCATCCTTGGCTAAACACAACTTTCCCACTAAAGGTCTGAAAGAATCATTGTAATTTAAAATTCTGTTCAGTGCTCTTTAGCATCCTGAATCCCAGGGACCTTATTCTCTTACAAGAGTGTTCACTGTTCTTGAATAATCTTAGTTATTAAAAGTATTATATTTCTTTAGATAAGTAGAGTCATCATTTTCACTTATTTTTTTTATTCTGCAGTCTTACAATACAAAGGAAAAGGTAACTTTCTCCTAACAGGGCAGTCATTCACACAAGTAAGAGGCAAACTATATGACTTACTTTAGGTGTTTGTACCTCCATCGCTCTCTGCATACAGATACAAAATTCAAGTTCAGCATTTCTTATAATTTTATCAACTAAAATTTTCCAGAAAGAAGAAATTTTGGTGAAATTCCTGCTAAGAAATGTCAGAACAAAAAGATTAGCACTGCCCCAGGCTCAAAAGGTCAACGGGTTTGTTAAGGAAGGGGCATGAATGATTTCCTGTAGCAGTCTCCACTATCAAAAATGCCCTGTCTGGTTCCCAGAAACCCAAACCTGCAGGCTGCATCCAAGGAGATATTTATAAATCTTTTGTGAAAGGGTCAAGGCTATGGTATTGCAGTACAAGCTATCAGCACCAGAAATAATGTAAAGGTCTGCTGGAGGTTACCATGGTTAGCCCAGCACACAATGGTGACAAAATAGGATCACCTACAGTGTTATTTTCAGATATATAAAAATTTCATATTTCTTTGTGAATAATCTATAATTCACTACCTGTTTGAGAATAAACTTAAGAAAACACACAGTCACACACACACACACAGCTGAACTCATAAGCTGAAAAAAATAAAAATCCTCTGGGCCATAACAAAGGCACAATCAAACTGAGAGACAATGGTGATGCGCATCTAAATTACAGTTGTCTTAGGGATACTTTTTAGTACCAGAACAAAAGTCTTGCAGCTTAGCTACTCATCAAAGACCTGGAGATACTATCTTGGTTTTGCTAAATTTAGGGTTAAAACTGAGACCCCACAAGAGTAGCAGGAAAAATATGTCCAGTTATTTGAAGGGATAAGGTTGGAACTCTTCTGATAGCTCTGGATGGGAAAATTTTAGACTTGAGAACTCTGCCATTCATGTGGTTTCAGGATTTGACTTTAAACTATGGATGTGTGCAGAAGAAACCCCATCCTACTAACATTGCTGTAGAACCCCCAAATCTGTCTCTGCTTACCCCATGAACAGATAGCTAGCTAATCACTGACATTGAAGTGGTGAGAAAAGTGTTTATTTCAAAGTGCAGAGCAAGGAATGGGCACCTATTGCTTAATTCTTGGACTCCCCAAGGAGATAGGGACGAGGGTTTCTTATAGATTGAAATTGGGATTGAGTGGTCTATGTTCAGTTCATGTGCAAGTTCCTGGTTGGTCAGTGGTGTTCATGACCTTCATTTGATTGGTGATGATTCTGAGCTCTTTATGGTATTTCTGTCATGTCCAGGTGGGCTTCAGATGGTCTAAGGGTTCACATACAAGTCATAATTACCTTCAGTTCCTGTCCTGGAAGTTCCCTGCATAGACATAGAATGCCTCTAAACAAACCCCTCTGGCCAACACAGGGCAGCAGGGTTTTATCTGTTGGAGAAACAAAGGACTCTTGATCCTGGTGATTGAAACCTTGTCCGACCAACTGTATCACTCCCTCAATTCAGTGAATTCCTTTTACGAAAACATAGGCAAGGACACTTCGGGCTAAGGGAGACAGGTGAGAGAATGGGTCCTGTCTTTACATTATAGAGGTTCTGTCTTAAATATGTTATGGGAAATTCCAAACTAAGAAATTAAGCAGACAACAGCATCTCAATTCACCTGAAAATGCAACCTTTCTCTGAAGAGCAGGCTTTACAGGATTTCTACAGATTGTGTTTTGTCAGTGCAGCTCATAATCCTAAATTGGCAAACAGGAAAGCAACCAAGAATGAGCATCAGTAGAAACAGCACAGCAGAAGTAATCTGGTCAACGATTTAAGGTATTAAGTATTCAGATATGGAATACAAATAGGTATGAATGAATAGTTAAAAGAAATGAAACACAGAGTCACACTCATGATCTAGGAACAAGATATTATCAAATAAGTCCAAGTATATTTGATAAAGAATCAAATGTACTTTGTAAAATTGCTAAACAATAAATAGCAATAAGAAGCTGGCTCTAAGTTAAACTGTCACAGAGATATGAGTCATAAGAGAATTAATGAAACTGGTTGCAAAAAGAGAAGGAAATAGAAGTAAAAGGCAATAGAAGCAATGGATGCTAAATTGTGATGGTCCTAAATTTGCCTTATTGAATTTCAAAAAGAAAACTTGAAAATAGGATATAGTGTATACTCATATATATAGCTGATAATCACCTAGAAGTGATAAAAACAAAATAAAATACATCAGAACACAAATACTCTATCTTAGTATGCACAGCGCATCTCAGAACATATTAAATTTCTTTCTGCAGAAGGTTGTATTTTTAAAAAGATGACTGACAGAATAAGCACTTCAAATGCTTCTCTATAAAGTGACCATACTGCCCTCTCACTAACTGGGAGAAACTGGATTCGCTGTCCCTCAAACCTGAGATGGCTTTGTTTCTAGCCAATAGTAATAGAAATGAGAGGACTTGACTTCCACTGTTGATCAGAAAAGGACATTTCTTCCTTTTCTCTCCAAATGCTTGCTCTTCTGAGTTCCCCCTGAGAACTCTCCCTCTTGGGATTTGGCTGCCTGCTGTGGGAAGCCTTAGCATAAGGCCCATGGAGAAGCCACATACAGTGCACTGCTCAACAGATCAAGATCAAGCTGAGCGCAGCCGTGGCGTCATGCAGTGAAGGTGCCAGAGATACATGTGAAGAGGCCCCCGATGATCCCAGCTCCCAGCTGTTCACGCCTTCCCTGCTGAGACCCTAGACATTTCAGAGCAGAGACAAGCTCTCCCTGCTGTTCCATGTCTGAATTTTTGACCCACATAGTCCTTATAAACATAATAAAATGGTCTTTTAAACACCACTAAATTTTGTATACTACCTGAAACACTTACCTACACACGTGGCAGGTTCACTGAAGAATAATAGAATAAATTAGAATATCTTAAATCACATGTGACAATTTGCTATTCATGCATTTGGTGAAGAATTTGTATGAGACATATGGCAATCAAGAAAATGGCACAAACCTGATAGAAGGAAATGGACTGAGTAGAGAAAGACCTTGAAAAGACACTTAACAAAAGAGGATATCCATATGGCCAAATAAGTACAAGATACTCAATTACATTAACCATTGTTGAGGCAAATGAACATCATATATGTCACAACTCATTATATCAAAATGGTTAAATTGAGAAAGGTGTAAAACCACGGAGAGTGGTTGACATATAAAGCAACTAGAACCCACAAGAACTCTTACTGAGAACATGAATTAGTACTGTTCTTCCAGGAGAAGTTCTTAAGATACCTGCCAATGCAGAATATGCCTAAACTGTAACCGAGGAAAAATTCAGCTCTTACGTAGTTTCAAAATATAATCTCAACACAATTATGCATATATACTTACCAAGAAAAAATAAACAATAATAAAATACTTTTAACTGCTTTTCTGAAATGAAATGTTATCAAAAATAGAATATATAAATTTACCTCGATCCAGTCACACAATGTAATACTGTATAGCAGTGAGATCAAATACACTACACCAAATTGAGTCAGTATCATTCTCACAAGCACTGCCTGGCAACAGAAGTTAAGCTCAGAAGAGTACATGAGGCTGGCTCTGTGACAGAGTTGACAAAACTGTCACTGCTATGTTGGCAAACTATGTGAGCGCTGGTTCAATCCCTGCTGCTCCACTTCCGATCCAGCTCTCTACTATGGCCTAGGAAAGCAGTAGAAGATGGCCCAAGTGCTTGGGCCCCTGCACCCACATAGGAGACTCAGAAGAAACTCCTGGCTCCTGGCTTCAGATTGGCCTAGATTTGGCCATTGAGGCCATTTTGGGAGTGAACCAGCAGATGGAACACCTCTCTACCTCTGCCTCTCTGTAGCTCTGCCTTTCAAATAAATAAATAAATTTTTAAAAAAAGAAAAGAAAAGAAATAAAGCTCGTGGAAAGAGGGAGCTAAAAGACAATTTTTTTTTGGTTGAGAACATTTGCCCTTTAATTTTCATTCAAAATCCGATTCTTTAAATATTTTAGTTACAAGTTCTGAGCTGTGAAGATAGTCGTAGATGCTGCAGGCACTCAGTATTGGCTCCCACCCCTGCCCCCCTCCCCCCACCCCCAGGTCTTGCTTCTTGGCTCAAGATACAAAGTCTGCTCCTCACTCACCAATGGCCCCGGTGTCAAGTGTCAGCGGCCTCAGGCCTGGATCTGGCTGCAGTCATGGAGCCCCAGAGCGTTCTCCATGCTCCAAGGAATTCCAGTGTCTGCCCAGACCCACGGGGCAGTCCCTCGGAGACGCCAGCAGTATTTCACCAGGTTACACTAACACCTTAAGGCTGGTTTTCCCTCCGTCTGTCCTCTCCACCCCAAGATCTGTGTCCTGCAGAAAATAGCAGGCCCTCCCCTCCCCAGGCCACAGCAGGAAGATGAGAAGGGCCGCCCAGTCCACGTGTTTATGCCAGCTTGAGTCTGAGCACCAACCTGAGCTGGCCAGACGAAGCCTCCCCCTCCGGCTCCACCAGGGCACCCTCAATCCCAGCCAGATAAATTCACACAAAAGTAGATGTTGTATAATTTCATTAACATAAATCCAAAAAGCAGGCTAAATGTGATATAGTATATTAGAAGACCAAATAACACATCGTTTAGAGGAACCAGGATTAGTATTCTCAGGGAGAGTAAGAGCAGACTGATTCAGTTTGTGGAATTTGTAGAGCCATGAGCTTGTACTATGTGTTCCTCTCTGTGTATTTAATACAGTTCAATAAAAGGTGTTTTGTTTTTTTTTTAAATAAAACAACTCAAAAAGATGAAGTGGAACAGAACCAGAAACAGCAGAAGGAACCCACAATATGGTTAAATATCTTTCCAAGGCTGGAAGAAAATACATGTTCCTCAGAATTTTATGTTCAGCTACATTATTTGAAAATGAAGGTAAAATAAAATACTTTACCTAGAACTAAAGTGGAGAACCGGTGTCCATAATAAGAATTTCTAAAAATGTTTCTCAACTGTGTGCAGAAACTTTTGAGATATACAAATAAACAGATTTCAGAAATTTGGAATCATTATATCTGAGCAGTAGCAATATAACTTTTTAAAGAAAACTTCCAGCATTTCAAAATATAGACATTGCTAAGAGTGGTTAGGATTTAGAAAATTTCAGCTTTTAAGTTCTAAATCTAGAAAATAGTGAAATTTCTATCCAAGATGTCAGCTATTTCTTCTCTTGAATTACATTGCAAATTTATTAAAGCACAATCTTTTTTTTTTTTTTTTTTAAATTCCTGGTCAGGAACATAGTGCTTATTTCACCTTGAAAAGTGATTCTGAATTTGAGCTTCTAATTGCTTGTTAGCCATTGCATGTAATTTAATTGTATGATTGCTGGCCAAGGCTTTTTCTCACATTAATGGAAAACTTCTCCACACACACACACACACACACACACAGAATTTTATATTATCAACACAAAAGTATCGGTTTCCCAGACTTGTTCAGAGTTTTCACTCCAAAGAAGTAGACTTGTTTGACTAGTCACAAATTGTAAATAAATCAAAAAAATCCATCCAATGCTCATGTTTGGTACTGAGTTTCCCTTTTCTATGCCATTCACTTTATTAAGAGGTAGCCACCTCCTAGTGCAGTGATGGGAATTTGTAACCCAGTACCAACATCATGTTTAAATACTACTTTCCTGGTTGTTTTGGATTAGCCTATAACCATACTGTGCTTCAATTTTCTCATTCATGAATATGGACAATAATAATATGGTGATATCTATAATAATTTATATAAAAGAAGGACTTGGATACTAATAAGTAAGCAATAAATGTGATTAAGATCATGGAAAATTACTTGATTTTACATCATGTTTTCAAAATTTTCTGTTTGAATTTCTTATTTCCTTCATTGTAATTTAAGTTTTTATATATTTAAGGTTTGCTGGTTAATTTTATGCCTCAATAAAGCCATTTCCCCCTTGAAGTTATAGTTTAAAATAATCTGCTTCAAAGAATTAAAGACAGAGTATTAACAAAAATAAAATAATTATTAACTATATATTCATAATTAATTTGCAGTAAATTTGATGGAATGCCCTGTAGAATTGAATTCTTTCACTTTTGAAGTCATTTCATTCACTTCAAATAACAGCAAAAGCATGAAGTAAGGCTATAAAATATCATTCCATAATTTTCTTTTAAATCTAGAACTTCTGAATCTCTTTCAAAGTAGGCCGACAAATGACTCTTCAGAAATAATACAGAAAAGAGTTATTTTAGATGAAAGATAATGCCCCAAAACTTGCCTGCTTCTGACCATTAAAAGGTTTTGATCACTTTTCTACCCATGTTTGATGATGAAGGTGAAAAATACTAATTAGGTTTTTCACTGTTGCTTAATCTTTTTCTTGTCTAGATATCAGAGAATGTGTTTGATCTGAACAAATTCCAAGGTAGAATAAATTTTAGTGAGTACAAGATGAAATTTTTAAAGATTAATGAATTTAATATCTGATGAATTTAAAATTTCATGTAGTTTTTTATAATATCAATTAGGGAATTTCAGCAAAAAATGTCAAGATAATGTACACTTATTAAATGTGTTAGTAATCTGAGGATTATTTCTATATAGATTTCATTCATTCAAAAAATATTTGACTGCAATAATGAAAATTATACAAAAGAAAGATTTAAATGGAAGAAATTAATTTATTTTATTTATTTAAAAGTCAGAGTGACAAAGAGAAAGGAGGAGAGAGAGCCTCTGCTCACTGGCTCACTCCTCAAATGGCCACAACGGCCAGGGCCAGGCCAACCAGAAGTCAGCAGCCTGGACTGTCTCTGGGTCTCCCATGTGGATGGTGGGGGCCCAAGAACTTGGACCAACTTCCTCTGCTTTCCCAGGCCATCAGCTGGGAGCTGAACTGAAAGCGGAGTAGCCAGGACTCGAACTGGTTTTCTATTATGGGATGTCAGCACCGCAGGCAGCCAGTTAACCTGCTATGCCGTGACAGCAGCCACCGAAAGTTTTTAAAATAAATTTTCTTTACGGTGTTATCAATTCTGCCATATCTAAATGACAGCTACCAGAATTGATCAGGACTTTCACAATTTAAGAAAGATAATATTTTAAGCTTTATTTTAATGTGTATTGTATTAAAAATGTTACAAAGCTTTTTAAAGAATAAAATATCAATAACCAATTCTACATTACTCTGATAAGGAACAGTAGAGTGAGAACTTTTTCAGGCAGTGAGTAAACCTTTTCTTGTATAAATGCAGAGAAATCTACATAACTCTACGCTACCATGGAGAACAGAACACAAAGGAGAAAGAAGACACTTCTCCAAGCCTGGAGTAAAAGGAAACCGTCTTCTCCTATTGTGGCAAACAGCAGGAACTGCCTTTCCCTACCCTCCAAATAAAAGGAAAGCATTTTATCATATCATCTGAGTTAATGCAGACATTCCTGAGACCAAACAGTGAGAATCTGTAGAATGAATAAGAGAATGGTGAGTAAAACCAAAGCAGCACAGACAGGAAGAGCAGGCAGGCCAAGAGGGGCCTTGATTTGTGGGCCCCACTGCTGCTTATGATTCAAGTATGTAAGATCTTGCACATAGGACTCCTGTATTGTTCAGGACTTTTCCAGTTTAGTTGATGATAGCAATTAGAACAACCTGCAAAAGCGCTTATTTTGTGTCCGTCGTCTAGGTATTTCCTTTCCATCTTCACACTGAGGTAGACATCACTATTACCATTGTGCTGCAGATGAGAAAGCTGAGATACCAAGTGCTGAGATAACTTGTCAGCAGTCACACAGACATAAGTGATACTTACATCTTTCAAATAGATTCTACTCATTCTATACTCTAAAAATTTTTTATTCCCCAGCTTCTCAGCAGTGTCCTTCAACACTTTTAAATGCTTTCATTGTTCTCTGAATTATTTCCTGGGATTTAATAATACCTAATGCAATTATTAATTTCTTGTGAATGAGTTTTTGTTGTTTTGCTATATTTTGTTTTGGCTTTTTTTTTTTAGATGGTATCCACTTTTTCCCTTTTCTTAAAGATTTATTTATTTGTTTGAGAGGCAGAGTAATAGAGGCAGAAAGAAAGAGAGAGGTCCTCTATTTGCTGGTTCACTCCTCAAATAAGTACAACAGCCAGAGCTTGGCCAAATGGAAGCCAGGAGCCAGGAACTTCTTCCAGGTCTTCCACACAGGTGCAGGGGCCCAAGGATTTGGGCCATCTTCCACTGCTTTCCCTGGCCATCAGAAGGCAGGTGGATCAGAAGTGGAAAAACCAGGACTGGAACTGGCGCCCACATGGGATGCTGACACCATAGGTGGCACCTTTTACCTGCTAAACCACAGTGCCAGTTGTTGGCTTTTTATTTATTTGAAAATCAGAGTTACAGAGAGAGAGAAGGAGAGGCAGAGAGAGAGAGAGAGAGAGAGAGACAGAGGTCTTCCATCACTGGTTCACTCCCCAATTGGCCACAGCCGCCGGAGCTGCACAGATCTGAAGCCATGAGCCAGGATCTTTTTCCAGGCCTTCCCACTCAAATGCAGGGGCCCAAGGACTTGGGCCAACTTCTACTGCTTTCCAAGGCCATAGCAGAGAGATGAAAGGGAAGTGGAGCAGCCAAGACTCGAACCAATGCCCATATGGGATGCTGGCGCTTCAGGCGATGGCTTTACCCACTCTGCCACAGTGCCAGCCCCATCAGCTGCTATTTTGATTTTTGAGAAGTCATTTAAAGTTTCCCAATCAAATAAAAGACCTTTCAGGAATTCTTTAATAAGAAAGTTCAGAGTGCTGTGCTCAGATTCTAGAGATGCTGTGAGAAGAATGAATTTTGACAAGTGTGAGAATATCACCAAAAAAAGCACTAGTTTGAAGAGAAACTCAAGCCACCATTAATAATGCACCAGTTTATTTGCTACAGTATATAATATATACTCCTGACTTGACACTTAGATTTGTATAAAGAGAAAATGAGAACTTAAATTTCCACAGTCTCATGAAAACATCCCTTGAAATATAACATTCTATTACCATCAAAATTAAAAAAAAAAAACAACTTTGGTATTTACCAGAAAAGAAGCTACTTATTAGCTACTAGCATTTTGTTTCATTTGATATTATCAAATAAATTAATAATTTGATATTCTAAATATAATATGACTTTCACAAAAATTAATTACTTTACCACGGCAAAATTACTATGGAAACAGTTTTAGATGTGAATTTAAAAGACCTATGTATTGAATTTTGTCTTCTAGTTTACATCGACGTGGCCCTGAGCAAGGTCTTTAATCTCTCTGATCTTTGGTTTTTTTACTTGTGATATGAAAATGCTAAAATAGCATACATCTCATAAGGTTAAACTAGGTAGAATTATTAAGGCTAGAAAAGAAATATATTTTAAGTCAAAATACTAGACACTTAGTTAAAAGCTATGAAACTTGAAAAACATTGGATTAATAATTTAGAATCAGGGTGAAAGCAGACGAATCTGCTATCGGAATCACTACTCAATTAACTTTCCTACCAAATTAATTTGAAGTTTATACAACTTAAATATAATTTGTCAAAGCAATCTCTCTATGCTATAAGCTAATTGTACTGTAACTGACCCAAATATGAAATGCTACTGAAGGACAGAGTGACAGTATCTAGTGTCACAGTCACCATGGTCGTTAAGTGCAGCCCTCTAACTAGATAAGAAAAAAAATACTTTGGCTTAAAGTTTTTAATATTTCAGTATTATCCCAGATTGAAAGCATTTTCCAAGCTGAAGAAAAAAATTCCCAAGTTATTTATGATCACTTAATGGTAAACTAGAATCCTTAATCAAATTCACCCAGATAGCTCACTGTTTCTCATCCCAGCCATTGCATCCTATTGTCTGAAAACTCTAAAGAAGTGACAACAAGTTGAAATACTAATGCCATCTAGCTAAGCAGGCTCATGTGAAACTGTGAAATTTGTTTCAAGTGTTTCGTTTTTCTTTCCCTGCGTAATATTCTCCATAGTGTCCAGTAAATCATAATGCATAACTAATTAAACTGTAAACTGAACAAATCAAACTCTGTATGCTTATGAATAAGAATTATTTTTGAGTTTTCATATAATTACCATTTTATATTAAAATATAACATTTGCAAATTTTCATTGAAGTTTACACCCAATATATAAAAAAAAATTTACGGATTTCAGCACTTCAACTGTGTCCCAGTCCCCAAATACCAGAAGTCTATGAAACCTAACAGCAACGGACAGGCTGAAGACACTTACTTGTTAAATATATGCTAGAAGATAGTGTTTCTAGAGACTCACTAGAGTGCCATCTTCAAGACTTAGACCTAAAGAAGCTGCTTTCCAAGGAAGGCATATTTTATTACTCATCTCTCTAATAGCTTAATCAGGAAATTCCCTGAATAAGGTCTAATGATATCATTTTATGTTGAATATCATTATGTGTTGGAATGGTTTACAGAGAGTTCCAGTTTTAAAATGCATTTAAATATGCATATATTAACGAAGTCATGTACCATATGATGCATGATTAATGCATTAAATCATATACTGCATGTAATTCTGTAATAATCAAATATTCAATATTTTATATTGTATATAATGTATACTATACAATATTCTACATGCACTGGGTTAAAAGTGAATATAAAATCTAGTATTTCATTATCTATGCTTAAAATAATGCTGGATTATGATTTCATTCTCATGAGAAGGCCATATTAAGCATAGATATTATATATATATATATATATATATTACTCTCTCCTTTGTCACATAGTAATTTTGGTATTTCCATAGGTGATTCAGTAGTTCACATGAGCCTACCAAATACAAACTTCAGCAAATTAATTTCATTTTCTTTTTACATGGAGTTGCAGTCTATGATAAGGATGAAGTTTTGGATGAACTAGATAATACTTTCCAGAAATAGAAATACATCTTTGCCGGTGCTGCGGCTCACTAGGCTAATCCTCCACCTGCAGAGCCAGCACCCTGGGTTCTAGTTCCAGTTGGGGTGCCGGTTCTGTCCCAGTTGCTCCTCATCAAGTCCAGCTCTTTGCTGTGGCCCAGGAAGGCACTGGAGGATGGCCCAAGTGCTTGGTCCCTGCACCCACATGGGAGACCAGGAGAAGCACCTCGCTCCTGGCTTCGGATCAGCGTGGTGCACCGGCCATAGCAGCCATTTGGGGAGTGAACCAATGGAAGGAAGACCTTTCTCTCTGTCTCTCTCTCTCACTGTCTAACTCTGCTTGTCAAAAAAAAAAAGAAATACTAGGCCAGTACCATGGCTCAATAGGCTAATCCTCCGCCTGCGGCACAGGCACCCCGACCGGGACTAGAACCCGGGGTGCCGGATTCTGTTCTGGTTGCCCCTCTTCCAGGCCAGCTCTCTGCTGTGGCCAGGGAGTGCAGTGGAGGATGGCCCAAGTGCTTGGGCCCTGCACCCCACGGGAGACCAGGAGAAGCACCTGGCTCCTAGCTTCGGATCAGCGTTGTGGGCCGGCCGCAGCACTCCGGCCGCTGTGGCCATTGGAGAGTGAACCAACAGCAAAGGAAGACCTTTCTCTCTGTCTCTCTCTCTCACTTGTCCACTCTGCCTGTCAAAAAAAAAAAAAAAAGATTTAAAAAATATACATACATCTTGGTTATTTGTCAAGATTCTGTAGGGAGTGTAACGCTAGAGAGAAGAGTTGATGCATTACCCGTGCAGACTCTCCCAGCTGCAGTCACCCAGGACCACATCCTGTCAAATCCAATAATAGCACAATATTCCTTAATTTTCTCAATGTTTCTTGGTACTATACTGTTCTGGCCACTATACTTTAGATAAACATCTCCAAAATGGTTGTCTCTGGACCAACTAGTTTTCTCAAACCAATCATCCAAGTCATTCTTTAACTGGTAGCCAAAATTATTATAAATGATAAGTCTAGGGTCAGCATTGTGGTGCAGCAGATTAAGATGCGTAGAACACCAACATCCAGTATGAATGCTGTTTCAAGTCCTGACTGCTCTACTTCCAATCCAGCTCCCTGTTAGTGTGCCTAGAAAAGCAGCAGAAGATGGCCCAAGTGTTTTGGACTAGGTTAGGCCTAAATTCCTATTCCAGGCTCTGGCCTTTTACTTATAGAAGCATTCTAAGTACAGTTACAAACAGGACATGCAACATGATAGTTTTATGATCTTAGGAAAAGATAGTTTTATGAGCTT
The DNA here is from genome assembly GCF_964237555.1 of Oryctolagus cuniculus. Lineage (NCBI taxonomy): Eukaryota > Metazoa > Chordata > Mammalia > Lagomorpha > Leporidae > Oryctolagus > Oryctolagus cuniculus. The sequence continues at coordinate 31,687,407 of NC_091439.1, forward strand.
AGTGGTTACATATGTCTCTAGGTCCCAGGTGAGAAGAGGTACATCCTGGGGAAAGAGTAATGTAATTGACAGATGGGTGGATAGGATTACATGAGGTAGAGTAGCTGTGGCTTCCAGTGTAATCTTAATCTTGCTACTTGTTTTAATCATATCACAAGTACTTAGCCCCTGAACCACATGGAAAAACCAAATGGAATTTCAGACTCCTGGCTTAGGCTTGGTCCAGCCATCTGGGAAGTGAACCAGTTGATGGAAAATCTCTCTTCCTCTCTGCCTCTATCCAGTGGATAGAAGACCTCTCTCTCTCCCTCTCTCTGTCTCTCTCTCTCTCTCTCTGTATTTCACTGTTCCTCTGACCCTCTGCCTTTTAAATAAATGAATCTTTTAATTTAAGAAAAGGCAGAAAAAGAAAAAGATGACAAGCAAGAAGCAAAGGAAGAAGGTAATATTTTGATCAAATATAAAATATATAGATTAGTTATCAATCTATGCTTCATTTGTAAGAATTAATCCATTCTTCATAACAACAATATCACTTTTAATATAATGAATATTATCATCTACCTCATGTGTCACACAGGGGGTGACCATATTAAAAATTAGAGAGGTGTTTACTTTCTTTCTATTATGAGTTCTTAAAATCATTATGCATTAAACTAGGCACAATTCATTGGAAGAAAAGAAAAAAAATCCCAGGTGACACAATTAAAATGATAATAGAAAAAATAGAAAATAGTCTATTTGATACCTTTCCCTTAGTAACTCCACAACTTTTTAACATTTTTAAAACTTTGTCATTTTAAGTGCTATAATCAGGTATTTAATTGAACAGAACTGACATAATATTAAAACACGTAATATACTTGCTCATTTGTTCAGTACTTTTCCTAATTCAATGAGATTCATATGTAAGTTAGTAATTTACTCTACTGCATGATTCGTTATAATAGAACACTATTTAATTTGGAAGTCTCAGAGAGAAAATGATGATCGTCTGTATAAACACGTAAGTTAAATTAACTTGCTAATATGAAATTTAAAAAGAGAGACTATGAATGTAAGAATCAAAGTATGAGAAAGAGATAGCTAGAAAATATTAAGATAGGTTATAACTTACAAAAGGATAGAGATAAAATTTTCAGCATCACTATTCTATCTTGTTTCCAAATTACACTTCTGGGGTCAGTAGCTTGAAGTAAATAATTCTTTATTCATATAATAAATAATGAGTCTTTATGAAGGTAAAAAATATTTGTTATCAATGCTTGCCAATTTTTGTGACTTAAATGTGAATTAAATTTGAAAAGAAAATCATGTATAAATCTATCTCTCTCTCACACACACACACGCACACACACACACACACTGATCATGGTGATTTTAAGCCACCACTTATTACACCTACACCCCATATAGGAATGCTGGCTCCAATCCCTGTGGCTTTGCTTCCAATTCAGCTCCCTGATAATATGTCTGGGAAGCAGCAGAAGATGGCTCAATTACCGGAGTCCCTGCCACCCACGTAAGATACCTGGATGTTGTGCCTGCCTTCTGGTTTCTGGCTGGCCCAGTCCTGGCTGCTGTGGTCATCTCAGAAGTGAATCAGTGGATGGGAGATTCTTTCTCTCTCTTCTATCTTCTTGCTTTGCTCTTCTCCTTGCTGTTTCTCTCCCCCTCTGTGTTACTCTGGATTTCAAATACATAAATCTTAAAAAAAAAAAAAAAAAAAAAGGTAGTGAAACTGTCATCTAAAAATGACTGTTTGGTGCGGCAGTTAAGCTATCACAGTCCCTTCTCCACTTCTTATCCAGTTTCCTACTAATGTGCGTCCTGGGTGGCAGCAGATGACGGTTCAGGTACTTGAACTCCTGCCACACATAGAGGCAGTGCAGATTGAACCAGGGGGCTACTGGCTTTAGCCTGTCCCAAACTTGACTGTTGAGAGCATTTTGGGAGGGAAACGGCAAATGAAAGATTGCTGCCTCTCTGTCTCTCTTTCTCTGTCTCTCCCCCACTCTCTGTCTCTGTCTTCCTTTCTCTAAAAATGTCAAAATAAAAATTACCATGGGCTTTGTGAGATTTGTAATTTAAGTTCCAGAAAACTGAGATGTAATTGTGAAAATGTGTTCAGTGATGAGACAAATCTAACATGAAGAACTGGTGGGCAAATAAAATAATCACACAGAACTGCCTCCTCCACATCCCCTTTCTTTCCTACTCCCACCATCCATCACCTGTCCATCTTTCTCTTCTTTTTCACTCTTCCCATTCTGCACCTCCTTTTGCTCTCCCCATTCCTTTTTGTCTATGATTGCTGCATAATCTTTCCTTTGACTGACTTCAACAAGGTAAGAATCAGGACTACCGAAAACTCTCCCACCTTACAGCTTAATCACCAGAATGGAAGAAAAGGTTACCATCCAGGGAACAAGCTCTGATATGCCCAGTTTGAGTGAGAATTCCATGCCTGGGCTAAGCACAGCTTAGATCAAGTGCTAATTCCATGATAGAAGATTCTAAGAAGGTAAAGTATCTCATTTGAAACACACAGTTGGGAGCATTCAGATGTTATTTTTGCAGAAAAACTGCAGATGGCTTTTCACAATGTATTTAGGGCCATACAAAAATGACTGGAGCAAAGGGAAGACTGGAGATATAATCCATACTTAACAGAATATCTGAACACTGTATAAAACAACCAGAATCAGAGCACTAATAGTCAACAACAGTTACACACTGGAAAACACAGGAAAATCCATGACATTCTCCTGAGGGATATTTTCTAAAAGTGCACAGCAATGTCAATGCACCAAGGGACAAACCAAGGCTACTCTTTTGTGAGAGGATCTAAAATTAACCAGGTTTAGTCGATACAGCTATTGAAAGCTTTTTATAAAAAACTCAATCCTTCTTCTTCTCTTTCTGCTTTCTGAGCTCTCTTTGCCTGACAGAAAACTATTATACTTTGGCAAATTTATTTTCTGGCATACATCGCGGAGCTGCATGCAATCAAGCCACAGAAGACCATGTCTATCCCTGATCCAGGTGACAGTGAAAGCTGATAGAAGGGCTTGGCTCTGGTGCAATGCCTCCCAAACCTGTTTCTGGCCTGGGGGTTAGCCCGGTGTGGAGTAATGGATATTTGAGCTACTGGTTAATGTACCCACTTCCATCTCAAAAATATCTTTACTCTTTGTGACTCATGATAATGTCAATATTCTCCTAATGCCAAATTTTGAATCCCCCAATTAATTCCATTTTGTATTTCCATTCAATGACCTAGTATTAGTAATATTTAAAATATTTTGGGTTTTTATAATTTTATAGATATTGTGCTTACATTTTCTCCATACTTTTTCTTAATAGCTGTAATAGGTCAGACAGTTATTTTTATTCTCACTTTTGAAAAAAAGAAGGAAGATGGTTGATCATTTGACTTTGCAGTTAAGATACTCATCGAGACACCTGCACCCCATATCATAGTGCCTGGGTTTGATTCCTAGCTCTGGCTCCTCATTTTATCTCCCCATCAAAACAGATCCTAGGAGACAGCAGGCAGTGGCACCAGTAATTTACCCTTGTTACCCATATGGTAGACCTGGCTCCAGACCTGGAGCTCCAACAGTAAGAGAGTTAATAACAATAATAATAATAATAACATACTATTATAAAATGTATGCAGTAATAAAATTATATAAAAGTGATCCTCCTTTCTCTCAAAATTTGTTATTATACTGCCCTCACCCTTCTTGTAATATGTGAGGTAATGTCTATGTAATGAGATGAAGTGACATAATGCAGCATTAGGCTACTATTGATGTCCATTGATCCCTGAGAAGCAGTTCTGAGTAGCATAATCAAAGTATCTACAATGGAAGTATAAGAGTAGTCCATTATATTTAGGCAAGAGAGTGAATGAAGACAGCAGCATCAGATGCTCAGAGGCTTAATTTCTTAAGTCCTTATTAAAAATTCACTTCCAAAATTAGCCTCAGATTTATAAAAATCTCAATATTTACATATAAATTGTATGTTCCTGAAAAAAAATCTATTTTATAACCTTCTCATCAATTTGAGTTAGTTGCATTTAAGACCAGATGTAGTCCTCATCTCCAGATATTCCTGTTTTTGAACACTCTTGTTTGATTTACTCTATTACTACTCTAATCTGGTAGCTTTGCAGGGGGTGGGGGAAAGAAGAGCATGATTGGAAAATGTGATGTTGAAACCTCACATATATTACAATATCTATATAAGGGTGCTTCAAGTTCATGGAAAAAAACAATTAATTATAAATTTATGGGGTCAACACTGTGGCATAGTGGGTAAAGCTGCCACCTGCAGTGTTGGCATCCCATATGGGTGCTGGCTCGAGTCTCGGCTGCTCCACTTCAATCCTTTTTCTATGGCTTGCGATACAGCAGAAGATGGCCCAAGGTTTTGAGCCCCTGAACCAGTGTGGGAGACCTGGCAGAAACTCCTGACTCCTGGTTTTGGATCAGAACAGCCCTGATTCTTGTGGCCATTTAGGGAGTGAACCAGTGGGTGGAAGACATTCTCTCTCTCTGCTTCTGCCTGTCTGTAGCTCTGCCTTTCAAATAAATAAGAAAATCTTTTTTTAAAAAAAAGATAAATTTATTTTAGTGCAAATTTTTAAAAATTCATGTGCAGTTTTTTTCATAATATGTATTTTCCATGAACTTGTTGGAGTTATTTTATACTCAGGTTTAAATATCAGAGCACCCGGTTCAAGTCCCAGCTCTGCTTCAGATCCCGTTTCCTGTTAATGCGCACCAAAGGAGGTAGCAGTGATGACTCAATTACTTAGGTCTCTGTCCCCCATGTGAGAGACCTGAATGGAGTTCCTGGGCCCTAGTGTGGATCTTAATCCAGCCCTGAATGATGTAGGCCTTTGCAGAATGAACACATTTTCTTTCTCTCTCTGCATTTCAAATAAAATGAAAATAAATACAAACTTTTAAAAACCTTTTAGGTTTCAGCATAGAACTTGAGAATTGACTTCCATTCTGGCTCTTCATCCTTTATATAACTAATGGAATTCTAGAAGTTTAGAATCAGCCTAGCAATACAGATAATTTTATCAAACTTTGAGAGCAATTGGTGAAATTTTTCTATCAGAAAACTAACTTTCTTATAGTCTAAGAAACTTCTAAGTGGTTTAGTGGTTTCTTTGATAGTTTCCTGATTGTTTACTTATTTTTCTTTTCCTTCCTGGAATGACAATTATTTGATTGTTGAATTTCTTGGACTTGTCCTCAAATTCTCTGCATATTTCCCTATACTTCTCTCTCTCTCTCTCTCTTTCTCTCTCTCTCTCTGTCTTTTCTAAAGATTTATTTTTTACTTATTTTAAAGATAGAGTACAGAGAGGCAGAGGCAGAGAGGTCCTCCGTCCTCTGGTTTACTCCCCAAATGTACACAACATCTGGATCTGGGTTCATCCGAAACCAGGGGCCAAGTGCTTCTTCTGGGTCTCCCATGTGGATGCAAGTACCCAAGGACTTGGGCTACCTTCTACTGCTACTTTCCTGGGCCATAGCAGAGAGCTGGATTAGAAGTGGAGCATCTGGGACTGGAACCGGTGCCCATATAGGATGCCAGTGCTACAGGGCAGGGTTTTAACCCACTATGACACAGCACCGCCCACCACTCCCATTTATGTCTTTTCCCTTGACTTTCTCCAAGAGTGCCCACAATTTTCTTCTTACCTAGTGAGTTTCTCATTTTTCTAATATATATTTAAATTCCAAAATATTTTATTTTTTGATATGCCTTTGGATAAAATTCTGCTTATATTTTGTCTGAAACATCTTTTCTTACCATTGATCATGTTAATATTTATATTAAAAATTTACTAATCTCTGATTTCTCCAAATTAATTTTTGCATAAATGCTTTGCCTTCCTTTTTTTTCATTTGAAGCCATTACAACCATCCAGGGAGTGGATCAGCAGATGGAAGACCTCTCCACCTCTCCTTCAAATAAAATAAAATAAATCTTTTTTTTAAAGCTGTTATAAGCTGCTAGCAAGCCTTGTGTTCATAAATGAACATGTCTAATGTGTATGTTACAGTAGAAGGATCTGACAAGACCATTTTTAGTGGTGAACACCTAAGTCATTATCTATAAACATGTTTTTAATCTGTCATGTTAATCCTATTCCATAGAGCTTCCAAACACCTGCCTGTTCCATACCCTATAGCTACCAAAATTCTAGCAATTGAATAGAAAAAGATTAGCCAAAATGTCTTACGATTCAGTACAGAAATTTTCCCTAAATAGACTCTTTTCAACTTGCTTCCCATATCATCATCTGTTTCAGAAAGCAAATGTGTACATTAAGCTTCACTTCCCCTGGGGAGTGGGAGAGGATCTGTAGCTCTGAAATCCTCTATAGTCCACCAAACTCTTCCTGATCATCTTCACCTTCTCTCAAAATACTCATGACCCTGACTCCTGTGGCTTTGAGGTTTTCATGGAATAAACTGTCACCATGATGAGTTCTCCAATGCAGGTTTGAGCATAATTTTCTTTAGTCTGTTAAATCAGTTGCCACTTGTTTTTCTGCTTTAGAGACTCCAAAATGTTTAAAGCCATCTTTTTCTCACTTTCTTTACTTGAGGCTGATAGAATACAGCTGCATACCTCTGTTACTATAAAGGAACTCTATTGATGAATGATGGAGGGGAAGGAAGTGGTCCACTGACCTGTGGTTATGTTCTAAGTCCTCAGATCCAGGTATTTCAGTGAACCTATGCCCCTGAGTTGTGACCTTCACAAGTGCTTCTGTTTCCCACCTACCCTCAGGTAAGACAGGAAGTCTGGGGTGGACTGGGATTGGATACTTTCCTTCCTGCGGGTGGATTAAGAGCTGGTGAAAACACCAGTCTATGAGATTCTGGCAAAGTTCTACTTTACAAGGCCTGCCCTAGAGTTACTTCACAATGACCACTTCTTCTTTCTCCCTGTGGAAGTGCAAAGTGTTTTTTTTTCCTCTTTTCCCCCTCATCATCTTTGTGAAAGCATGCAGTTTCTGGATGTAGATCTCACGAAATTGTGGGGAACTGCTAACTCTAGATTGCCCTGACGTTTTGTCCGTGTTGATCCTCCAGCAATTTGTCAATCCCTCTTTAGACATTTCTACCCCAGTACTGGTTCTCATGAGGGTGTCTGCCCCAGGAAGCTGAGAGTATCTGTTTCTACCTGTTTGACTCTCTGATTCGGGAAGCATGGATTTGCCAGATGTGGCCCCAATTCTCTGATGGATCTAAGAAGAGTTACTGATTTTCTGTTTCTTTAGATTTTTTATTGTGTGGCTGAGTTATGGGTTCCAAACTCATTCTATGGTGAACGGAAACCTTGATTTCTGAAAAGTTACTTAAAATGGGTTTAGTGAGCTAAGGCCAATAGCATCGTGTTTATTTTCATAATTGCCTTTATTGTTACAACTCTGATTTTGCTGTGGCGAGGCTCTTTTTTCATTCTGAATAGTATATTTTCTGAAATAAATTGGCCAGATGCCTGTTTTTTCTCATAATCAAATTGTATTTTAGATTTTTTTAAATAGTTTCCATTATTTCTCTTCTTGCATAATTCAAATGTCTATTTTTATGTTTTGAAGTACCCTAGCTTAATGGAACAAATTTAAAAAGAGACTATATATATATCCCAATTCATAAAAATTATCTCTTTTCATATACATAATTTCTTTATTTATCCTCATACCTACAGTGAGATTTTAAATGATCTCTTGACAAAATTATGTATCTCTATTCAGAAATTTTCATTTTAACAACAGGTAAAGCATTATATAAACTTGAGTCATAATACAGTGAAAAGATAGCATCAGGAAAAAGCAGACACTTTTCCATAGCCAAGTAAAAGCTGAAGTTATAATTAGCATTATCATTTCAAATGAAGATATATACTCTCAGTTGTTTAGAATCTTATTTAATTAATTATAGGTAATTTCATGATGAGCTTATAATGTTCTTAAGTCATCGTTGAAATTTTCTAGCTAAGATTTGATGAGATACTTGATCCACCCAGCTTTCACTGCAACACATGAGAGGGAAAAGTAAAGGATGTGATGATGAAGAGGATGTGTACAACAGATGTAAAATAAAGATACACAGAGGCTGGCGCTGTGGCTCACTTGGCTAATCCTCTGCCTGTGGCACCAGCACCCCGGGTTCCAGTCCCGGTTGGGGCACCAGTTCTGTCCCGGTGGCTCCTCTTCCAGTCCAGCTCTCTGCTACAGCCTGGGAAGGCAGTGGAGGATGGCCCAAGTGCTTGGGCCCTGCACCCGCGTGGGAGACCAGGAGAAGCACCTGGCTCCTGGCTTCGGATCTGCACAGCGCGCCAGCTATGGTGGCTATTTGAGGGGTAAACCAGAGGAAGGAAGACCTTTTTCTCTGTCTCTCTCTCTCACTGGCTAACTCTGCCTGTCAAAAAAGAAAAAGAAAAAAAAAAAGATAGAACACTTCCACTCCTGGAAGAAGAGGCATTGGAATGGAAACGCTCCTTGAGGAAGTTGCTGTAATCAGACAAGTATTTTCTGGCTCCTATCCTCCATGACAAAGCTCTTAGAAACTGTGGTATTATATAATTTTAATGGAAAGCTGAAACATTGTGCTCCAACCCATCTTGGAATTCTTGGAGTGGCAACTAAGCAAGAATTCCCGATTCGAGCCAAATATGTTAATACAAACTAAAAATGGCAGCATGACGTAGGAAATTGGGAGAAGACCAAGATAATAATGATGCACAATTTTCCAGCATGCCTCAAGGCTGAGTTAAAATCCAAAGCACTATCTTACAAGGGGAGAGATGACCTTGCCCTAGAGAGTGATGGATGGACATCCCAAGCCAGGCTCCAGGTGGAGGACATGGCAAAAACTCAAATCTGCAGAGTCTGTCTGATTCAAACTTGGTTTGGCTGGGAGAAATACTGGGAACTCACCCAACAAGAGAATGGAAAATTTCATCTGTGGTCATCTTGACAGATACAAGTGCAAGCAATTTAGAGACCACTCTAGCCAACAGTCTTGCAGCTTACTGAAATTCAAGGAGAAAGAACACAGCTCTGTGTTATGTTACAGAGTCTCCTCCTCCAAAAACAGGAGTTTTCTCAAACTCTCATGCCTTTTGGGGACAGCAAAAGGGAGGAGAAGGTGGTGGTAAAGACACTGGTCACACAGAGAACACACTCAAACAATAACAGATCAACTTCCCCGAATGGCAAGTTTAAGGATCCCTCTCCTTCAAAAAGGAGAAAGATTCTTGAGAGTAGATTTGGACAGCATATCAAAACATAATTTTTCTTTCCTACATAAGTAAAGGATACTAATGTCTGGATCCTGATGCAATTTAAGTCATATCTGTAAAGGGTGCATATTTAAAGCATTTCTGTTAGATCTCATCTCAAATTGGAGGGGAATATGTGACTAGACTCCTTGGCAGGGAATGGGGCATGCCTACTCCAACATCTATTTTATTCTTACTTCTTTAGAAATAAAATCTTGTAATTTCTAAAAGGATGGTATATATCCTTTTAGAAATATTTTATATGATAAAGTCAGCTTTTGATTAATTGGATGAAGTTACCATGAGTTGTTTCATTTATTAAGAAATGTGTATTTCATGAACTGATTATTTCATTAAAAAATTTAACTCTAGTATTGTACTCTAAAATTTATTGTGTGACATCTTATTTACATGATGAATTTCTATATAAAAAAAAAAAAAAAACCTCTAGAGTGGAGAGTAGAGTTCTACCTTTTTTTTTTTATACTTTCTTTTCAATTTTTTTTATTTGAGAGAGATTCCCCCATTTGATGTTAATTCACTTCACACATGCCTGCAACAACCAAGGCAGGGCCAGGCTAATGTCAGAAGTTGGGAACTAAAAGTTCCACATGGGTGTCAGGGATCCATGTACTTGAGACATCATCTGCTGGCTCCTATAGTGTTCCTCCTAGTAGGAACCTGTAACTGGGAACAGAGCAAGGACTCAAGCCCAGACACTTCAATAAGGAAAGTGGGCATTCCATACAGCATTTTAACCAGTGCACCTAATGCTTACCCCAGAGGTGGATTTTTTTAAAATTGTTAATAGGGTACTAGTGCTACCTAATACAGTTAAATTTCTCACAGCTATATTGAAAATGTAAAAAAAAAAAAAAAGGTAAATTTAATTTTAATGTTTTATTTAATTGTATGGATTACAAACACTATTATTTAGATAGGAAACTAAGTAAAGTATTATGGGATAGATAATATTTTTCATACTGAGCATACAGAATATAGTGGATATGTATGCATAAATTACTTTTTTTAAAATATTTTTTTTATTTTTATTTTTTGACAGGCAGAGTGGACAGTGAGAGAGAGACACAGAGAGAAAGATCTTCCTTTGCCGTTGGTTCACCCTCCAATGGCAGCCATGGCTGGCGCGCTGCGGCCGGCGCACCGCGCTGATCCAATGGCAGGAGCCAGGTGCTTCTCCTGGTCTCCCATTGGGTGCAGGGCCCAAGGACTTGGGCCATCCTTCACTGCACACCCTGGCCACAGCAGAGAGCTGGCCTGGAAGAGGGGCAACTGGGACAGAATCCGGTGCCCTGACTGGGACTAGAACCCAGTGTGCTGGCGCCGCAAGGCGGAGGATTAGCTTAGTGAGCCGCGGGGTCAGCTAAATTACTTTTTTTAAGATTTACTTATTTATTTGAAAATCAGAGCTGCATAGAAAGAGAGGTAGAAAGAGACAGAGAGAGAGCAGTCTTCCATCTGCTGGTTCACTCCCCAATTGGCTGCGATGGCCAGAGCTGCACCTATTCGAAGCCAGGAGCTAGGAGCTTCTTCCTGGTTTCCCAAGCAGCTGCAGGGGCCCAAGGACTTGGGCCATCTGCTACTGCTTTTCCAGGCCATACCAGAGAGCTGGATCAGAAGTGAAGCAGCCGGGACTTGAAGCAGTGCCCATTTGGGATGCCAGCACTGCAGGCGGCAGCTTTACCCACTACGCCACAGCGTCGGCCCCGCATACACTATATTTTAACTGAGTACATTTGAGTTGCTGAATGTGTGACTACTTGTGGCTACAGTATTTGATAGTATAGCTCCACACAGTTGTTGTATGTCTCTATGAATTTATTTTCTAATTATTGTGAAAGATCTAACTTCACCTTTTTTTCCCTTTCTCATCTTTGGTGCCAAATGAAGTAACTGAAATCTCAATGTTGTTCAAAGAAAACTAGCAGCAGCCTACAAAGCTTGGCTTCCCTTGTCCCTTAAAAATAATGAAGCAATGTGTGTAGCAATTCATTAAAAACATTGAAGAATGATGATGGTACTACAACAGCTTCTCATATCCCCATAGTCTTTTTTAGAACTTAGAATAATTTAAGAGTGATGAAAAATATCTAAAATGATAATAGCAAAAAGTTTAGGTACTTAGCAAAACTGAAAACTCCTATTGTATGTGAGATTTATAAGAGAAAAAATCAAGTAATTCTAAGATGCAAGAAGTTTTACAATATTATTTTTATAGCACTATTTGGGGCCAATGTTGTGGCATAGTAGTTTAAGCGACCTATGTGTGCCAGTTTCAGACCCAGCTGCTCCACTTCTGATCCAGCTCCCTGCTAATGTGCCTGGGAAGCAGCAGAAGATGGCTCAAGTGCTTGGACCCCTGCACCCACTTGGGAGACCCAGAAGAAGCTCCTGGCTTCAGCATGCCCCAACTCCTGCACTCGCGGCCATTTGGGGAGTGAATCAGCATATGGAAGATTCTCTTTCTCTCTCTCTCTCTCTCTCTCTGTGTGTGTGTGTGTCTGTGTGTTTGTGTGTCTGTGTGTGTGTCCCTCTCTATATAAAACTTTGATTTTCAAATAAATTAAAAAATCTTTAATATTTATATGTTAATTCTTGCAAATAGTTAAAATATTAAAAAATAGGGACTCAAAGGCTAAATTAAGTACAATGCTTGCTAATGGTATAAGGAGATAGAAATATACATAGCACGTTAGTCACTTTCTTTGTCCATTCAGCTTCCAGATTATATTGTCAATTCAGAACCTATAGCATCATGTCTGACCACAAAGCGCAAAGTATACACACAAATATGCAGAGGTAGTAGAATGGTGAAATGAAAAAACTTGGTTACCAAAACAAAAGCTACCTCCTGCCTTTTGAAAATCAGAGATGTTGTTTCAGGGTTGCTCTCAGTACAGCCTTCTTACAGAATTGTGTATCTGTGAGGCTTATTGCCATTTTTTTCAATGTCATCCTTCCAAGCAGAAAGACTTTCATATATGGCAATGAAAAGTCTATATAAGTTGCACAGACAAAGCAAGCAAGTATAAAACTGTTTTCTTATTTATTCAAAAGATTATTAATCTAATTTCGATTTTCTTTTCCTTTCTGTGCTTGTTTGATGAGTGGTGAGACAATTCCAATGTCATCAGGTTCTGCTCAATTATAAGACTATACTATGTTGACATGATGATAATCACTGAATTGCAATTATCATGTAAAGTGAAATTTACTGTAAAAATACATTTTAAAGATGTGAAGCTTCTGTCAGTATACATATTGCCATCTCCCCAACAATACTATTGTTTTTACAATATGATTTTTACTCTTGGGTCTTTTTCATGCTTTCTTAAGTCTGAGCACTGCATTATCTATATTTGTTTCATGGTTGTATATGAATAAAACATCAGAAACTGAGTCCTATGTCCGGGTAATATAAAACTGACTTGACCTCTTTGTAAATACCATCAAATCTAACAGGAAAACACATTTTCTTTATTTCTAAACTAGAGAGTGGTTTCTTTGAAAATGAACAGGTCAAGAAGTAAATTATATGCATTTTAAAACATCGATATAGGAAACTACACAGAAGAAAGAGCATGTAGGTCAGGGTAATGATCCTTTGCTTAACACACTCTGCCCAAAACCTACAAATGTTCAAATATTTTAAGTTACTTTGTAGAAACAAATTTCAAGGCTAACACAGAAATATGATTTTACACTTCTCTTTTCTAAACACAGCCAATTTCCCCTTGGTGTTAACACTAGTGAAGGAATACATAAACATCAAGCTTATGAATACAGGGACATAGAGGAAGAGAATTAGAAGCATTACGTCTGAAGAAAAAAAGATCTGATGGGTGAAACCAAACATGAAGTGAATTTTTCTTAAGAAAATATCTAACCACAAGCACCATGCCTTCTTCTTTAAATAATGCGTTTCTGTCTTAATGACTTTTACATGAATGATGTTAAATGTGACATTTATAGCTGAATTAATGTTGGGGTTGCCATGTTTTGAGCATTCTTATCCAAAACCTGAAAACCAGTATTACTCTTTTATTTTAAAAACTAAGTTTACTTTTGTACAGACTCTACAGTTTGAATTAACTTATTGGAAATTAAAGGCTTGGCAACAAATACAGGGAAGACAATAACTGCATTCTGAGTTCTGCTCTGACCTTTATCTTTCAAAACAGTAACTCTCCAAAATTGCTGAAAGGTTAACTAATCTCTTAAAAGGTCACCTGTCTTTAAACTAGCTACAGTCTATAAATGCTTTTCTGCTATCCTGGAGCAATTCATCAATAACTCATTAAATGGTGCTGGTTCTTTCCTGAAGTTTTAACTTTCTTATAAGGTTATTTTTTCTTAGTCAATATAATATTTAATGTATGTCATAATTTACAAAATTAAGAATATATAAAACTATGAAGTACAGTCTGATTAATTAAAGCTAATTTTGAATGCATAATATATTCCAGCCACAGTTCTAGTTGCCAGAAAGGAATGCTGAGAAATACAGTTAGTAGAAGAAATAATCATTGTAAAATGGATTTATAGGGACCAGTGTTGTGGTACAGCAGGTTAAGCCGCTACCTAAATGTTGGCATCTCATAGAAGAGAACCACTTCATTCTCAGTTCCTCTGCTTCCTTTCCAGCTTCCTACTAATGCACCTGGGAAGGCAACAGAATATGGCCCAAGTGCTTGGGTATTTGCCACTTTCTAAAAAACCTGGGTGGAGTTTCTGACTCCTAGCTTCAGCCTGGTGCAGACCTGGCTGTTGTGCCCATTTGGGGAAGGAAGCAGCAGATGCAAGATTTTTCTCTTCCTCTCTCCCTGTCTGTCTCCTGTCATCCTGCATATCAATTTATAAATAAATAAATAAATATTTTTAAAAGTGTTTATATAATAAATATGGTGTATGATGGCATGCAATATTTCAGCCAATAGAATAGCTGATAAACCCTTTGAGTGATAATTCACTTACTGCAAAGCTACTGAAATTGATTCATGCATTTTCAAACTATTTTTCTAACTCGAAAGCCTATGGCACTTCTTTTTAATACACTTACTGTTAAATATATGTTAATGCAAACTCTGTCCACGGATATGCAACTGTATTTTTCAGTGTGATCAAATGCCATTAAAAGTTTTATGAGTTGACTAAGATGTCTATGCTATGTAAAATAAGGCTCCTATTTGCAAGCAAGAATGGAATTTTAAAGTAATAACACAGAACTTGTTTTCATGTTCTATGTTTTGATCAAGAAGATAATTTTTGCTTCCTTGAAGGATATAAAGATTTTGTATTTACTTACTTTTTATTTTTACTTTTTTATACTCACTGACAAACAGTAATTGTGCATATATATGGGGTAGAATGTAATATTTCAATACATGCATACATTTTAATGATCATATTAGGATAATTAGTATCCATCACTTCATATATTCAAGGTTTCTTTGTAGTGTGAACATTCAGAAGTCTTTCTTTTTTTTTCTTAAAGATTTGTTTTATTATTTATTGGAAAGTCAGAGTTACACACACAGAGAGAAGGAGAGGCAGGGGTGGGGGGGAGGTCTTCCATCCACTGGTTCACTCCCCAGATGGCCGCAATGGCTGGAGCTACGCCATTCCAAAGCCAGGAGCCAGGAACTTCTTCTGGGTCTCCCATGTGGGTGCAGGGGCCCAAGGACTGGGGCCATCTTCTACTGCTTTTCCAGGCCATAGCAGAGAGCTGGATTGGAAGTGGAGCAACTGGGACCCAAACTGGCACCCATATGGGGTCCTGGCATTGCAGACAGTGGTTTACCCAATACGCCACAGCACCAGCCTCTAGAAGTCTTTTTTCTAGCTATTTATAAAAGTACAATATGTTATCATTAGCTGTTATTACTCTACTGTGCAATAGAACACCAACAGGATTGCTTTTACAATAAGGAAAGAAAGTACTTATTAATCCAATAAAAGTACAATTTTCTGAGCTTTGATTTATATATATATATTTATATGTATATATATTTTTTTGAGAGAAAGAGAGTTAATTTTGGAGAAGAAGCCAAGAATGGTGCCTCTTTTGCGGGCACTTAGACATACTATAGCTTATGAGACGTAGATAATATTCTCCACTTAATACATTAAAACAGGTGAATTTTTGCGATCAAGTTTAATATTAATAATTGTCCATACATTAATTAAGAGCTAATATGCCATTCTACTGAGGATAATATGCTTATGAAGACTTTTTTTTGAAGGAGAGAGAAGAGACAGAAAAAGATAAAAGAGATATCCTCCTTCCAGTAATTCACTTCCCAAATGGCTGTAATGGCCATGGCTAAGCCACATGAAACTAGGAGCCAGTAGCTTCCTCCAGGTCTCCCAAGTGAGTTCAGGGGCCCAAACACTTGAGCTCTCCTCTGTTACTTTCCCAGGTGGAATAGCAGGGAGCTGGCTTGGAAGAGGAGCATCCAAGACTCAAACCACCACCCATATGGGAGTCTAGCATCACAGATGGCAGCTTAACCCTCAATGCCACAATGACAGTCCTGTGAGATCTCTTTCTTTCAAACAAATAACTTATACACTCTTTGGGTAAACAATTGCAGTGTTTTTGTAATGAAAGTATAAACAGCTTAAAAATCTGTTTTCTATACAAGTTTTCATTTTTGTCATTATATTCATATTTTATTCTAAATTTGACATCTCTAGGTTTTCTATCAATATCAAAAAACAAAAAAAAAAAACTGATATTCAACCTAATGATTTTTTTAAATTTATTTGACAGGTAGAGATACAGATAGTGAGAGAGACAGAGAGAAAGGTTTTCTTTCCATTGGTTTACCCCCCAAGTGGTCACTATGGCCGGTGCTGCGAAGATCTGAAGCCAAGAGCCAGATGCTTCTTCCTGGTCTCCCATGCGGGTACAGGGCCCAAGCACTTGGGCCATCCTCCACTGCCCTCCGGAGCCACAGCAGAGAGCTGGACTGGAAGAGGAGCAACCAGGACTAGACCTGGCACCCATATGGGATGCCGGCACCACAGGTGGAGGATTAACCAAGTGTGTCATGGCGCCGGCCCTACATAATGATTTTTTTTTTATTTGACAGGTAGTTATAGACAGAGAGACAGAGAGAAAGGTCTTCCTTCCGTTGCTTCACTCCCCAAATGGCTGCTACAGCCGGCACTGTGCCTATCCAAAGGCAGGAACCAGGTACCTCTTCCTGGTCTCCCATGTGAGTGCAGGGGCCCAAGCACCTGGACCATCCTCCACTGCCCCCTCAGGCCATAGTAGAGAGCTGGACTGGAAGAGGAGCAGCCGGGACTAGAACTGGCACCAATATGGGATGCCGGCACCACAGGCAGAGGATTAACCAAGTCAGCCATGGCACTGGCCCCAACATAATGATTAAGATGCTCATTATGATACTCTTGTCCCACAATGGAGTATGTGGATTCCACTCCCAGCCCTGGTTGCTGGTTCTTGTTTTTTTTTAAAGATTATTTAATTAATTTTTTTTTATTTGAAAGTCAGAAATGGAAAGACAGAGAAAGAGAGATAGAAAGATCTTCCATTTGTAGGTTTGCTCCCACAAAGGTCTCAATGACCAGAGATGTGCTGGGCTGAAGCCAAAAACCAGGAGCCTCTTCAGGGTCTCCCAAGTGGGTGCAGGGGCCCAAGCACTTAGGTCAAACTCTTGCTTTCCCAGGCCATTAGCAGAGAACTGGATCCCTAGTGGAGCAGCCAGGTCTCAAACCACTGCCCATATGTGATGCTGGCATCACAGGCAATGGCTTAACTCATTGTGACACAACACTGGCCCCTAGTTGCTGGTTCTTGCTTACTCCTAATGGAGACCCTGGGAGTCAACAGTGATTGTTCAAATAGTTTGGATTGAGTTCCCAGCTCCTTGCCTCAGTCCTCCCTTTCATCCTACCTTGGTCATAAAGGCATAAAGGAAATGAGACAGTAGATGAAAACTCATGGCCTTGCTCTCTTTCTAACTTTTAAATAAATAAATAAATAATATTCTTAAAGAATATACAACAGAAAATACATAAACACCAATGTAGTACATGTACTAGAACCAAAATATTTTGTGAAACTTTGTGGTTTGAGTACACTTATTTCTATGTTTCTATATACTTATTTATATTTAATTAGTTACAGTTTAAATTCCATTTTTTACAAAGAGTTTCTTTCAAAATACAAAACTCTAAATGGTGCATAAAGTGAAAGGCTATGAAACCATCATAAAACAATGTATGATTTTCACAAACACATTAGTTTCATACATGTTGTTTTTATTACTGAAAGTTCCAGCATGGTTGAATAGAGTTATAAATAATCATTTTGGTTTGAAAAAACAATGCTAAATTATAATTGAAATTATAGAAAAAAAGAGAAAACTAATGAAACTCTTTAAAGGTGCTTGCCAAAATGGGCATTCCAAATATAAACATTCATTAATTGCAATACACAATTTAGATATGATATAAACTTAAACAATACAGTTTATTCAGAAAATCACTTACAATTGTAGGTATGTTAGCCACTATGGAAGTTAATTTGGAGATTCCTCAGAAACCTGAATATAACCATACCATCCAACCCTTGGAATTCCACTCCTTGGAATTTACCCAAAGGAAATTAAATTGGCAAATAAAAGAGCTGTCTGCACCTCAATTTTTATTGCAGCTTAATTCACAATAGCTAAGACATGGAATCAACCTCAATGCCTATCAACACAGACTGGATAAAGAAATTATGGGATATGTACTCTAAAGAATATTATACAGCAGTAAAAAAAAAAAAAAAAAAAAAAAAAAAAACAATGAAATCCAGTCCTTTGCAACAAAATGGAGGAATCTGGAAAAATCATGCTGAGTGAAATAAGCCAGTCCCAAAGGGACAAATATCATATTCTCCCTGATCGGTGACAACGAACTGAGCACCTAAAAGGAAACCTGTTTAAGTGAAATGGACACCATGAAAAAGTGACTTGATCAGCCCTTGTCCTGTTTGTCGATGAACAAATTACTACTTTATCCCTTTTAGCATTTTTTTTCTACTTAATACTATTAGATGAACTCTTTAATTAACACACAATTATGCCTAGGTGTTTAAATTTAACTAAAAAGTGATCCCCGTTAAATAAAAGAGTGGGAATAAGAGAGGGAGGAGATGTATAGTTCAGCACATGCTCAATCAGACTAAACCTAATGGTAGAGTTAGAAACGTCCCAGAGGATTCCAATTCAATCCCATCAAGGTGGCTTGTACCAATGACATCTCACTAGTCAAAGTGCCCAGTTTCAGTGCACAATTGATCGTAATGAAAGGATTAAGATTCAAAGGGATCACATAAACAAGACTAGGGTCTGCTAATACTAACTGAAATAATTAAAAAGGAGAGAACAATCCAACATGGGAAGTGAGATACACAGCAGACCCATAGAATGGCAGATGTCCTAAACAGCACTCTGGCCTCAGAATCAGCCCTTAAGGCATTGGGATCTGGCTGAAGAGCCCATGAGAGTATTTTAGGCATGGAAAGTCAAGACACTCTGGCAAAAAAAAAAAAAAAAAAAAAAAAGACTTAAATGAAAGATCTCTGTGAGTGAGACCCCAGAGGAAAGAATAGGCCATCAAAGAAGGAGGTACCTTTCTCTGAAGGGAGGAGAGAATTTCCACTTCGACTATGGCCTTGTCCAAATAATAGCAGAGTTGGCGAACTCAAGGGGCTTCCATAGCCTTGGCAACTCATGACAAGAGTCTCAGGTGATTACTGATGCCATAAATAAGAGAGTCAATTTGTTAAATCAACAATAGGAGTCACTGTGCATTTACTCCCCATGTAGGATCTCTGTCCTTAAGTGTTGTACTATGTGAATTAACAGTATAACTAGTACTCAAACAGTACTTTACACTTTGTGTTTCTATGTGGGTGAAAACTGTTGAAATCTTTACTTAATATATGCTAAACTGATCTTCTGTATATAAAGATAATGGAAAATGAATCGATATGAATGGGATGGGAGAGGGAGCGGGAGATGGGATGGTTGTGGGTGGGAGGGAAGTTATGAGGGGTAAGAGCTGCTATAATCCAAACTTTGCACTTATAAAATTTGTATTTATTAAATAGAAGTTAAAAAATGAAACTCATTTCACCTCTAAAGACACTTAGACTGGAAGTGAAAGGATGGAACAAGATATTCCAGGTTTAAATGCAATCTGACAAAAAGCTGGTGTAGCTATACTTACATGAAATTAAAAAAAAAAAAATTGTGTGTTAATTAAAGAGTTCAACCAAAGGTATTAAGTAGAACAAAAAAATTCTAAAAGGAATAAAGTAGTAAGTTGTTTCTCGACAAACAGGACAAGGGCTGATCAAGTCATTGTTTCTCATAGTGTCCATTTCACCTAAACAGGTTTCCTTTTAGGTACTCAGTTAGTTGTCACCGATCAGGGAAAACGTATGATATTTGTCCCTTTGGGACTGGCTTATTTCACTCAGCATGATGTCTCAGAAGAAATGACAACAATTGCCTCTTTTTGACAAATAGGTACTAAGATACAAAGAGAATAGAAGGCATCTAATTTTATATAGATACAAGAAGTATACTGACTCCTAGAATATGAATGCACAATTTAAAGAATTTAGTAAGCATTACAAAAGTTCATTTGGTTAATTAAAAGCCAGCAATTACAACACCAACATCAACCAAAATGAACTTCACCTCCATTTCACCTGCTGAATTAGAAATCTTAGTGCACTTTTAAAAAAAAATTATTTATTTATTTGAAAATCAGAGTTACACTGAGAGAGAAGGAGAGGCAGAGAGAGAGGGGTCTTCCATCCACTGGTTCACTCCCCAATTGGCCACAATGGCCAGAGCTGCGCTGATCCAAAGCCAAGGCAGGAGCTTCCTCTGGATCTTCCCATGTGGATGCAGGGGTCCCAAGACTTGGGCCATCTTCTACTGCTTTTCCAGGACATAGTAGAGAGCCGGAATAGAAGCGAAGCAGCCAGGACTTCAACTGGTGCCCATATGGGATGCCGGCACTACAGGTGGTGGCTTTACCCATTACGCCACAGTGCCAGTCCCAAACACATATTTTTAAAAGCATAGATATGATATATAAAATATTTTTACAATAATTTTTATTATATAGCTAACATACCTACAATTGTAAGTGATTTTCTGAATAAATGAATTATCTAAGCTTATATCATAGCTAAGTTGTGTATTGCAATTAATGAATGTTTATTGTTCACTGCATACCAGGGGTTTGGTTCAAAATTGTGAGCCCTAGTGGACAGAATATTATAAAAAGTTGTGTAACCCGATGTTGGGGGCCGCACTCTGGTAAGGAGTGTCGGTCCTGATCAGTAGCCAGTCCCGATTGGTTGACTTACCTCTCATTTTCAATAAAATTCATGTGTGATAAAAAAAAAAGAAAGTGGATTCTGAGGCTGGCATCGTGGTATAACGATTAAAGCCACTGCTTATGACAGTGGCATCCAGCCAGTTCCTATTCTGACTGCTCTATTTCCTATCCAGCTTGCCGCTAATGGCCTAGGAAAAGCAGCAGATGAGAACTCGAGTATTTGGGGCCCTGCCACCCATGTGTGAGACCTGGAAGAAGTTGCTGGCTCTTGGCTTCAGCCTGGTCCAGCCCTGGCCACTGTGGCCATCTGGGGAGTAAACCAGTGGATGAAAGTTCTGTGAGTGTCTGACTATAGCTGATACTCTTCAGTACATGTCTATGAGGAAAATATCCACAATATGGTAAAGAACCACTTAGAAAGATCAATGGAATGAATATGTGAAAGTCATATGCAGCTGAAAATGGTTACTATTCACACCAAACGTTTGAAAGCATAACATTGGAAAGTCCCAAAACTGAAAAACAGATCTGTACTGAAATACCTCCATAGAACTCCATAAGTATGTGCAATTTGTATATGTCAGTTAATTTTTTTTTAATTTATTTGACAGATAGAGTTAGACAGTGAGAGAGAAAGACAGATCTTCCTTCCATTGGTTCACTCCCCAAATGCCCGCTGCGGCCGGAGCTACACCGAACCAAAGCCAGGAGCCAGTTGCTTCCTCCTGGTCTCCCATGCAGGTGCCGGGCCCAAGCACTTGGGCCATCCTCCACTGCCCTCCCGGGCCACAGCAGAGAGCTGGACTGGAAGAGGAGCAACCAGGACTAGACCTGGCACCCATATGGGATGCCGGCACCACAGGATTAACCAAGTGAGCCAAGGCGCTGGCTCCCAGTTAAATTTTTAAATGAAAAATTTTCCCAGCAATTCTCATGTTAATGTGATATCAACACAGAAAACACATTCCATGTAGTTCAGAGATACAATTTTTAAAGTTTTTTTTTTAAAGATCTATTTATTTATTTGAAAGGCAGAGTTACACAGAGCAGAGGCAGAGTAGAGAAAGAGATGTTCCATCTGTTGTTGGCTTACTCCCCAGATGGCTGCAATGGCTGGAGCTGGGCTAATCGAAAGCCAGGAGCCAGGAGTTTCTGGATCTCACACATGGGTATAGGGGCCTGAGCACTTGGGCCATCTTCTACCACTTTCTCAGGCCATAGTAGAAAGCTGGACTGGAAATGGAGCAGCTAAGTCAGGAACTGGCACCCACATGGGATGCCGGCATTGCGGACAGCAGCTTTACCAGCTAAGCCACAGCACTGGCCTCCATAGATGCTGTTCGAAGAATGAAATGTTTCTACCTTTCCTCCCCCCATTCTCCGTGTCTCCCTTCCTCCTTTCCCCATGTCTCCCTTCTTCCCTTTTTCTTTCAATTTCTTTTTTAATTTTTTGAGATAATATATTTTTAATTTATAGTCAAATGCTTAATTCTCCACTAAATAAAGAGTTCAAGAAGTAAAATTTAGAAAGACTGTAGTTCACCAGGAATATAGGCAAAGGCTATAAGCAACAATGAAATGAAAAATGTCCATTTTACTCATATGCAGTAAATTTTAAAGTAATCAGATCATTAAAGTCATAGTACTATATCATTCTAATGACATAGTACTTGACAAAGATAGAAAATAAAGTTTCTTTAAACAATCTTTTCTGTAATTTTTTCATCATTTTTTAGAGATTTTTATTATTTGTAGAGAGGGAGAGACATAGAGGAATCTTCCATCCGCTGGTTCACTCCTCAGATGGCCACAAAGGCCACAGCTCCTCTGGCAGGAGCTAAAAGCTTCTTCTGGGTCTCTTTTGTGGGAGCAGGGGCCCAAGAACTCAGGCCATCTTCCACTGCTTTCCCAGGTGCATTAGCAGGGAGATGGATCCAAAGTGGAGCAGCCATATCTCAAACTGGTGCCCATACAAGATGCCAGTGCTGCAGGTGGCAAGTTAACATGCTACACCACAGTGCCACCCTGAAAATAAAGTTCTATAAAACTGTATTTGTAGCAATATTGATACACACAGACATTTCTTTTTTTGTTTGTTTTTTTTTTTGGGGGGGGAATGTAATTTTCTTTTTTTTTTAGTTTTAGCTCCCACATATAAAGGAGAACATGCAGTATTTGTCTTTCTGTATTTGGCTTATTTTTTTTCAACAAGATGTCCTCCAGCTACATTCATTTTTATGTAAGTGGTAGAATTTCATTATTTTTTGTATCTGGATAATATTTAATTGCCTATTTATGCAGCATATTTTCTTTATTCATTCATATGATGATGGACACCATGGTTGATGCTATATTTTGTCTATATTGGACAGTGATGCTATAAAGATGATGTTGCAACTCTCTTTAGTACACTGAATTTAAAAAAAAAAAAACCATACAAATGAACAGATATCAATGAGATGTGAAGTATTTTCAGTTGGACTAGTATGTATGCAATTAGATACTTGAATGGAAATGACCAAGAGAATGGGCGAGCAAAATGCTTGAAGAGGTAATTGTGAGCATTTTTCCAAATTTTTAAACTATAATGCTGCTAATGCAAGAAACTCAACATATTGCAAATATAAGAAATGCAAAAATCCTAAAGTTAAGCACATCAAAATAAAATTGTCTAAAAGCAGTTGCAAACAGCAAATCTTAAATCAGCCGTAAAATAATTACATATGTATAAAGTATAAGAGAGATAGATCCTTTTGTTACAAGCAAGGCCTATTGGAAGACCCATGAGTAATACATTTCAAAAACAGAAGGCCAGCAAGGATTTATCAGAATTAAAAAGCCAAGACTCAGCAGAAGCCAATACTTCAAGAAAAGTTAATAAAAGTCTTTTGGGTAAAAGATAAATACTACTAATGCTCTGTCCCCTTTTCTGCATCTTGTGAGTGAGACAGTATCAGTTTTGCCCTTCGTTCTTGACTCTCTTTTCAAGGATGTTGAATAGCAAAGAAGCATGGAGGACAGAGTTTCTGTTTCTGTCTAAAGTGAACGATGTATTTCCTTATAACCTTGAAATATGAGGATAATATTTCCTGTAGGAGTAAGTCTCAGCAAGTTTGCAGCACAATATAAATAGACATGATAGATATGTGTCACTCTGCTACAAACAGGAGGCGCAGTTACTGCCTATTATAAAAGATTCAGGTCTCCTAAACTCAGATATTCTTTACTTTAAGGCAGTTCAGGCATTTTCTAACCTTCTTGCTGTTACCCCAGATCTAGGGCTTGAGGAATAAACCCAAAACAATAACACTCTGGTACCTGCTGTCACTTTTAATAATAAACCATCATTTGTCTGTGACACAAGAATTTCATAATTTCTCTCAGCAACCGTGAAACGTTGTCAAGCTAACTCTTAGCTCAAAAATAGAATAAAATTAGATCCTTTACAATTCTTGATATTTGAACATATACACTGGTCATTTTTCAGTTTTTTAGGATATATTCAGAATGCATATCATTAGCAGCTGGACATATATAGTGATTCCTTGGCTGTAGTGTAAGAACCACTGTGGGAAAAATGGACAATTGCAACTCCTTAAACACACTTTTTTTTTTTTTCAGACAGAGTTAGTGAGAGAGAGAGACAGAGAGAAAGGTCTTCCTTTTTTTCCGTTGGTTCACCCCCCAGATGGCTGCTATGGCCGGTGTGCTGTGCCGATCCGAAGCCAGGAGCCAGGTGCTTCTCCTGGTCTCCCATGCGGGTGCAGGGCCCAAGCACTTGGGCCATCCTCCACTGCCCTCTCGGGCCACAGCAGAGAGCTGGACTGGAAGAGGAGCAACAGGGACAGAATTCTGTGCCCCAACCGGGACTAGAACCTGGGGTGCCGGCGCGGCAGGCAGAGGATTAGCCGGCCAACATTGGTCTTGATAATAAAGTTCTGCCTTCCAGATACATATCATGTATTAATATATCTCAACATTTCCGCTACTAATATTTTGAGTCACAGCTATCATCACCAGCCCACATTTCTGTAATAGACTCCTAAAATTGCTGTGCCTGAATCCACACTCTTTCAATATTGGTTAAGAATCCATTCAGAAAAACAAAATCACTATAGTCACTCCATACAGGAAATAACTTAATACAAAGAATTATTTGATTACATATTATTGGAAGGAGTAGATATGAGCTTGTGCTCTCAGACACACTCTCAGAATAATAGAAAACCTCCTTGCAATTGCAGTTGTGAGCACTGCAGTTAGGACGGCAGGTATGCTTTTCCAGGCCTGAGTTTATCACTGGCCACAGAAGTCTGTCACCCCAGAAAGCTGGAAAACAGGCACTGAAGCTCTGGCTTGGATATGTGGTGTCAGATAAAAAAAGGAGTCTTTGTGATATCATTTCTTGAACCACAGGAGACCTTGGGATGAGAAACGTTTTGAAAGGATTCACAATCTTGTTAGAGAAGGACCCATTCTAGGAGTTACAAGAGGTAGTGTCCATTTCAGTTCTTGCTTCCAAACAAAGTGTCTGGTTGATAGAATCTTCTTTGGGCCCTGACTTTTACATTAAAGTAGCTCTGGAAAAAAGTAAGCTTAGCTCTCCAACCCCTGAAAACATAGAAGATTGCCATAAAGTTTTTAAAAAGTGAATTCAAATTTGTACAATACCCCTACAATATTTATTCCATAGAGTCACCTGAGTCATAACTTTTCACTACATAAAACTCATGTATTAAATTCTCTTGTGTATTAAATACAGTTCCAAATTCCTGCTGTAATTTAAAGTTTGTCCAATGATCTGGTCCCTTTCTCAACTCTGCTGCCTCCCTTGCTCTTCTTCATTACACTTCATTCACACTATTTTTTTTTCTCTTCTGCAAACTGTAATTTCTTCCTTGTTGTTCTTGTAGAAATTCTCCTTGGAACTTCCCATCTGATCCTTGCATCGTTAATTAATTATATCAGGTTTTATTTCCAACAACATTCCTTATCAGGTTTTTTTTGTCTATGCTCCAGCATACAATATCTTTTTAGATTATCATTTATTTATTTGAAAAGTGTTGAGACAGAGAAAGAAATATAAATCCAAAGAGACAGAGAGAGAGCACTCTCATCTGATTGTTCACTCTACAAATACCCACAAAAGCTAGCATTAGGACAGGCTAAAGCCAGGAGCTGGTAACTCAGTTTGGATCTGCAATATGGTTGGTCGACTCTCACACACTTGCAACATCACTCAGGTGCTGCTTCCTGTGGTATGGATTAGTAAGAAGATGAAATTGGGATCAGAACTTCAACTCAAATTCAGGCATTCCAATGTGGGACACAGGTGTCAAAAGCAGTGCTATAAATGCTATGCCAAATATCCACTGAAAATGTACGACATTGTGCTGTTCAGCAATGTTAGTCACTGTTATTCTGTTTCATTCTCTCGATAGCAATTTGGCAATTGGAATGACTGCATTTGATTATAGAGAACTAACAAAAATAATAAAAATTTGAAGTCCCTTTAATCTTTATGTACAAATGGAACTATGCATACAGAACACAGACCAAATCAGTACATTGTATTCAGAGGGGTAAGTATCCCAATCATCTACACTACAGCACATTCCTTGAGTGTTTGTCTTCACTCAGGAAGAAATGAAGGCATTTTAACAGGAAAAGAAATAGGTTGCAGGGCTGCTTGAAATCCTTTCCTGCAACCCACGTCACCTGTGATTGAATATTTTTACAGTACACTTTACTGGGTTTATTATTACTAACCTCTCAAAAATATTCCTTGTATATTGTACATCTATCTTTTTTACTACCTGTAAACCACCTGTACTATCCAGGAAGGGAAAGGTATTATATTAAAGTTAACAACTCTGAATATTCTACATTTCTTTGGGTACTGAAAGATACACATCCCTTCTCTTTCCTGTGGGAGAACAGGCAACAGTCATTTCACCTACAGAGGAGGATGTATGCTTGTTGTAGTTCTCTTTATAACATTTGTATCACTTGAGCATCATTATGGCCCTGATGCCATTCACAAACTGATACACCTTTATTGTATTGTTTTTCTGCTTTACTTCTTTGGAGCCAGGGATAGACCTTTCATGTTATCCTTTTTCACAAACCCTAGTTAGACACACACTCAACATGTCTATTTGCATAGCTTGTAATTTCTATGCAAATATATTTTTTGTATCTCCTGTTTAAACATAGGATTAGCTAGTAACCACTAGATCCTGTTACTGTACAGTGATTGTTTGTTGTTGGTGGTACATATTTTTTTGTTTTCACCTTCCTGTTATATTCATAAGATACCAAACCAAAAAAAATTCCTATTTATTCAATAAGAGCATATTGTGATTTTCCATTTATTTTCCCTTTTTCTGTCTTTTCCATAAACATTTATGTACTATGCAACATATTGTCAAGAAAATCCATATGTTCAAATTACAATGTTGATGTCTCTAAATTTAGAATTCTCCATTTTTTTCCTTTCCTCTTTTTGACTCTTAAATTTACAGGCTAAAACTGGTTCTATATGACTTGTGTTCAGACAATTCATCTCTTCATACTGGAAACCCACATTAACAGTAGAAAACAGCAATGAAAGGAGATACACACACAAACACATATACACATTATATACAATGTAAAATATAAACATATATCCATAAATTTATGTAAAATATGCATGCTATATGTGTACTTTAAACACAGTTCCAATACCTTTGTGAAGGATTTTAGATGTGGCAAATCAATTTCACTGAAGTATGACTCACTCCTGCACAACAGATACCTCTCATTAATTGTAACATTTTATTTCATTCCTATCTCTTTCACAAGACTACAGATCTTTGGCAACAAATATCACTAACAAATACCACAATTTATACTATGTGACAGACAAGGAATCAATAAAAAGTTCATGGAAAATGCACATTTGAAAAAAAATACTATGCATGGAGTTTTAAAAATGGCCCCCCAAAAAGCTCTTACTAACTTTATTAAACATGTCAAAAATAATCTAGTTTGAGGCACTAAGAAGGATTAAGGTACCAACTCAAAAAGGCCTGTCAGAGCAACGTGACTTCTGTTAATATTGAAGCATGAAGAATCATCAAATTTATGCTTGTGTGGAAGAATGATGAAATCACAGATGCTTTTTGAAAAGTTTATTAGGGGCAATGCTCCAAAGGAACCGTAATTTACCAATGGGCAACTCACTGTTAAGAAGGGATGAAATGATGTTGAAGAAGCTCAGGGTGGCAAACCATATCCATTTATGAGAAGAAAATGAATATAAAATATTGATAAAGAGGCTATATCACAATAATATCTGTTCATCAATAGACACATTAAAGAAAAAAAGAACAACTTCCACAAAAGGACATATTGTCAATTAATATGTCTGAAGGAAGACAGGTACACTAGGATTTGTTTCCAGCATTGTATAATTATCTAAGAAAGTATCACCAAGTCCACAACTGAAGAAGGGGTAAAATTTGAACAGCCACTTCAGACAGGACTGTCTACAAATGGCATGTCCAGTACACACATAAAATGCCGATGTTCAACAATCATAAAAAACCTGAAATTAAAACCACTTTGGATATAATGACATTCATAATATTAGCTGAACAATCTGATATTACCAAATGTTAGTGATTAGGATTAGAGCAACTGGAATTCTTATAAAAAATGCTTGTGTCTCATTACCTCCTTAAGCTGAATTTCTGTCATTCAACATAGTACCAGCACGAAGAGAATAGAAAAGATCACAATTCCATATTTAATAATTACTGATTGTCACCCCACATAATTTGGTCATAAAATACATTTTACAGAAAATTGGCCTGAACCAGACGCCTGAAGAAAGAGATGTGGATACAAACACAACCTGATGTGCACCATGTTTAGGCCTGCTAGACATTTTGTGGAAGTTGTCATCTCTACAACTCTAGGGATTTGCTTCAAATGTAGACTATGTAAGTGCATTTCTTTAGCGCCATAAAATATGTGGTTTCTTTAAAGCTGTAAAATATGTGATTTCTTTAAAGTTCATGGGAATGCATATTATTTAAAAAGCTGCTTGAATTTCAATTTTTTTACATCAAAGTACATTATCTTTTATTTTTTACGAGCTTATTTTTATGTTTTTTTTTCTTTTTTTTTTTTTTTAGTGTACACCTACTTGAAAGGCAGAGCAACATGGAAGGAGAGAGAGAATCTTCTATTTGCATATTAATTCCCCATATGTCCACAAGCCATATCTAGAGCCAGGAACTCCATCCAGGTTTTCCACATGGGCAGGGACCCAAGCATCATGTGCTATCTCCACCAATTTTGAGGAAGCACGATCAACAGCTAAGTAGAGAGTACTGAAGCGGAGGAACTGTGAAGTGGTATGTTTGGGAATCCCAAACTGCAGCTAAACCCACAGTACCACAACCTACACCCCATAAATTTATTGTGTAATTAAATTCCTCTGCAAATTGAGGTACCCTCGTACCATACCTGTGATTTTAAACTGTATAAGCAGCAATATTTCAAATTGGATCCTGGACATAAAAATTATATGCTAATTATTTTTCTGTATTCCTCTGAAAGTTAACAATTCAAGAAGAATTGAAGAGGTAGCTGTCAAATAAACCTCTGCAACTGTTTTTAGCAGACTATGATGATTACTAATAAAAATCTAAATCAGATGTATTGACCAATGTTCTGAGTGACAAATCAATTTATTGCTGAAAATCCTGCTGGATTTGATCATTATAATAATCATTTAAGTAGAAAGAGTAATATAAATTGACAGATATTTCTTTCAGAATATATTTTATTTTAAAACACTTGGAAAATAAAATTAGAAGCAATAAATTTAGAAATGAAGAACTTTAACATTTCTATCTAACTTTGTGCAAAATAAAACAAAACAATGGAGGCTGGCTTTGTGTCCAGAAGATTATTCTGCCACTGGGTACACT
This sequence comes from Oryctolagus cuniculus, assembly GCF_964237555.1. Taxonomy (NCBI): domain Eukaryota; kingdom Metazoa; phylum Chordata; class Mammalia; order Lagomorpha; family Leporidae; genus Oryctolagus; species Oryctolagus cuniculus. The sequence continues at coordinate 31,717,115 of NC_091439.1, forward strand.
GGCTTCCTTACTGCAATGCCCCCGGAGTCCTGGCTACTCTCTGACCAATCCTGCTCCTTGACAATATACCTGGGAAAGCAGCAAGTGAATGTCAAAGTACTTGAGCCCCTGTCACTCACATGGGAGACCTTAGAATAGTTCCAGGCTCCTGGCTTCTGCCTGGTCCAGGCCCTGTTATTGTGGCCATTTAGGGAGTGAAACAGTGGATACAAGTTTTCTTTCTTCCTGCCTCTCCCTCTCCCTCTCTCTGTCACTATTATTATATACTATTTAAAATAGATGAGTAATTCTTTTAACCAGGTGAGCAATGGCGCCGACCCGAGTAATTCTTTTAAAAAGCAGCATTTTTGTTATAAAAATTATAAACAATTGATGGCAATTACTATGAATTATATAGGAAATAGTAATAACCAAATTACTAACAGATATGATTTTCCCATGCTATATGACATGTGAAAAGGTTGGCTACATAATAGATCATATAATAAAAATAGGTTCTTGCTTGTAGTATTTGCAAGCAATCTCTGTAATCTCATTTTCTCACTCTAGTATTTCTAAATAAATAGAGTATTTTTTCAAAATGAAATAATCTTATCACCATGCCCAAGTAGAAAACCTAGAATTCAAATGTAAATGAGTCTCATAAAGCATTCTACTTATTCTGAAACTTATATCACTGCCTGTTAAAATGTAGCTACTTCAGCTGGCACATTTACTCTTAGAAGTTACTATCATAAACAATGTATTACACTTCAATAAGAATGGGCTAAGTGACACCCATTAATGTCTTATTATGTAGACACTTATTTAGAAGAATTTCTAATCTCTTTCAGAACCCTCAAATAGGACACAGAAAATTTCCTTTTCAAACCTAACCACTAGGTAAGTTTGCCAAACTTAAGTGCTCATTATCAGCAGAATCAATTTCTGAAAAGCATGGAACTGGTTGCCAACTTTGTGGCCAGGTCTTTAGAGAGAAAAAAAGTGTTCAATGTTTTTAGGAACTGAAAAGCGATCTATTCACTCTCAACTAGACATTTGTTCCTCATTCCTAATGTTAATTATACTAGCAAAAAGTCATATGAAGTATGCTTTTTGAAAGGTATAAATCAAATATTGAATGAAATGAAAAAAATATATTAGTTTTTCAAAAGAAAAGGCACAGATAATAAACCTATTATGAAAGACCTAAGAATGAAAGACAGCCTTTCTGTAGCACTACAAAAATTGAACACAGAATCACCTTCCATTATCTCCTCTACATAACATTTCTTGGATACCAACTTCTAAAAATGGAAGAAGTAAGAATTTCCAAGAAAGTGATTTTTAAATGAAAGTTTTATTTAAATTTATTAATCAACTTATGAAAAGTTATTATATAATTATACTAATCAGGATACATTTGGTTTCAAAGAATAGGCCAGCATCACAAATTAATTCATAATAAAAAGATAATTCATTGCACCTGGATTTTTATATTCAGGTAAATAATATTATCCTATTCTCTTCCATTTGCTTAGTTTTAGTTGCCTTTTCTTGCTATCTTGGCCTCATTCGTTTCTCCTATAATTAGGCATCTACTTATTGGAAAAAGTAGATTTCTAGCTACCCCTGACTTAATATCTTTATCAGGTAAAATCAACCAAAAAGAGAGAAATACTACATACTAAGAGTTCAGAAAATTCTGAAAATCAGGTGCTTTGGATCATAAGCCTACATTCCAGGTACAAGTTTAATGAATGACAATCCATTCAGTACCACAGGTATCTGGGGAGAAGTTATCTAATGGAAACATTATAGCAATCTCTATGGGATTCCCTGAGACACTTTCCTGAGGTCCACAATGCCAACACCCTTTACACAATAAAACACAGCTCAAAATGGATATGACTTCAGGTTCCACATTCCCATATGAGCACCAGCTCACATCCTGGCTGCTCCACTATCAATCCAGCTTCTTGCGAATGCACCTGGCAAAGCAGCAGAAGATGTCCCAAGCATTTGGGCCCCTGCATCCACCTGGGAGACCTCGAAGAAGTACCTGGTTCCTAGTTTAAGACTGGCCCAGCTCTGCCATTGTGATCATTTGGGAGTGAACCAGTGGATGGAAGACCTCTCTCTCTCTCTCTCTCTCTCTCTCTGTAACTCTGCCTCTCAAATAAATAAATAAATCTTCAAAAAAAGTGGATTAGATAGAAAGACTTGCAAGGAGGGTATTGGAAATTTTATAAAAATTTATTTATTTGAAGAGGGAGAGGGAGACAGAAAGAGAGAGAAAGAGATATCTTCCATCCCTAAATGGCCCCCAATGGCAAGGGCTGTGCCAGACCAAAGCCAGGAGCCAAGAGTTTCTTCCAGATCTCCCATGTGGGTGGCAGGGGCCCAAACGCTTAGGCCATTCTCTGTTGCTTTTCCTAGACTATTAACCGGGAGCCGGAGGGAAGTACAGTGGTTGCGACACAAGCTGGTGCCATATGGGATGCCTGTGTTACAGGCGGAGTCTTTTACCTACTATATCACACCCTAGGCCCAGGATATTAGGATTTACGTAATGGAAGGGAAGTTCTCCCTGAGGTAAATTGTGAACAGAAACTTGACTGGCAAAACATACACCAGACATGTGAAATGTCATAGAAGAAGCAGAGAGAACAGCTAGAGCCTAGACATGGAATGAACTTGGTGTTTTCAAGGCCACTGTAGCTGGCACCCTGTGCATGAGAGGAAAGCATTGGAAAATAGTCAGATAGGTAAGCAAAGGGTGTATTATGAAGGTTCTTTGTACTGCCTAACCTGACTTTAAACTGGCCTCAACTAGAAACCTAGAAGCAGTTTCAGTGATACTGGAGAGATTTAAACAATGGTGTGGTCTAAAGAAACTTCCAAAAGAGTTTCAGTCTATATAGAAAATGGAATTTTGTGAACAATAATGGAAATGGAAGAAAAGTTAGAAGATCACTGCCAAAATCCAACAAATACATTGGGTGATGAAGAAGTCATTCAAATGGGTATGTTTTGGTGCGTGTGAAGAAAAAACATCAAGGAAGGATGACTTCCAGACTAGGAGAAAAAATCGTATAGCAATCTGCCTGCTAGGAAAAAAAATTCAAGAGTTTGGCTCTGGACATACAAATTTTGAATTGTGTATCAGGTATTTAAAATTTTGAGTGAGCAATTTGATAGTTGTAGTTCCAGGGAAACACAGAGGGCTGTTTTATCTCTGCTGTGCATCTAACCTAACAGCTCAGTGATCATACACAGTCAGTGAATATTTGCTGAGTAAATAGATTAATGAAGTATGCATTTCCCTTACTCTGAATTTTTATTTTTCATGTAGTCTTTTAATTAATTCATTCATTATTAATAATCCTTCAGTCTTGTTCTGTATGAGGAATGAGTGCATAAATAGGAAATTTGAGAATCTCACTTTCCAAAATCTCCTTTAAAAAGTCATAAACTGAAATGTTTCATACAAATTGAGATAGCTTTAAGATTTACCCTACCATAAGAAAATGTCTCCAACAACTAAGAAAAGTTAAATTTCTGGTACTGTACCTGCCCATCATAACTGTTTACCATCAGCCTGGGATGAACATATGTGCTCATTTGGATTCCTTCATCCCTTAAGCATTGACAACCACTTACTGGGTATTTACCCTATGAATTGCATTCTACTGAGAATCAAAGAAAATCACATAGAAAGGCATGTCTCTGTAGTATGGTCCAGTGTTGCAGTCTAGTTACGCTCCATAAATGACATCTAGAACTTTGGTTTCAAGGGAGTGGCAATCATAGAAGGTCTAATAAAACTTGAAGTGAGATGTTTTAGCAACTTCCAAGAAAAATTAGGAAATATTTCATAAAATTTTACATGAAATTTGAAATGGAGGTTTAGAAAGGTTAGTCGGGCCGGCGCCATGACTCATCATGCTAATCTTCTGCCTGCAGTGCCGGCACCCCGGGTTCTAGTCCTGGTTGAGGTGCCGGATTCTGTCCCGGTTGCTCCTCATCCAGTCCAGCTCTCTGCTGTGGCCCGGGAGTGCAGTGGAGGATGGCCCAAGTGCTTGGGCCCTGCACCCCATGGGAGACCAGGAGAAGCACCTGGCTCCTGGCTTCGGATCAGCGCAGCATGCCAGCCATAGTGGCCATTTGGGAAGTGAGCCAACGGAAAAAGGAAGACATTTCTCTCTGTCTCTCTCTCTCACTGTCTAACTCTGCCTGTCAAAAAAAAAAAAAAAGGAAAGAAAGGTTAGTCAGCATATCATTGAATTGTAATACTATAAAATATTTTAAGATATTTGAAGCTGATCTTGAAAGGTTAGCGGAAGGGGAAAAAAGAGAAGGTAGGGCAATTAGCACATACAACAGGATGAGGAAGTTATTGAATCATGCAATAGAATTCCATAAATCAAGATAGCGATTGTGGAGATAAGGAATTTATTTCAAATTTCAGCCTTTGAAATTTGGGGACAGACAAACTCATTCACCAGGAGATACTGAAAGTAAGAAGTGACAGAGACAGGTTCAACCAAGTGGGAATGTCTAGTGAGATGGGCAAACCTGGAGGAAGTTTGAAATCTAATCTTCAGAGCTTTATTATATCAGTAATCATTTGAGATATGACCAGAAATATAATAACTGAGCAAAAGTAAAGAGAAACTACTGTGAAGTTAGAACCTATGGGGAAAAATTATTATAGAGGAAAAAGAAAATGTGTATGAAACTGAGTAGAGAGAGAGAGAGTTAAAAAATACAAGTGTGAGAGGCTCCAATGTCGTGAACGCTAAGGGAGAGCATTCTAAGTGGAGGTAAATTAATACTGGCGATGGCAGGATTGTACGTTTAAAAATTGAAGCATTTAAAATAGATTTTCATACAGTGATGTAAGATAAAGGGAAGTAATACCATAATTGGGACTGGAGTTGTGCTGTAGCAGATGAAGCCATTGCCTGAGATTCCAGCATCCTGTATGGGCACTGGTTCATGTCCTCGCTGCTCCAATTTTGATTCAATTGTCTACTAATGTCCTGGGAAAAGCAGCAGAAGATGGCCCAAGGGTTCAGTCTCCCACCATGTGTGTGGGAGACCAGATGAAGCTCCTGGCTCTATCTTTGGCCCGGCTCAGCACTGGCCTTTGTAGCCATCTGGGGAGTGAAGCAGTGGATGGACTATCTCCCTCTCTGTTTCTCCACTTACTCTCTTGAAACTCTGACTTTCAAAATAAATAAGTAAATCTTTAAAACACACACACACACACACACACACACACACAAACACATTTGGGGCCGGCGCTGTAGCATAGCAGGTAAAGCTGCAGTGCCAGCATCCCATATAGGCAATGGTTCGAGTCCTGGAAACCCAGAAGAACCTCCTGGCTCCTGGCTTCGGATCAGCACAGCTCTGGCCATTGCAACCAACTAGGGAGTGAAGCAGCGGATGGAAGATTTCTCTCTCTCTCTCTCTCTGACTCTCCTTCTCTCTCTGTAACTCTGACTTTCAACTAAATAAATAAATAATTAATTAAAAATGCCATGTTTGTCCAGCTATGATTTGAAGTAATATTCAGAATTTTGCCAAGATATTGCATAGATTATTGAAAAGTGTAATCTTTTTTTTTTTTTTTTTTTTTTTTTGGACAGGCAGAGTGGACAGTGAGAGAGAGAGAGACAGAGAGAAAGGTCTTCCTTTTTTTTTTTTTTTTCCCATTGGTTCACCCTCAATGGCTGCTGCAGCTGGCACACCACGCTGATCCGATGGCAGGAGCCAGGTGATTCCTCCTGGTCTCCCCTGGGGTGCAGGGCCCAAGGACTTAGGCCATCCTCCACTGCACTCCCGGGCCACAGCAGAGAGCTGGCCTGGAAGAGGGGCAACCGGGACAGAATCCAGCACCCCGACCGGGACTAGAACCTGGTGTGCCGGCGCTGCAGGCAGAGGATTAGCCTATTGAGCCAGGGTGCCGGCCTGAAAAGTATAATCTTTAGCAAAGATTTGAAAGAGTTAAAATGCATGGATTGAGCACAGGTATAGAAGATGGAAGAAAACAGAGACCTTCAGTCTATAGAAAGTGTGACTTAATGGAGCTCCTCAAGTAGTCCCTATTCAGATGAAGGACTCTCCAATGGAGAGTCTCCTCTGAAACAAACCCTTGGAAGTCAAGAAGTTGAGATCAGAGTATTTGATACCTGAATATAGGTATTCAAATTCAGAAAAACAGAGCAAGATGTAAAGAAAAAGAAATTCTTATTTCAACCAGCTTGGTGTGGGAAGCACTAGGGAGGAATTAACAGACACATATTATAGAACCTAAATATTTTTAAAGATCTTATTTTCAGATGAAATAAATATTCATGATTATGATTGCAAATAACTTTAGTGTAGCATTTATTCATTTTTTCTGATGCTTTTTTCATGTTAATATGATATTAATACAAAGAGAAGAGATTCAATGTAGTTCATTGATACAATTCTAAGAATATAATTATATTCCTTTCCTCCCTCTCACCTTTCCTCTCTCTCTCACTCTTTCTTTTTTAGTTTTTGAGATAACATATTTTTAATTAACATTTCAATCAAGGGCTTAATGGTCAACTAAATAAAGAGATCCAAAAGTAAGAAATAAAAAGACCCTAGTTCAGTAGTAATACAGACAAGGGTTATAAGTTATAATCAAGTAGAAGGGTGACCACTTCACTCTATACAGTAAACTTTATAATAACCACAGTTCATTAAAACTATAGCAGTGTAACATTCTTACTCATTGTTTTGACAAAGATACCAATCAAAGTTTGAGAAAAATATAACAATATTGATACACACAGGCATTTCTTTCTTTGTTTTGTTGTTTTTGTTTTATAATTTTTTTCTTTTTTACTTTTAGTTCCCCCATACTTGGGAAAACATGCACTTTTTGTCATTCTGTATCCAACTTACTTTACTCAATATAATGTCCTCCAGTTGCATCCGTTTTGATGCATATGATAGAATTTCATTCTTTTCTATTACTTAATAATATTTCATTGTGTATATGTACCACATTATTTTTATCCATTCATCTGATCATGGATGGCTTGGTTGATTCCATATTTTGGCTATTGTGAACAGTGCTACTATACACATGGTGGTGCAGGTATCTCTTTGATACATGTTTTTGTCCTTTCAGTATATGCCAAGCAGTGAGAATGCTGAATCATAAGGCAAGTCTATTTCTAGTTTTTTTCTTTAAGAAATTTCTGTACTGCTTTACACAGTGACTGCATTAATTTACATTCCCACCAGTGTGGAGGGAGGTAATATCTCATTGTCATTTTATCTGCATTTTCCATATGGCTATTTATGTTGAAGATTTTTTCATATATTCATTAACCATTTGTGTTTCTTCTTTTGAGAATTGTCTGCTGAGGTCTTTTGACCACTTCCTAACTGGATTGGTTGTTTTTTTCTTATTGAGATTTTTAAGTTGCTGATATATTCTGTATATTAATCCTTCAACAGATAGAGAGCCCACAAGTATTTTTTCCCAGTCTTCTGGCTGTCTCTTCACTCTTTCGATCATTTCCTTTTCCATGAAGAAGATTCAGAGTTTGATATAATCTTATTTCTTTAGTTTTGCTTTTGCTGTCATTGCTTCTTATCTAAGAAGTCATCCCCTACACCAATGTCTTGGTGTATTACCCCTACATTTTCTTCCAGCAACTTCATAGTCTCAGATCTTAAATTTAGTTCTTCAATACATCTTGAGTTGATTTTTGTATGTTGTGAGAGGTATGAATTCAATTTCATTTTTTAAATATATACATCCAGTTTTGAAAGCACCATTTATTGAAGAAATTAACCTTACTCCAAAGTATGGTCTGAGCAATTTTGTTGAAAAATCAGTAAGTTGTACGTATGTGGATTAATTTCTAGGCTTTCTATTTTGTTCCATTGAATTGTTTGTTTCAAAATTATAATAGTTGAGGGCTGGCGCCGCGGTTCAATAAGCTAATCCTCCAACTTGCGGCGCCGACACACCGGGTTCTAGTCCCGGTCGGGGCGCCGGATTCTGTCCAGGTTGCCCCTCTTCCAGGCCAGCTCTCTGCTGTGGCCTGGGAAGGCAGTGGAGGATGGCCCAAGTGCTTGGGCCCTGCACCCCATGGGAGACCAGGAGAAGCACCTGACTCCTGCCTTCGGATCCGCAGCGCGCCGGCCACGGCGGCCATCGCAGGGTGAACCAATGGCAAAAGAAGACCTTTTTCTCTTTCTCTCTCTCTCACTGTCCACTCTGCCTGTCAAAAAAAAATTATAACACTTGATACAAAGACATATAACTGTCTGTATCATAAAAATGTACATGCCACGAAACTTTAATTTATACTTTATATATCCAGTGTACACATTTATAAAAATAGCATCAACATTAATTTTATTACAAGCCAGTGAGTTACTCAAGGAATATTTATTAAAATTTACTAAAAATCACTAAATATTGCAACTGAGGTAAAAATCTATAAGTAAACAAAAGTATCATTTATAAGAACCAATAATAAACAGAAGGGCAGAAGACATTTTCTGAGGGCTGCGTCACTCCTTGATATGTTGAAGTAGCTTCAACAAATGGGACTCAATAACCTGTTGGACACTTCTACAGCCCAGGGCTACAGCCAAATCCATCGAATTATATCCAGAGTCAATTTCAATTGTCGAGTCAGCTCCATTTTCTAAAAGCATGAGGAGTAAGTGCACAGTGACTCCTGTTGTTGACTTAGCAAATTGACTCTCTTGTTTATGTCATTTCACGTGACTTCCATGGACGGTGTCCAGCAGAGATGTCCCTCCATTCCTGTCACACTCGTTAACATCAACTCCACAGTGGAGCAGCATTTTGGCAATGTCTGTGTAGCCCTTGCTGCAGGCCAGTGACAGTGCGCTTTGTCAACCTTTTTCTAAAAGTTGAGCATCAGCGCCATTCTGAAGTAGAAACTCTACCACAGCTACTTGCCTGTGTGCTGCAGCCCACATCAGAGGGGTAAATCCTTCTTCATCCGTGTATTGGTAACATTTTCTTGTTCGGTAAGGGTAGCCAAACAGAGCATCTCTCCCTGAGCTGCCAACTGGTGAACAGACAAAGAATTTGCTAACAAAGATGTGGTTGAGACCTCATTTCCTGTGTGTTTGTTGGTTAAGGTGGTTTACTGTTTTATGGGTGAGAAATGCTTCATTGTCGAGGGAGTGTAAACGTGCCTTACTTGAATTTCTGGAGAAGCAGATGTATGGATACTGCATTTGGTTTTAAATAGGACTTTAAGTAGGCTTTAAATAGATGTCACTTCCAGGTCAGAATTAACTTGATCTTGAATACTTTTACTATCTCCTTCACTTAAGGACTTCACCAACCGAGAACGCATGTTCATGTCAAATCGGTTTGGCAAAATGAATTTCATTCCCATGGCGACACCCTGAGCGGACCCATCTTCTGAATTTGGGTCCAGTGGATGTTCTAGCTTAATGTAGGGCATGCTGGAGACAGTGTAACTGCTGGGACACTCTTCCACTACCAGCTGTGCTGATGTGGCCATGTGGTTTTCATCACTATTTCTTCGTAGTATGCTTTGAAGTCAGGTTTTGTGACACCTCGAGGTACCTCCCTGGATGTTCTGGGTCTTTTGTGATTTCATAGGAGTTTCAGGATTCTTTTTCTAACTTTGTAAGGAATGTCATGGGTATTTTGATAGGGATTTTATTGAATCAATAGATAGCTTTAAGTAGTATAGATATTTTAATGATACTGATTCTTTCAGTCTATGAGCTAGGAACATCTTTCCATTTTATTGTGTTCTTGCTGCTTTCTTTCATCAATGTTTGATAATTTTTATTGTCAAGATCTTTCATTTTTGGTTAAAATTTTTCCTAAATATTTGATTGTCTTCTATGGCTCTTGTGAATGGTATTTCTTTCTTTTTTTTTTTTAACTTGTATTTAGCAAATATAAATTTCCAAAGTACAGCTTATGGATTACAATGGCTTCCCCCCATAACTTCCCTCCCTCCCACCCGCACCCCTCCCAATTCCCACTCCCTCTCCATTCCATTCACATCAAGATTCATTTTCAATTATCTTTATATACAGAAGATCAATGTAGTATATACTAAGTAAAGATTTCAACAGTTTGCACACACACAGAACATAAAGTGTAAAATACTGTTTGAGTACTAGTTATAGCATTAATTCACATTGTACAACACATTAAGCACAGAGATCCTACATGAGGAGTAAGTGCACAGTGACTCCTGTTGCTGACTTAGCAAATTGACACTCTTGTTTATGTCATCAGTAATCTCCCTAGGCTCTTGGTATTTCTTTCTTAATTTCTCTTTCAGTAAATTCATCATTAGTGTATAAAAACATCACTGTTTTATATGTTTATTTTGTAACCTGCAGCTTTACAGAATTGGCTTATCAATTCTCACAGGTTTTTGGTGGAGGATTACGTTTTCCCATGTGCAACACCAGATCATCTGCTAACCTCATTATTTTGACTTCCCCTTTTCCAGTTTTGATGTCTTTTATTTCTTCTCCTCTTAGCTCTTGCTAATACTCCCAGTATTATATTGAATAAAAAGTGGTTACAGTGTACATTCTTGTCTTGTTCCAGATCCAAAAGGAAATGCTTTCAGCTTTTCCTCATTCAGTATGATACTGGCTGTTGGTTTGACATAGGCAGCCTTTATAATTTTGAGGTATGTTCCTTCTATACCTAATTTGTGGAAGGTTGTTATTATGAAGGAGTGTTTAATCTTATCAAATGCTTTCTCCTCGTCTATTGAGATAATGATCTGTTTTTTGTTCTTCATTCTATTTCAGTTGCATTGATTCCCAATAATTTTTCCCATTCTGTTTGTTTCTTCACTTTCCTGAGTGTTTCTTTCGCAGTGTAGAAGCTTCTCAATTTGATGTAATCCCATTTTTTGATTTTGGTTTTGATTGCCTGTGCCTCTGAGGTCTTTTACAAGAATTCTTTGCCTGTGCCAATGTCTTGCAGTGTTTCCCCAATGTTCTCTAGTAATTTGATGGTATCAAGTTGTAAATTTAGGTATTTAATCCATTTTGAAAGGATTTTCATGTAAGATGTAAGGTAGGGGTCCTGCTTCATACTTCTGCATGTGGAAATCCAGTTTTCCCAGCACCACTTGTTGAAGAAAGTGTCCGTGCTCTAGGGATTAATTTTAGCTTCTTGGTCATATATAAGTTGTTTGTAGATGCTTGGATTGGTCTCTAGCATTTCTATTCTATTTCATTGGTTTATCTATCTGATTTTGTACCAGTACCAGGCTGCTTTGATTATAATCTTCTTGTAATATATCTTGAAATCTGGTATTGTGATGCTCTGGCTTTGTTTTTGTTTTGTTTTGTTTTGTTTTGTTTTTTTTTATAGAAGGTTACTTTAGCTATTTGAGGTCTTTTGTGTTTCCATGTGAATTTCAGCATCATTTTTTTCCAGATCTGAGATGAATGTCTTGGTATTTAGATTGGTATTTAGATTGGAAGCTATGAAGGGTTGTTGAAAGAATGGACATTTTGATGATATTGATTCTTCTAATCCATGAATATGAAAGATTTTTCCATTTATTTGTATCTTCTTCTTTTCTTTCTTTAATGTTTTGTAATTCTCATTGTAGAGATCTTTGACATCCTTGGTTAAATTTATTCTAAGATATTTGATTTTTTGTAACTATTTTGAATGGGATTGATCTTGATATGCCTTGGCATTGTCTGTGTATACAAAGGCTCAATCCCATCAAGGTGGCATGTACCAGTGCCATCTCACTAGTCCAAGCAATCAATTTCAGTTGACAATTGATCATAATGATAGGTCTAAGAGTCAAAGACAAACAAGACTAGTGTCTGCTAATACTAACTGCTAGAATTAAAAAGGGAGAGAATGATCCAACATAGGAAGTGGGATACACAGCAGACGCATAGAATGGCAGATGTCCTAAATAGCACTCTGGCCTCAGAATCAGCCCTTAAAGCATTGGGATCTGGCTGAAGAGCCCATGAGAGTATTTTAGGCATGGAAAGCAAAGACACTCTGGAAAAAAAAAAAAGAGGACCTAAATAAAAGATCTCTGCAAGTGAGATCCCAGTGGAAAGAACGGGTCATCAAAGAAGGAGGTACCTTTCTCTGAAGGGAGGAGAGAACTTCCACTTTTACTATGACCTTGTCTAAAAAAGATCGGAATCAGCAAACTCAAAAGGCTTCCATAGCCTTGGCAACTCATGACAAGAGCCTAGGGAGATTACTGACGCCATAAACAAGAGTGTCAATTGTTAAGTCAACAACAGGAGTCACTGTGCACCTAGTCCCCATGTAGTACCTCTGCCCTTAATGTGTTGTTCAATATGAATTAATGTTATAACTAGTACTCAAACAGTACTTTATACTTTGTGTTTCTGTGTGGGTGCAAACTGATGAAATCTTTACTTAATATATACTGAATTGATCTTCTGCATATAAAGATAATTGAAAATGAATCTTGATGTGAATGGGATGGGAGAGAAGTGGGTGATGGGATGGTTGCAGGTGGGAGGGAGGTTATGGGGGGGGGGGAGTCAGTGTAATCCAAAAGCTGTACTTTGGAAATTTATATTAATTAAATAAAAGTTTAAAAAAAAAGGCTGTTCATTTTTGTGTATTGACTTTGTATCCTGCTCCTTTACCAAACTCTTTTATGAGTTCCAATAGTCTCAATAGTTAGTGGAGTCCTTTGGGTCCCCTAAATATAGAATCATGTTATCTGCAAATGGTGATAGCTTGACTTCCTCCTTCCCAATTTGTATCCTTTTGATTTGTTTTTCTTGCCTAATGGCTCTGGCTAAATTTTCCAGTACTATGTTGAATAGCAATAGTGAGAGTGGGCATCCCTGTCTAGTACCAGATCTCAGTGGAAATGCTTCCAACTTTTCTCCATTCGGTATGATGCCGGCTATGAGTTTTTCATAAATTGCTTTGACTTTGTTGAGGAATATTCCTTCTAAATCCAATTTGCTTAGAGCTTTCATCATGAAAGGGTGTAGTATTTTGTCAAATGCTTTCTGCATCTATTGAGATAATCATATTGTTTTTGTCCTTCAATTTTTTAACATTGATTTATTTGTGATATTCAACCATCCCTGTATACCAGGGATAAATCCCACTTGGTCTATGTGAATGATCTTTCTGATGTGTTGTTGGATTCAATTGGCCAGAATTTTATTAAGGATTTTTGCATCTATGTTCATCGGGGAAATTGGTTTGCAGTTCTCTTTCTCAATTGTATCTTTTTCAGGTTTAGGAATTAAGGTGATACTGGATTCATAGACAGAATTTGGAAGCATTCCCTCACTTTTAATTGTTTTGAAAAATTTGATAAGAAGTGGCATTAGTTCTTCTTTAAATGTCATATAGAATTCATTAGTGAAGCCATCTGGTCTTGGGCTTTTCTATGTTGGGAGGGTCTTTATTACTGATTCAATTTCCACCTTTGTAATGGGTCTGTGTAGGTTTTTTTTTTGTTTTGTTTTCATGGCTCAATTTAGGTAGGTTGCATGTGTCCAGGAATCTACCCATTTCTTCTAGGTTTCTCAGTTTGTTGGCATACAGCTCTTTGTAGTAATTTTTGATGATTCTTTTCATTTCTGTGATGTCTGTTGTTACATTTCCTTTTTCCTCAATTATATTGATTTAGTTTCTCTCTCACTTTTTGGTTAGCTGGGCCAATGGTGTATCAATTTTATTTATTTTTTTTTAATCAGCTCTTTGTTTTGCTGATATTTTTCATTATTTTGTTTCAATTTTATTGATTTATTTTCTAATTTTAATTACTTCTTTTCTCCTACTAGGTTTTGGTTTGATTTGCTGTTATTTTCCTAGGTCCTTGAGATGCACTGAAAGCTCATTTATTTGGTGCATTTCCAATTTCTTGATGTGGGCACCAATTGTGATAAACTTTCCTCTTAACACTGCTTTTGCTGTATCCCATAAGTTTTGTCGTATTCATTTGTTTTCAGAAATTTAAGAAATAAGCCAAGGACTTAAACAGACACATTTCAAAAGAGGAAATCGAAATGACCAACAGTTAACATGAAAAACTGCTCAGAATTACTAGCCATCAGGGAAATGCAAATCAAAACCATGATGAGGTTTCACCTTACCCAAGTAAGAATGGCTTTCATACAGAAATCAACAAAAAACAAATGCTGGTGAAGATGTGAGGGAAAAGGTACTCTAATCCACTGTTGGTACAAATGTAAACTGGTCTATCCATTGTGGAAGACAGTATGGAGATACCTCAGAAATCTGGTTATGGACCTACCATATGACCTAGCCATCCCACTCTTGGGAATTTACCCAAAGGATATGAAATCAGCCAATAAAAGAGTTATTTGCATCCCCCATGCTTATTTCAGCTCAATCCACAATAGCTAAGACATGGAATCAACCTAAATGCTCATCAACTGAAGACTGAATATAGAAATTATGAGATATATACTCTATGGATTACTACATAGCAGTAGAAAATGAAATCCAGTCATTTGCAACAAAATGGATGAATCTGAAATACATCATACTTAGTGAAATAAGCCAGTCCCAAAAGAACAAATACTATATGTTCTCCCTGATCTGTAATAACTAATAGAGCACCTAAAAGGAAATTTGTAGAAGTAAAATTGACACTTTGAGAAGCATTGACTTGAACAGCCCATGTCTTGCCTGTAAAGGAACAGTTTTTTTTGTTGTTGTTGTTGTTTTTTTTTTTTTCTTAATGGAGAATGGGATGGGGAATAGGAGAGGGAGGAGGAAGTGGGATGGAAGTGGGAGTGGGAGGGCATATATGATGGAAGGAATCACTATATTCCTAAAGTTGTACTTATGAAATTTGTACTCATTAAATGAATAATTTCTTTGGGAAAAATAATATAGGTCTGTAGTTTTCTTATCATAGTGTGTCTTTGTTCAGTTTTAACTGTCCTCATTAAAAGAATTGGGCAGAGTTGCATCCTGTTCAGTATTTTGGAAAAATTTGGAAAGTATTAAAGTAAATTTCTCTTTAAATGTTTTGTATAATTCAGTAGTAAAGTCATCTAGGTCCTGAACTTTTCCTTGATTGAAGACTTTGAATTGTTGCTTCAATCTCACTGCTTATAATGGGTCTGCAGGATTTAATGGAGGTTTAACAGGTTTTGCTTCCGATTTATGAGTAATATTGTTACTTTACTAACTCCTCTAAGGTCTCAACTGTTGATGCAGCTTGGTTTCTAGAACAATCATGGTAAGCACAGTAAAATCTTGCTTTTCATCTTTGATGACTTCTGAAGCTGGAAAGTATTGTGAGAATTATAATCATTGTTTAATATTTATTAGTTGCTGCAGTTCCCATACCCTATGAAGATTGAAGCCATAATTCAGTAACAAAATTAAGTATAAAATTTCTAAATTATTTTTGTAACCCAAGAAAATAATGTAAATCTAAATTAGTGTGATAATTATGGCTTATTAAGCATTTATATGGACCTTAACAGCATGAAAAGGCAAAAACGTCTGTTTATCTTTATATAAATACTATGCAGAGTGAGTGGTAGAATAGTATATTTTAGGAAGATATGATTGACCTTTCAAAAGTAATGGTTTGTGATTTATAATTTAACTTCCTATTATAAAAAAAGGACTATAAGAGAGTGACAGATACTTAAAAGAAATTGAGGGTCTTCCTCCTGACCAAATTTACAATGACTTTACTATGCTTCCAAGAAGGAAAAGGATATCTTCAAGAATGGTCATCCTGGGTATAAATTTAGCCATTATTGATTATATTATTCTGTAGCTGAGGTAACTAATCCTTCAGCTGATGGCAAGTGGAAGTAAAGCGGTCTGATTATTTCACTTTGAATTTAAAAAGGCACACTGTCAAGTTTAAACTTAGCCAGCTAAAAATAAAATAATGAAAAAAGGTGTTGTCAGCTAACTTAACAAAAATAGAATTGTTTTCATTACTTAAAAATAATGAAAATATATTTTAGTAAGGAAGAAATCAACCCTCAATTATTTAACAATATTTTGGAAACAAATCATGGAATGATAATTTAAGAATAACAGATGGAAGACAGAATTTAAAGATTAGACTTTCAAAATAATTCAATTTTTTTATTTATTTAAAAGACAGACACAGAGACAGTGAGAGGTATAATATACCCTGAAAACTAAAGCCATGTTTCTTAGTATTTATTAATTAATCAAAAGTCTACTAGTGATCCTTAGCAGAGCTTATGTAGAAAAAAGTTAATGCATGTATGTGTGTGCATGTATGTGTGTATGTATTTGTGTGTGTAATTTTAAATATATCTTGATCTCAATGAAGTGAAACAGAAAATGTAATTTTTCAGTTTTTGTAGATCTAGATCAAATCACAAAATCTTTAAGTGCTATAACATATAGTATGATACTGAATTTAATCAACTATTGAATGTTATAAACTTTTTCACTAATAATTTTCTGTTATGATTATAAGGAAAATTAATGCTAGTATCTTCCTCATTAGAATTTGCATTTGTATTTTAAAAGAATTCTAAACAACTGCAAAGAACAAACCTGTAACACTTCATGTGAGATGCAATTGAATTGGCAATTGAACATATGGCCCTTGAAAATAATAAAGCTAATTGTTTCTTTTCAGTTCAATATGATAGAAGTTGCATGCCATCTAAATTAGGGCTAATGCATCCTATATTCATTTCAATATTCTGGTAAAGGGTTAATTTACCTGAATTACACTGAATTCCAGTGTCCAATTTCAAAAATCAATCTGCAATTTTTAATCAAAAGCTGTTGAATTAAGTTATTTGTGAACTTTTCACAGCTATCAAACATGATTAATACTCCACAGTTAAAACAATTTATTAAGTTATTTTGATAATGGAGATCATTATACCAACATATTTTTCATATGACACATTTTACAAACTAGAAACAAATAAAAGAAAAGATCTTAGAATTGAAGTAATTGACAGTTAATAGTATATCTTTATGGTATCAACTGATATGACTAACCCTAGAGAAAGCTAGACTAACATGATTATCTGATAGTCATCAGATTATTCGGACTATTGATGTAGGTTCCTGAGTAAATTTTAAGCTGTTGATAATAAAATAAATTGCAGAGAACTTTGATATATTTACGTAAAGTGTTACCCTTAATTTGTTCACTTAAAATAACTGTTAGAATTATGCAAGACATTTAGAATAAAGAAAAGCATAAAATGTTGTTTCTGGACTGGAGTAATTAAATATTCCAGGCAGAAGATAACCATTTCA
This sequence comes from Oryctolagus cuniculus, assembly GCF_964237555.1. Lineage (NCBI taxonomy): Eukaryota > Metazoa > Chordata > Mammalia > Lagomorpha > Leporidae > Oryctolagus > Oryctolagus cuniculus. The sequence continues at coordinate 31,734,438 of NC_091439.1, forward strand.
ATCCAGCTTTTGTCTCTGAATCCATGATATAGCATACCCATTTTTTTCTCACTCTGTCAGGCCACAACAGGCTACTTTTATTTCTCAGATATCTCACATTTTCTGTTTTCTTTCCCTTTAATTTTTTTTTTTTTGAGAAATGTACTGTGAATTCTTCCCCATCTCTGTGAATTGCTTTTATACTCTGTGGATGGTGTCTTTTGAAGAATGAATTTCTTGTTTTTAAAGCATCACAAATTACTATTTTCATGTATTATTAGTTCCCTTTCAGAAATTTTATCTATTCCAATGTTACAAAGGCACTGCCTAATTTTTTCTACATATTAAGTTAATCTGCAATTAATTTCTGTCTATGGTGTGAGGTAAGAGTTAAGACCAGAATATACCATCCTGAAACCTACTACATAAAGTTTATTACAGGGCCATCTCTATGGTGTAGCAAGTAAAGCTGCTGCCTGCAACAGCGCTGGTATCACATATGGATGCTGGCTCAAGTCTTGGCTGCTCTATTTCTGATCCAGCTCCCTGCTAATGGCTTGGGAAAAGCAGCAGAAGATGCCCCAAGTGTATGGGCTTCTGACATCCATGTAGGAGACCAGGATGAAGCTCCTGGCTGCTGGCTTTGACCTGCCCCAGTGCTGACCATTGCAGCCATTTGGGAAGTGAACCAGTAGATGGAAGATATCTCTCTCTCTTTCTCTGTAACTCTGCTTTTCAAATAAATAAATAAATCTAAAAAAAAGAATGTTAATTACAATGTGATACAGAAGACCACATGATAAATTTTTTTAGCTATAAAGATCCAGGAACAAGATACGTACACAGAAAAGCAGAGAAAAGGAGGTTGAGGCAGAGGCTAACAGGTTGAGAATGGAAATACAGAAAAGAGATGTATTTAGGGGATTTTTTTATAGGTGAAGCATGTCATATAATGTAAATACTCTTTTCTCTACAAAAGTTTCTAACAATGCCCACTTTATAAAGAATGCTACTTTGGAAGGATACTAAGTTTTTCATTTGGATATGGCATTTATTTCTCTCATATATCCATCTCCATGAAAGATTTCACTTCATGGATTTATGTTACTTAGCCCCCATAATATACATCCTATCATGTTTCATATTTGCTTGCCAATTTAATACAAAGTCTTACATTGTAAAGAATTTGATGTAAGATGACAGAAATAATGTCAGGAGCCAATTTACATGTTCTATTTCAGCAGATTATTTTGTCCAACACATAATTCTGCCTGTAACTCATTAGATGGCTTAGGGTATTTTTATAGCAACTAAATGCAAAGTATCAAAATTATATTGCTTAAAGTGTGCGGATCAAATGATATTGATGGTTTATGTTATCTGCAATATAAAAACACATAAAAAGAAATATATTTTCAAAAATTAAATCTGACTTATCTTTGACAAAGGAGCTAAAATCAATCCCTGGACCAAGGACAGTGTCTTTAACAAATGGTGCTGGGAAAACTGGATCTTTACATGCAGATGTTTGAAAGCAGACCCCTAACCCTAAACAAAATTCTCAAAATGGATCAAAGACCTAAATCTATGACCTGAGACCATCAAATTACTGGAGAACATTGGGGATACTCTGTAAGACATTGGCATAGGCAAACACTTCTTGGAAAAGACCCCAGAAGCACAGAAGATCAAAGCCAGAATTGACAAATGGGATGACATCAAGCTGAAGAGCTTCTACAGTGCAAAAGAAACACTCAGCAAAGTGAAAAGGCAACCAGCAGAACGGGAGAAAATTTTGGCAAACTACACAACTGATAAAGGGTTAACATCCAGAATTTATGAAAAGCTCAAGAAATTCAACGACAACAAAACAATCCAGTTAAGAAATGGGCAAAGGACTTGAACGGATATTTTTTCAAGATAGGAAATTCAAATGGCCAACAGACACTTGATAAGATGCTCAGGATTACTAGGCATCAGGGAAATGCAAATCCAAGCCACAATGAGGTTTTACCTCACTCCAGTTAGAAAGGTTCATATACAGAAATCAACAAACAGCTGCTGGTAAGGATGTGGGGGAAAAGGGACACTAATCCACTGCTGGTGGGAATGCAAATTGATGCAGCCACCATGGAAGACAGTATGCAGATACCTTAGAAATCTGAATGTAGACCTACCATCTGATCCAGCCATCCCACTCCTGGGAATTTACCCAAACCAAAAGAAATTAGCATATGAAAGAATTATCTGCAACTTTATGTTCATTGCTTCACAATTCACAAAAGTGAAGATATGGAATCAATCCAGATGTCCATCAACTGTTGATTGGATACAGAAACTATGGTATATATACATTATTGATATTATGGTATGTATACACTCAGCTGCTGTTGTAAAAAAAAATGAAATCCTATCTTTTACAGCAAAATGGACACATCTGGAAACCATTATACTTAGTGAAATAAGTTAGTCCCAAAAAGAAAGATATATGTTTTCCCTGATCCAAGGTAACTAATAGAGTACCTGAAATGTAATGTATTGGAGAGAAATGTAATTGTGAGATTTGATGATTGTTTATAGCCCTTGTCTCTTCCATTGAGGAACAGTGTTGTTTTTTTCTTTTTATTTTCTTTCTTCTTCATACTATTTGTTGAAATATTTTACTTATTGTAAGGTTAACTATATGATTATTAAGTAAACTGAAAATAGATCTTTGTAAAAATTAAGAGTGGGAATGTGAGGGGGAGGAGGAAGAAGGGTTGGAGTGTGGGCAGGGGGGAGGGTAGGGGGAAAATATCACTATGTTCCTAAATCTGTATACATGAAATATATGAAACCTGTATAACTTAGATAAATTTTTTAAAAATTTAAATAAATATATATAATTCTGACTGTGAACACCCACAGGCAACTATTAAAAAGATCAAAGAGATTATCAGAGAACTTTTTTAACATTTAAGTATATAGATCAATTATTACTAATGCTTAACTTGCTTCTGTTAGAAAATAAAAGCAGCATTGTTGCCTGTATAAGTTAAAAATATATATTAGACTACTTATATTTTGCCCCATTTTAGATTTAATTTCAAGCCTGAAAGATAGTTTGTCCACTATGGTGCTCACAATAACATCAAAATCAGAAAATTTGCTCAAGAAACATTTATTCCACGTTCTTTGCAAAATAAGAAATAACAAGCATGTTCTCTTTTACTTAGAGGAGACAATGCATTTTTTAGTGGCCATATGCTTGCACTTAAGCTGCAAACACATAAAAATATGAATTACATTTTTCATGAAGAATTCAATGCTTTAGAGAGCTTTTTGTGTCTTGCATAATAAAACATTTCCAATGCCAATGTTCTGGTGGCTTCCTGATCATTATAATTTTAGGTCTACGATCATGGGAAAGACAGTAGTCATTCCCTTAGAAACTTACTCTTGCCTCATGAGTTTGATATGAGTTCCCGAAATGTAAACCTCAAACCTCTAGATTATGGGAGTCATTTAATAATCTGAAATAATCTTGAAATACCTGGAGGGACAGAGTTGATATTGTGGAGCAGTAGCTTAGCTGACGCAACCTGTATTTGAGTGTGGATTCAAATCCAGATTACTTGGCCAGCTCCACGGCTCACTAGACTAATCCTCCGCCTGTGGTGCCGGCACACCAGGTTCTAGTCCCAGTTGGGGCGCCAGATTGTGTCCCGGTTGCTCCTCTTCCAGTCCAGCTCTCTGCGTCCAGCTCTCTGCTGTGGCCTGGGAAGGCAGTGGAGGATGGCCCAAGTGCTTGGGCCCTGTACACACATGGGAGACCAGGAGGAAGCACTTGGCTCTTGGCTTCAGATCGGTGCAGCGCGCTGGCCTTAGCAGCCATTTGGGGGGTGAACCAATGGAAGGAAGACCTTTCTCTCTGTCTCTCTCTCACTGTCTAACTCTGCCTGTCAAAAAGATAAATAAAAAATAAAAACAAATCCAGATCACTCTGTTTCTGATTCAGCGTGCTGCTATGTACTTGTGTTGCAGCAGGTTACGGCCCAATATGGATCCCTGCCACTCACTTGGGAGACATGGAGAGAGTTCCAAGCTCCTGGCTTCTGCCTGGCTCAGTTCTAGCTAGAAATTGAGCCAGCAGATCAAAAATATCGCTCTTTGCTTGTCCCTCTCTCTCTGTGTAATAATAAAAATAATTAGTATAATAAATAATGAAGTATTATAATAAATGATAAAAAATAAAAATCTTGACCAGATTTTTTCTTTTCCAATAGTACTTTCACCAGTGGTGTTTGCAGTAGTAAATTAATGTAAACTGTTTAATACATTGATTAGAATATGCTCAATGTCAACAGATTAGTTAGTATCATGATTATTGAAAAGTCTTAAAATGTGTCTGAGGCATAAACTATAGATAAAAACTGTAGATGAAATGTAATTTTGAGCAAGATTAAAAATAAAATAAATTCCTGATAATTTTCAAATACTGTCTACTATCATTTATAGTTCCTTTTTATTGCCAATTGCACTTTACCTTAATCTGGGGATGTTGACTTTATTCTTACCTACATAACTGAAATATCTGATACTGCTCTACATCACTTACAGCTCAGAGAGTAGATAGCATTAATTCATGATCTCTGGCTTTAAAAAATATTATGGGGGCCGGCACTGTGGTGTAGTGGGTAAAGCCGCCACCGGCAGTGCGCCAGTTTGAGTCCTAGTTGCTCCACTTCCGATCCAACTCTCTGCTAGGACCTGGGAAAGCAGTAGAAGGTGGCCCAAGTCCTTGGACCCCTACACCTACGTGGGAGACCTGGAAGAAGCTCCTGGCTCCTGGCTTTGGATCGGCGCAGCTCAGGCTGTTGTGGCCAACTGGGGAGTGAAATCAGTGGATGTAAGATTTTCTCTCTCTCTCTCTCTCACTCTGCCTTTGAAAGAAAGAAAGAAAGAAAGAAAGAAAGAAAGAAAGAAAGAAAGAAAGAAAGAAAGAAAGAAAGAAAGAAAGAAAGAAAGAAAGAAAGAAAGAGAAAGATTATGAAGAGGGCTAACCCTGTGCTTGTGGCACTGGCATCCCATATGGACCCCGGTTCTAGTTCCAGCTGTTCCTCTTCAAATCCAGCTCTCTGCTATGGCCTGGGAAAGCAGTAGAAGATGGCCCAAGTCCTTGGGCCCCTGCACCCACATGGGAGACCCGGAAGAAGCTTCTGGCTCCTGGTTTCAGATCAGCCCAGCTCCAGCCTTTGCAGCTATTTGGGGAGTGAACTAGAAAATGGAAGACCTTTCTGTCTCTCCTCTCTGTCTGTAACTCTACCTCTCAAGTAAATAAATAACATCTGTAACAACAACAACAAAATCATGAGACATACTATGCACTTGATGACTGAATGAAGGAATGCTACATCTCTTAAGATGCAACTGCATGATTTGAATATTTGTCCCCCCAAACTCAGTAGTTTGGTTCCCTAAATCTTTTTTTAAGATCTATTTTATTTGTTTGAAAGACAGAGTTACTGAGAGAGTTAAAGCCAGAGAGGTCTTCCATCCACTGGTTCACTCCCCAGATGGCCGCAATGGCTGAAGCTGCACCAACCCAAAGCCAGGAGCCAGGAACTTCCTCCAGGTCTCCCACAGGGTTGCAGGGGCCCAGGGACTTGGGCCATCTTCTACTGCTTTTCCAGGCCATAGCAGAGAGCTGGATCGGAAGAGGAGCCAACTGGTGCCAATATGCGATGCCAGCGCTTCAGGCCAGGGCGTTAACTCGCTGCACCACAGCCCCAGCCCCAAGTTCCCACAATCTTATGCTAGCAGCAATAACATAAGTGCTGTGTAGACGTGGGACGTTAGAGAGGTGATTGGTTTAGATTTTATCATTATGATCGAACTCTCATGATGAAATTCTGATAATTTTGTAGAAGACAAAATATACATTCTTTCTGTCTCTTGCCAAGTGATGCCCTGTGCTATCTTTAACTTTGAAAGAAAGAAGACCATCATCAGCCTGAAGCAGTGGGGCCTGGCCAATCTTGGACAGTGAATGTTCAAAATCATTAGTCCAGATAAACCTCTTTACTTCTAAAGTCAGCCTGTCTCAGATAGTTCATTGAAGTTACAGAAAGCTCACCAATACAGCACTATAAGTGTATATATCTTTTGACATCCATGTAGAAAGGATATTATTCTACGCCATCTGATGAAAGGAAATAGTGAAAATTTCAGGCCAGATGGAGACATTTCAGTTTTAATTAGTTCATATCAAAGTATTCTTCACAATTATAGAAAACTTGCACATAATAAGAAAATTAGAAAATGAGATTCTAAACACCAGAACTATCTTACTCATCATTGTATATCATGGTCTTAGTTCAGGACTTGCTGTGGTTGCTTGCTTAAAAATCACCAATGTTGTTATTATCAATATCAGAACAATAGCAAAAAGTCTTCCAATTGCTGTCATTAGAGTTTTTTCATTAAAAACAATACTGAGGAACCCACATTTGCCGGGGACTTTGAGGTCTACATTTATCAAGTGGCCAAGTCGAAAGTTGGGACATTGAAAATGACTCTTAATGAGTAAAGAGCAGAGAGCATTTTCAGTGTCAAATGTTGTTTTTATAGCATTCCAGAAATGATGCCACTATTTGCACCATCATTTTTATCAACTGAATACAATGAGACTGTCTGATCGTCTGTTCACAACTATAGCTGTTGAACCTATTCAAGTTTCAGCTCTGCTCATGGAGGAAAAAGGAAAACATCCCTCCAGGAATTTCCCACTTGAAGTCAAATTTCTCTGTGTCAAGAAATTAAATAATTGCATTTAGAACAAAATTTCATTGGACTAAGAAATGGAGAACTGCCAAAAAGAAAAGAAAAATAAACATCTGCCTTAGTAATTCAGATTCCATAGGAAAACTGACAAATATTTCACGATTTTTTTTATTTTTTAAAATTTATTTGAAAGACAGTGTTCCAAGCTACTGCTTCATTTCACAAATGTTCGAAATGGGTGAGGTTAGTCTGGGTTGAAGCCAGGAGATGGAAATTCAATCCAGGTCTCCAACATGGGTCACATGAATTTTACTACCTGAGACATCAATTGCTTTCTCTTGGAATATTCCTGAGCAGAAAATTAGAACTGGGAGCCAAAGCCAGGAATTGAACCACATATTTTCCTGTAGGATGAGGATTCCTTTTTTTTTCTTTTTTTATTTTTAAGATTTTGTTCTTTAATTTGAAAGTCAGAGTTACAGGGAGAAAGGGCTCTTACATTTACTCATTCACTCTTCAGATGGCCACAATGGTCAGGGCTAGGCCAGGCCAAAGCAAGGAGCTAGGCACTTCATCCATGTCTCCCACATGGGTGTCAAGTGCACAGACAGGCCATGTTCCTCTGCTCTATCCCTGCCATTAGCAGGGATCTGGATCAGAAGTGAAGCAGCCAGGAGTTGAACAAGCTTCTATATGGGATGCTGGCAGTACAGGGGCCAGCTTTACCTGCTATGCCACAGGGCCAGCCCTGGGATGAGGATTTCATATCCAGTGTCTTAAACACTAGATCAAATTGCACACCCTAATGTTCTGTTTATTTTTAACATTAAAGGATTTACATAAAACCAAATTGTAGTGAGTGAACATTTGGCAGGGTTGGGGGGACTGGTGTGTGTCTATAAAATTTTATCCAAAAGATATGTCAGTTATTCTTAGAATTCAAATCATTTCATTAAAGACAATTAAGTCATCATATGTGTACACAATTACAATGAGCTTGAAAGTTGTCTAGATAACCCCTTCTTGCCAAAGTCATTTTGTTTCTGCTTTTATAGCATATCAAGAAAAAAAAATCCATTACTTTTCAGATTAATGCAAAACATCAACCTAAACTGAGCAGTTTCATCCACAAATCCTCTCAACTTTTATTAATTTAAAGTATACTAGGCACTGGACATGGTACTAAGCTCCTGGGATGAGAAAAATGAATTTTTTTTTTTGTTTCTGATGTTAAGAACATTGCTGTCAAACTAAACTCTTGGAATAAAGATAATCCTTTTCTAGTAACTTGGATGAATTTAGGAACCAAATTTCAAAAAAATACCTTCCATTTCAGTATTATAAAAGTTGTAGTCTTCATTGGATGACAATATTTACATAAGATAGTAATTGATATATTGAATGAAGAAAGTAATAGTAAATTAAAACTCCTAGGCGGTTGGTATATAAGAGATGTTCAAATAGCTCATGAGGATGCATATTATGAACAAATTATGCATGGATTTCAAAAATTTTTATAATAAAATCAATGTCTTGGTTAATTCCATTTTCATGAGTTCTTTGAAATCCATTTGTACTGCAGTGCTCATGTAATCAATATACAGGTTCAAAAATAAGTACAATTACACCAACAAAATAAAGTAGTCTCAATTACATATATATTTACAGCTGATAAATTAGAGATCATCTAGTCACAAGTAATAGAAATTTCATTTGAATTTTAAAATATCTATTTAAATGTAATCTCCATGAAGAAACACTCCAAAGTAAACTTTGCATTGCTCTTATCCTATAAAGTCTTCCTTCATAAGCACTTCTTAGACAATGCTTGTTTTTCAGCATCCTCATTCCTAAGCATTTTTACTATCAGATGCTTGCACAAGTGAACACTCTGATGACAAAATCTTGCTTTGAATCATTTTCAAATCACAATAGTGTTCTAGAATAAAATCAAGGGGATAAAGTGTGGATGTATACATAGAACTGAAGAAAACAGCTTACAAGTCATCAAGAAATGAAAGATGAATAGTTTCCCCAGATAAAAAAGTGACCAAGAATACTCTACACAAAATTACTATCAGGTGAAAGGGGTAACAGAATGGAAAAAAAATGCTTGTTCAGGTGGAGAAAACACAAATCAGGGTTTGTAGACAGAGATTTTTGAGCCAATATTAAAAAAAATAGTTATAGATGAGAGATGAGAGAATGAACAGAAATAATTGATATTTTACACAGTGAAGTAGTAGAGTTCAAATGTTGTTGGAAATGAAAAGGTTTTAACACATTGTTGGGGGAGTGTGTTTTGCTTCATGGTTGAGCTGTGGGATAAGCTGTTAGATGCCTACTTCCCACATCGCAATACCTGGCTTTCATTCCCAGCTCCAGCTCCTGACTCTAGCGTCCTGCTAATGCATATTTTAGAAGGAAACCAAACTGCTGGCCTCAGCCCTGGCCCAGAACTTGCCATTGCAGGGCAGAGGGGGAAAGATTGGAGAGGTAAGGAAGAGAGCAAGGCATGCAAGGAGGCAGACAAGAAATAAATAAAAAAAAAATAGTATTAAAAGCACCAATGAATGGGTTAGCCTTGCAATTTAAGAATTAGTCTTCTCATCTGGATCTGTTAAAAAACTCACACAGAAATCTTTCAGTTAACTAAGGCAATGCTGTCCTCTCTTAAGCCAGGGTGAATTGAGTTCTGTTGCTTGCAACCACAAGAATGCAATCTATACAGAGAAAAGAATTTACTTTTCTTTTAAGATTTATTTATTTATTTGAAAGTCAGAGTTACACAGAGAGAGAAGAGACAGAGAGAGAGAGAGAGAGAGAGAGACCCTCCATCCACAGGTGCACTCTCCAATTTGCTGCAATGGCCAGAGCTGCATAGATCCGAAGCAAAGAGCCAAGAGCTTCCTCTGGGTCTTCCCATGCAGGTACAGGGGCCCAAGGACCTACGCCATCTTCTACTGCTTTCTCATGCCATAGCAGAGAGATGGATTGAAAGTGGATCAGCCAGGAGTCGAACCTGCACCCATTTGGGATGCTAGCACTGCAGGTGGTGGCTTTACCCACTACACCACAGCGCTGGGCCCCCAAGAGAAGGATGAATGCAATGATGGTGAATTTATGAGATTTTTAGAGGATGGTATAGGATCATTTCTTATGTCTAAATTATTTTCTGAACTGGAAAGTACAATCATGTATTGCAAGGTATGACTTAACATTGCAAAGGAAGGGAAAGAGAACGAAATAAAACAGGACTTCAGAGCAATGTTTACTCTATTTGACAATTGATGTGTTGAAATCTGACTAACTATAGAGGATAATATCTGATAGGTTATCAAGGTCACTTGAAATCATTTCTCCAACAAAAATCTGGGATTTTTTAAATGTATTTTTATTAATTTCCATATCATTTGTTGCTTAAATTAGGAAAAAATACATATTAGAATTATTCAAACTTGAAAAAGTTTGTTACATGATCTGCTATTACTGATAATTGTTCACATCAAATATTAATGAGGTAAATCATGTTAGAAAGGCTTCCTGTAAGAAACAAAATCATCATTTCCTCCAATGCTCATATTAATTCCCTTCTCTCCATCAAGGTGTTCTTTCAATCTCCATCTTAATTAAGAATCAGTAATGAATACAATTTGTCAGTGTCTTAAAGTGTTCCTTATTGGCCTTACTTACAGCAAATTGATTACTAATAATGTGTTTTAAAACAAAGAGTATTATCTTCATATCATTTCTGAAGGAAGATTGATATACATTTAACTCATTAGGTAAAAGTCTATTAAGTAGCAAAAAAGAATATTTAGATACATAAAAGATACATGTATGTGAATATATGTATGTACATACAAATAAGCACTTAATACAAGTGCAATGTATGCACAGCATAAGGGCATATGCTACCTGAATACAACTTTATTAAATGTATGTGAGTGAAAAATTGTTCTTTCTGATGTTGTAAATCAAGAGAGTTAATACATATTGATAAGTATGAAACAAAGTAAATCTGTGCCTACTTTTATTATAATTTATATATATAATACATTATCCCATAGCAGTTTTCCAGATACTAAAAGTCAATAAAAGTGTTTTATTCATATTTGGAGAAAGAGAAATAAAGGCATTTAGTTTTATTTTTGTCTACACTGTTGAAAACAAATGGTTTAAAGTGACTATTTTTGATAGTTCCAAACTGATAAATAATTCCTTCGCTAAAAGCTAATTTAGAATTTTTTTAGAACTTGACATTTATTTTTCTATAGACTTAATATTATGAGTGTGTTCCAGAGTTTCCTGGCTATGCCAGATAAAGACCATTTATTCTACAAGCAGTTGAAATTGTATATGCAGATAAATGAAAATAATTTTATAAAAATATTATTATAAATAGAACATTTATTTAAATATGTTACTGAATATTATATATATATTAAATCGTATATAACTGATTTCAAATATATATTGTTTTTCATGTGATATAAGGAGCAGAATTGGGGACAACTGAAAATCATCAATATCTCCCTGAAAAAAGTATAATATAAACAGTTTTTTTAAGATGCTTTTACCTGCAATAGCTGGACTGAGCCAAATCAAAACCAGGAGTCGGAAACTCAATCCAGGTCTCTATTTAGGTGGGAGGGACCTAACCTCTCAAGTCACTGTCCTCTGTCTACTAGGGTGTGCATTAGCAGTAAACTGGAACAAGACGTGGAGCTGGGACTTCCAAGCACTTCGATATGGAATGTGGACACCTCAACTGATGGCTTAACTACGAGACCAAACAGCAGCTCATATTTTTGTTTTCTTTTACTTTTAAATAACACATAAAAAATTGTACACTTTTATTGAGTACCATGCAATGTTTGTATACACATATGCATTGCATAATGTCCAATCAGGGTAAACAGCATTTCTTTATGGTGAAAACACCCAAAATACCTTCTTCCAATTGTTATCTTTAATTTTTAGAGAAATTTACATTATCTTTACAGTTAAGATCATTTTGTGTTCTCTTCTACAATAAAAGATTAACAGATCATTTTTCTTATCTCCATATACATTTAACAATCCATCTCCTTCTCTTTAATATTATTCTCTAAGAAAGACTTCAAGTAATAAATACAAAAACATCACTGACATCCATTAAGTTCATGATAAATTATCTGATTAACTTTGACTTCGAGAAGATAAATCATTGCTGTGTGCGGTGATGAGGACCAAGAAACACGAGTTTTAGTAACTTATTGTATGCTGCAGTTTTCAAAGGGACTTATATAGTGCTCCAACAGCCTTTGGTTATGGCACCTGCTGCCCCATCAATGATCTTGTCAGTGGCTTCGCCAGAATTTGAACCAATGTGCAGGGATTACAAAGCCAGTCACTGTGGTAATTAGGTCTCCCTGTTAGACATGCAATTATTATAAGGCAGTGGCCAAAAGTTTCCTTCTGCTATATTAAAGTTTCATAGAAACATACAGATGCGATACTAAAGCTCTGTCTTCAAACTTAGGTAAATATAAAAACACAGAACCGGTAGTACACTGTGATGTTGCTTCTCATTTATTCAATAATCCATCGAAACCTATAACACACTAAAACTGGGAGTAAAAAAGATCATCATTCTATGCTATACTTATTATATGCCATTTTTAATATAAATGTAATAAGCTTCAATCCATGAAATGTGTCAAGAATCTATTGAGGAAGACCGAAATTCTAGACCTAAATAAACAAGAGAAAAAAGGCACAGTTTGGTTAAGTGATTTTTCAAATGTTACACAGATTTAAAGTTTTAGAATATCGATCTTAACACAGGTTGTCTAATTTCACATCCGGGGCTTGATATATGCATGATATTTTCTGCCTGTGATTTTCAGTTGCAATTCTGATATTAGTTTGCCACATTACTTTAAGGTACTCTTCAGGGTTCAATTTTCATTTTCTGCAGATTATATGGAAGGAAAATCAGCATTTCCCAAATAATGTGCCTCATATTATTATTTTGGAACCCTAATTTTATAGAAAAAGATTTCTGTGGCCAGTGGTTAGCAATATTAAGCTAAAATGGATTAAACAATTTTTTGAGTTAATGGGCTCCTGAAACACTTTTAACAATTCTAAAATGTTGTAAAACCTTCAGAAATTGGATTAGCATGCAACATTCATTTGAAAACGGAAAGAATTCCTCTATTTTCCCTTTCCTGTTCACCCTCCAAATAGTGGAACTTTATGGTACACATGATGGGAAATTTTATTTTTAAAATTTTTTAAGATTTATTTATGTACCAATGCTGTGGCACAGCATGTTAAAGCCCCATCATACAGTGCTAACATTCCATATAGGTGCCAGTTTGAGTCCCTGCTGCTCCACTTCTGATCCAGCTCCCTGCTACTGTGCCTGGGAAAGCAGCATGGGTGGTCCAAGTCTTCGGGCCCCTGTATCTACATGGGAAATCCAGAAGAAGCTCCTGGCTCCTGGCTTCAGATCAGCAAAGCTCTGGTCACTGAAACTATTTGGGGAGTGTACCAGCAGATGGAAGACCTCTCTCTCTCTTTCTCTACCTCTCTCTGTGACTCTGTCTTTCAATTAAATAAAATAATTTTTTTTAAAAAAAAACAACTCAAATGAAAATATTTTTAATAAGAACTATTTATTTATTTATTTGAAAATAGAGTTACAGAGAGAGAGGGAGACACAGAAAGATCTTCCATCTGCTGGTTCACTCCCCAAATGGCCACAATGTGGACTGGGCCAGGCTGAAACAAGAGCTTCTTCCCAGTCTTCCATGTGGGTGGCAGAAGCCCAAGAACTTGGGCCATATTCAGCTGCTTTTGTTGAGGAATGTTAGACAAAAAGATCTCTACATTTCATTGTACTCTAATATACTCTACTGTATTTTATTCTATACTATTTTATTTATTTCCAATACAGTTATCATCAATTCCTATCCCATTTTTGCTTCTCTCCCAGGAGCATTAGCAGGGAGCTGGATCAAAGAAAAATCAGCTGGGACTCAAACCATCACTCCTACATGGGATACCTCTATCATAAATGATGGCTTAATGCCCTGCACCACAACAGTGGCCCTCTTACTTCATTTTACACACACACATATATACACTCAATATAGTGAAAAGTACTGGCATAGTTTGAAGATTTAGGACAATGAATACAACCTATCATTTAATCCCTAAAGTCTTTTTTATGCTTTTTGTTACTTGCACTATAAACTGTCTTTTTAAATAACACAGCCATCGGTCTAAATGTAGAAGAAATTTATATATCTAAGAATAGATTCTCTTAAAAATGCAATATATAGGTTTTATATTTTAGACCTTTCTAATGAAACCTTATTTGATGGATTGCTTCATTTCATTTTAGCTTCTTCCCCATACTATTTAAGGTAAATAATAGTGGGGGTCCATAGGTCACGGGTCACCACCCAGTTCTAACATTTACATAAAGTTTATGCGCATCTCTTGGCTTCATTCATCATCTGTGGATGTACTGAAGCTATCTTTTTGTGATGACTGAACAGTATTTTCACTGTATTTATCACTCAGTAAAGATTTGCTTTCATGGTAACTTTAAAACGATCAAGTTTTTGGGGCCAGCGCTATGGTGCAGTGGATTAAAGCCCTGGTCTGCAGCACCAGCATCCCATATGGACACTGGTTCAACTTCCAGCTGCTCCACTTTCCATCCAGCTTTCTGCTATAGCCTGGGAAAGCAGTAGAAGATGTTCCAAGTCCTTGGACCCCTGCACCTATGTGGGAGACCCAGAAGAAGTTCCTGGTTCCTGGCTTCGGATCAGCTCAGCTCTCACCATTGTGGCCATTTGGGGAGTGAACCAGTGAATGGAAGGATGGAAGACCACTGTCTATAGCTCTACCTCTTTCTGTAACTCTATCTTTCAAATAAATAAAATGAATCTTTGAAAAAAAAGCTATCAAGTGTTTATTTTAAATAGACTCTTTTTTTTAAAAAAAGATTCATTTTATTTATTTGAGTTACAGAGAAAGAGAGAGGTCTTCCATCTGCTGGTTCACTCCCCAAATAGCCTCAAAGGCTGGGGCCAGACAATACTGAAACCAGGAGCCAGGAGCTTCTACTGGGTCTCCCATGTGTGTGCATGTGCCCAAGCATCTAGGCCATCCTCTGTAGCTTTCCCAGGAGCATTAGCAAGCAGCTGGATCAGAAGTGGAACAGCCAGGACTTGAACCATGTGAGATGCCAGCATTAACTGCAGCAGCTTTACTCTCAGCACCCCAACGCCGGCCCCTAAGATGACTTTCATCTGATTATCTTGATTTGTGCCATAGTTTGGTGTTGTATTAAAAAACAACTCTGTTTAACAGAGATCCTCTTTTATTATCTCTATCAAAAATATATGACTAGTTATGCTTTCCAATGTACCTGAAGCTAGCATTTCCTATGACTTAGGGGCCGGTGTTGTGGTGCTGAGGGTAAAGTTGCTGCCTTTGATGCTGGCATCCCTTATGGTTCAAGTCCCAGCTGTTCCACTTCTGATCCAGCTCCTTGCTAATGCTCCTGGGAAAGCTGCATTTCCCATGACTAATTTTGGAGAATCCTTGTTTGTTGGTTGCTTTTGCTGCTTTATTTCTACCCAGAACTTAGACTAAACACAGATTTCCATGAGTGGTTGAATATGCCTCTGAGATCATAAAATATTTTCCCTATAAAATACTGATTGTTTTATCTAAAATCCCAATTAAAATTCAATTCATGACCCTAAGTTAGATATGAAAATATATTTGATTCTCCAAGTTAACTGCAATACATTATCAAAGCTATATGATTTTAAGTAGCAAAATTTAAGGAGAATCCAATTTGGAATAATTTGAGTCATCATGCCATCCATTATACAGTGTCTATATTACCTTAGTATCAATTAATGAAAAGTCATACAAGCCCAAAATATACATTAATTGATATGTTTGAAACCTTTGAATTATTTTAAATTTGCATCAATTATTTCATAAAAAGAATTGCTTAAAATACTGGTATATTTTGAAATTTATATTCATTAAATAAAAGTTAAAAAATACTGGTATAATTTTTAAAGAATTGCTTCATTAGAGCTATGTAGCAATTATGTGTTTTTCAAGCACATAATTTCCTTCCACATATAAGTTACAGATTACTACATAGGGAGCTCTGCAGAGTGCCAAACATACTGGAATTTACAGTCTCCATTGAATACATAAGAAATCATTCTCTCCAATGCAATCTGGGTTGAATCTACATTAGTTCCACAGTTCATTCCTTGTTCAAAAAAATTTACCATATTGCATTGATTTTGATTTACCAATTTAATGTCGACACACTCTGGAAACAGCAAATGTAAGGGATCTTTTCTCTTAAATTTTTTAAAAAGATTTATTTATTTATTTATTTGAAGGGAAGAGAGAGGAAGAACCAGTGAGGAAAGGAAAGAGAGCTCTTCCACTCACTGGTTTACTCCTATAAGCGTAACAACCAGATCTGGACCAGTCTAACATCAGGAGCCAAAAACTGCCTCACAGTCTCTTACCTGGGTAGCAGAGACCCACATACTTGGGCCACCATCCACTCCCTTCCTAGGCACTTTAGCAGGAAGCTGCATAGGAAACGAAGCAGCAAGAACTGGAATCAACGCTCTGCTACTGGATGCAATCATTACCTGCTGTACCACAACACTCACCCTTTTTAATCTTAAATTTAATCTTTAAATTTAATCTTAAATTTTGAGGCATATTTCTCCTTATTAATGAATGTATATGCAGTGAATATTATATTTTTGGAAAGATAACTCAGAAGAAAAAAATATTCTTTATGTATAGCAGATGCAAAAGTTCAATTCTAAGATATATATTTACTTAATTCAAAACAATAAAGTAATTGCAACATTAAAATTTAGATGAATACGCTTTTTCAATATAGTTAATTCTCTAAAAATTTATTTTTGTGTATTTTTAATTTTTAAAATTTATTTGAAAAGCAGAGCAACACAAACACGCGCGCGTGAGAGAGAAATGTTCCATATACTGGTTTATTCCCCAAATGACCACATCATCCTGGTCAGGAACAGGTTAAAGCAAGAGCTAGGAATTATATCCTGGTCTCCCACATGGGAGGAAGGGGCCAAGTACTTGGGCCTTCCTCTGCTGCCTTCTCATTTCTAGAATTGATTTTTAAGTAAGCATCGTGTTCGTTTTATCTTCCTGCTGGTGATAAGAAAGTATTCAGATGCTTTAATACTCTTGATACATCAGTCGCAGGCCACCACAAACTCCCCACCTGTGTGGAAGAGGCTGGAGTCTATCACTGAGACCTCTGGGGAGGAAAAGATTCATGTGAGTTTTCTGCAGACTTCCTAGAGGTAGCTTCCTCCTCTCGGCCACTGTCTCTGCAGAGAGAGATTGGGCTGATGCTTCTATCATTGGATCACAAGTTTTATCATTTGGAGCCAGGTGTCATTTTTGGGGAAGAGAGGTCCAAGCCTTGCCAGAAAGAATTCCACATGTTCCACTTAACAACCACTCACCCTTTGGTATTGAAATAATACAAAACACAAACTGATCAGGCTATCCCCAGGCAGAGTTTTCAAGCTATCCAAAGCAGACTCTGCAGTTCCAAGGATCCTTCAATAACCTGTCAAAAACTGACATCACTGTGTAAAGAGCTGTTCGTTTCCATATCTCATTTTGGATTGATGTACGTGCACTTTTATATCCTTCAGTTCGATATAACATTTGGCCTTTCATGTTCTCAGCTTAAGCTACAGGGAATTCAAAGCTATTTCAAAGTGTAATTATACCAATCTGCATATAAAAGGATATATGTCCTACAGAGGGTTCCATAGAAAAGCAAACTCTTTCAAAGAAGAAAATTGGAAGTAATTCCCACAACTAAAATTCACTAAAGTTAATACATTTTTCATCTGATAAGAGCAGGTTTTTTTCCTAAGCAAATAGGAGATTAATCCAGAAAACGGTAGAGAATTTTTTGTGAGGTAGGGAAGAAGAGTAAAGCAGAACTGAAAATTGAGGAGGAAAGCAAAGGAACAGTGGGTGCACATTAAATATATTGTTTATGAAAAAATGGCTACATCATACCAGAAAAATCAGTGTTTCCCATTACTGCAAAAGACAATAGGATTCTCACTTACAAATTGTATTAGTTATCTATTGCTGCATAACAATATACCCCCAAAACTTAGCAGCTTAAAACTGCAAACTGTATCTCACAATTTGTGTGATTCAAGAATTGTAGGGCAGCTTAATTGGCTGCCTTTGGCTAAAGTCTCTCAGGAGGCTGAATTCAAGCTGTTTGCTGGGCTTGTAGTCCTGTCTGACTGCTCAACTTGGGAGCCTGCTTCCAAGCATACACATGGTTGTGAATCAGCCTACCTCCCTTGACACATGGGTCTCTCTATAGACCTACCCCTACAGACTTTCTGCAAGCAATTCAAACAGGAATAAGACAGTGCATAAGAAGGTCCCCCAGATAGAAAACATAACCTTTAAAAAATAATCTAATTCAGATGTGAAATGCTATCATTTCTAACACACTAATTTCATAAAGGTGGATAACTGGGGCCAGCACCAGGGCTCACCAGGTTAATCCTCCACCTGCAGTGCTGGCATCCCATATGGGCACCGGGTTCTAATCCCAGTTGCCTCTCTTCCAGTCCAGCTCTCTGCTGTGGCCCAGGAGGGCAGTGGAGGATGGCCCAGGTGTTTGGGCCCCTGCACCCACGTGGGAGACCAGGAAAAAGCACCTGGCTCCTGGCTTCGGATCGGCACAGCATCGGCCTTTGCCGCCATTTAGGGGGTGAACCAATGGAAGGAAGACCTTTCTCTCTGTCTCTCTCTCTCTCTCTCACTGTCTAACTCTATCTGTCAAATAAATAAAATTTATTTAAAAAAAAAAGGTGGATTACTACACTCCATCTACATTCAAGAGTGTGGATATCAAGAGGTGGAAATTATCCTGGGCTATCCCAGTGTCTACGATCCTACATACACACATTTGAGTTAAGTTGCTTTCGGTAACTCTTTATATTACAAAATACTTTTTAAAGTATAAGTCCTATAAACACACCTTTAAGCTGACAATCTCTTATATGAATTCTTCAGTTTTATTTTTATTTTTTCTTCCAGATATGTTGCTCTCTATATTTACTCTTCTTAATAACTTAAAAAAATGAGGATAATCACTTAAATCTTTAGGGTAATAATTTTTACCTTTTTCTTTTATTATGGAAACTTGGGATTAAGGAAAACTTCACAAACATAACTGTGTAAATTCTGGAGCTAACAAAATACTTAGCACAGAAGTTATGTAGCATATGGTTATCCTGGTCCCAAACAGTAAAATGTGTCTGTATGTGCCAATTCTTAATTACCAGCTCATTAACACTCAGGTGTCAATTGCTGGTGGCAAAGGCAATACCCAAATGGCCTACTTTCTGTCATGCACAGTGTAATTAAATTGACCTCAAGTACTGAAGCTTGCTGGTTGCCTGATACTATGTGGACACTAATTTCAGACATTATTCAAAATAGAGTAATTTGGCTAATAAGCCAATGAAATGAGAGAAAAGCTATCTTGAGTCTTAAATTGTATTTCATGTGTAGTTATAACCCAAAAAGCAGTTGAATAAATCATTGTTGTTTTAATCTATAACAAACATAATGCAAAACACACATTTGATTTTAAGATTAATGATATATAATACCATTAAATTTCTTTTTTTATTTTTAATTTTATTTAATTTATTTGAAAGAGTTACACAGAAGAGGTAGAGACAGAGAGGTCTTCCATCAGATGGTTCACTTCCCAAATGGCAGCAACAACCAGAGCTGAGCCTATCAGAAGCAGGAGCCAGGAGTTTCCTCCAGGTCTCGAACATGGGTGCAGGGGCCCAAAGACTGGGGCTGTCCTCTATTGCTTTCCCAGGTGCATTAGCAGGGAGCTGGATCGGAAGTGGAACAACTGGGATTGGAACTGGCACTCATATGGAACGCTGGCTCTTCAGTCCAGGAATTTAACCCGCTGGGCCACAACATTGGCCCCTCCATTATATTTCAAAATAAGGAGAAATTTATAACAAAACAAAAGTGAAAATAAAATATTGTAATAATATGGTGTGAACTTGAATTACATAGCATATTATCAATATGCAATAAAAATAATTTGGCATTTTGTAATATTCAAATGTGTTCTATCTCCAAACACTTGAATGCTTTTCTATACATCTCTAACAACAATAATAAAGAATATACTGGGCCTGCACTGTGTCATAGTGGGTTAAAGGCCCAGTCTGCAGCTCTGACATCCTATACAGGCGTCAGTTTGAGTCCCAGCTATTCCTGTTAGTGCACCTGGGAAAGCAGTGGAGGATGGCCCAAGTCCTTGGGCCCCTGCACCCATGTGGGAGACCCAGAAGAAGCTCCTGGCTTCAGATGACTCAGCTCTGGCCATTGCAGCCATTTGGGAGTGAACCAGTGAATGGAAGATCTCTCTCTCTCTGTGTCTCTACATCTCTCTGTAACTCTGTCTTTCAAATAAATTAAATAAATCTTTTCAAAAATTGTACTATCATGAATCCCATGTTCACACTATCAATAATGTGGGATTAGATTTTCTCATGACATTATCTGCAATATCCATACTCTTTTCCCATTATGTCTACTGTTCCTTTTCAAGCTTCTACTTAGAGAGGAGAAATAAATTCTTGTAGTAACTTTTCTTCCTCCTAAAATTTCACTAAAATGAAAAGCCTGAATGGACAAATAAAAGGCAAGCGAGGAAACAACAATGACAATATTTGTGAAGAATTACTTTTGAAATTATTTAATCTTCAAGTGGCAGGGGAGAGCATGAAGAAGAAATTTGATTTACTTCATAAGAAATTTCAAAGACTCAAGGACTTGTGGGATGAATCAGTTCTGATGTAAGGGTGAATATAAAATTTAAAAGAATCAACAATGTTATCTAAGACGCAGTTAGGCCTCTCTGATGTCCTCACCAACTGTGCTCATGTAGGTGATTAGAAGACAGCAGATTTTCTCTAGTTAGAAGACAGGAAATTTATTCTCCAAGGGAGATTCAAGCAGAGGCTACACCAGGGTTAAGGCAGCAGGAGAAGTTAAGTGTGCAATCATCATACTATGAAAAGTTTGTATCTTGAGTTTCCCAGATTTCTTTCTCTAATTAGTTTTCAGAATACAAATGCCCAGAGTTATACCTTTAGGCAGAAGATCTGAAAATATTTCCCTAATAGCCCAGAAGAAAAACATACCTAACCATATCGACATTGGGAGTTCCCCAATTAAATGGGTGAGCCAGATCACCCTAGAGACAACCACAACTCACAAACCCTCCACAGAAGCAGTTTTCCTTCAGCATTTTTATAGTACCCACATTCTCAGTTATTAGCAGGCAACCAAGATTAACTGAATGTTTCAGAAAATCTTTACAAGAATCTCAGGAAAAAGATACTATTCAGTAAAAACCAAATGTAGAATAATCAACTATATATTAGACCAATAAGAGAAAGTATCACACGCGGGAAAACAATTCAAAGCACCTTTAAGGGGGAATGTTTAGTAAACAAAAAGAACTCTTAGAATTAAAATAACAGGAATGGCACTGTGACACAGTGGGTTAAGGGCTCTGGCCTGCAGCACAGGAATTCCATATGGGTGCTGGCTGGGTCCTGGGTGATCTAGCTCCAGTCTAGCTCCCTGCTGGTGCACCTGGGAAAGCAACAGAGGATGTCCCAAGTTCTTGGATCCCTGCAACTGTATGGGGAACCCAGAGGAAGCTTCTGGCCCCTGCCTTTGGATTGGCTCAGCTGTTTGGGGAGTGAACCAGCAGATGGAAGACCTCTCTCTCTTTCTCTCTCTCTCTCTCTCTCTGTCTCTACCTCTTTCTATAACTCTGTCTTTCAAATAAATTAAATAAATCTTTAAAAAATAATACTAATATATAAAGCCGTAACAATGGTAATAATGAAGTAAAAGCCTCAATAGAAAAATTAGAAGATAAAAATTTTGGCAAGTAAACACCTTGACAGTAAAAAGATCAAAATAGAAGATTGGAAGATAAACATGTTATAAATATAACAAAATTTCCCAGAAAGTAAATTTTAAATAGATATGGAAGAGCTGGCACATGGAGCTTGGGACCTGTACATCCTATATTCAAGTGCCTGGCTTGGGTCACAGCTACTGTGCTTCCAATCCAACTTCCTGCTAATGAGCACCTTGGAAGGCAACAGAAAATTGGCTTTTTGTCACCCACAAGGAAGACTCAGATGGTATTCTAATCTCCTGACTTCAGCCTAGCCCCCATCTGGCAGTTGCAGGTATTTGGGAAGTAAATCAGCAGATGGAAGATTTCTCTCTGTTTGCCTTGATGTATCTCCGCCTTTCAAATAAAATTAAAATAAATAGCTAAATGCATAAATAGAAACATTTTTAAAATTAAATGTACATGTACATATATGTATAATAAAGAAAATCAACTCAAGAATTTTGGTAAATTGGTAGAAAAGAGTCAATAGCCAAACAATAAAGGATCCAAAAAGCTGAAGGAAAATAGGGAAGAAATGATGAAAGTAGTAATTGAAGAAACTTTGTAAAAACTCAAAGGCGTGGGTTTAAAGCCTGCAACACGGATGAGGTCCACATCAACCCACGTATTATGAAATTTCAAAGCTCAATAACAGAGAGACTCTCCCATCGGTTTACAAAGGATTTAGTGGAACTATGTGAATTAAAAATTCCTTTTTGAAAATATCTGACTTTGAAAGACAAGTGGAAACCCTTCAGAGAATCTAAGCTTAACATTAGAAAAATTTGGCTTGAGTCATGTCTGACTAAATCCTAAATTCTTCAAGTGTTCTTAGTGACTTCAAGTGTTCTCACACTACATATTGCTCATCCTTGAAATAAAAAACCTAAAATTAAGGCTCAATGTTATGTGTTGCCTTGACATCTGGCATAACTAGGAAGGCCATGAATAGCCTAACTTCAAGTTCTTCTCCCACTCTACTTCAGAAGATAAACTCTCCTAGCCAGACAACCCTCTTTATCCAGGGAACAAGTGCAGATCCTCTTTGTCTGGGTTTCAGGACTCTAATGACATTCAGAATTATTTGAACAAGACAATCACATCCTCCCACCACAACCATGAGCATCTCTCTCTCTCTCTCTCTCTTCCTCTCTCTTTCTCTCTCTCTCTCTCTCAATAATAAAAACTATGCTTCCCACAATCTGTCGGTATTCCTTCTATTTCCACATGAAATTTCCAGAGGGGTTTCAACCAAGCCCAGTGTCCTCCTCTTCCAGGATGTGAGAATAGAAAACTAATAAATTTCTCTGCATCTCATCTGCCCAGTGTCCAGTGTCCAGTGTTGCATGTTCTATATCCCCATAATGCTGAAGCAGAAATCTCTCCTTCACCAATAGGGTAAATAGAAGGCAAGTAAAAAAATAACCATTTATAAGACAGTACAATCCTGATTCAGGACACATGGACATCTTTACTTAACTGTTCTTGTGTAACTAAATGGTAAGTGGTTTCATGATACAAGTAAGACTGAGATCAAATTCTAAAATTGTTGGTGGACTTGCACTTTGGGCTTTGCAGAACTGTGCTGTCTTTATTGGATGTTTCCCTCTCTTCCCTCCCTAAAATGCTCTTGTCTCCAAAAGAATTATTAACTGACTATACTGGGTGTGACATATTCTTTGTTTCAATCTGTTTTGGTCAGTATAATAGCACCTTAACAGTAGGTTAGTGTTTGAGTCCCACTTACCAAGGGTAAGCCAAAATTCCCTGGTTGCTACATATGTCTTGATGACCATCACCAACTGCTTTGGCCAGTCATATGGATATTATTTGTGATTTTGTAGTCCCAAGAGGAACTTAAAGATGATACAGTGTGAATGTTATTTAAAGGAAGAAGATAGACACCATATGGAGAACTAAACATGATAGCAAAATTGCATAACAAGAATCATTGTTCAGGCAAAGATAGTGACCCTGTCCATTTCCTGCGCTCTTGTTTCATTTGCTGCTGTCACACACACACTCTCCTGATTCCCAAGAGTATGAAGGTACACATCCCATGGTCCAACCACTGATGAAAGAAATAATGAGAGAGGGTTACAGAGCATCTGGTAATAGACTCTGCCATTATAGTGATATAAAACCCAACTACTATCCTAGTGAAGAACCCCTACCCAATGTGCCTATGCTCTTCTGAGCATTGCAGCTTATCAACATGTGAGAGAATTTCATTGCTGCATCACACCAAAGGCAAATTGGCCTCACTGGACGTAGTCACTGACCCCAAGGGAGATTGCCTCGCAGTCTTCTCTCCAAAGGAGAAAAAAAGCTGTCTACAGGCAAGGACTGACCTATTCTACCTATTCTACCTCCAATCACTCGAAGTCTTCACTGAGGATAATTAAGAGACACACTGAAAGCTGTGACTACTGTACCCGTGTAGAAATCCAAACTATTTTCAGGAAAGAATGAAATAAAAAGAAAAAGAGTAAGTTAAAAAAAGAGCTCTAGGAGTTGATGGGTTTAAAGAATTGACCTCTCTGGCTTCAAAGCCTCCCCTTGCACTATTCTGTTGACTATTTCTCTATTGCAACAAAGATTTTGATTCTCAGTGTGACAGGGAAAAGCACCCATAGCACCCTTATGGCATAGTAAAAGCATTAATTCAGATCCAACTGAAGTTTTGTCCTTAAACCCTAGAATGCAACCATTGCCTTAGAGGGGTGCCCACCCCGATAATAATTATTTGGGAATTCCTAGAGTAAAAAATAATAATAAATATGGGAAAAATATGTAGACAGCCTTGCACTACCACCCCCAACAAATAAATACAGTAACAAAAAACAAAGGAAGGGACGAAGGAAGGAAGGATGGAAGGGAGGAAGGAAGGAAAGAGGGAAGGAAGGAGAGAGAAAAAACAGGAAGGAAGAAAGGATGGAAGGATGGAGGGAGGAAGGAAAGAAGGTAGGGAGAGAGGGAGGAAGAAATGAATTTTGGATTTGTGGGAAAGAAACAAAAACATTTAAATTAATGTACACAGTTTGATCTCTTCTCATGGCTTCTGGAGTTTCCGGACCACTTATGATGGCTGTAAATTTCCCATAGACTTCTAATATAAGGGAATGTGACCTTAATCCTATATCACACACTATTAGTGCAGCAAATATTGGTCATATTCTGGACTTTGGAAATAAAGAACTCTTACAGACCCTGAAATCCTAATTATCCATATCAAGCTGGACATTATGCCTTTGATCATGGGCACAGCATTCCACAAGCTCCACAACCTACTGAGACTATCTTTCTACATGCTATACTCAAAACTAGATATTTTAACACACCGCACATGAAGAACACAATAGTCCCATCTCTTCTTGGTCCTGTGCCCTATGTTGTATTGATAAAACAGGTCAACATTCTCCCAGAATCCTTGGCAACTTGGAGAGTTCTTGGGAAAAAACTGAATGACCATGATTGGGGGTTTTGTTGGGAATAACAACTACATAAACATTATGGAGAGTTTACACACTTAGGTGTCCCGTTGCCTCCATTAAACATAATAGAGATCGATGGAATGTTGATGATTTTTGTCTCCTAGCCAAAGTATCTTCATTAAATATAGGAACAAATTTCAGCACAATTGGCCCCACATTAGGCAGTCATCTTAGCAATAGATGTTTCAATCAAGAATTGGGCCACTCTGTATGTGTTTACAATCTTTTTGTCTATTGTCTAAGAGTTGACTCCTTTGAAGTAAAGAACACTAGAACTTCTTGCCTCACAGAGTCACAGTGTAAGGTAAGGAAATAGACGTCATTATATACACTAAGTCTGTGGTGATTCAAGGCCCCATCAGAACACTCCTTGTTCCCTTTAGATTTAAAGACATGTTTGGTACTGATCAAGTTACTTATTTTATTTCTTAAAATATATAACATTGCGTTCTTTTAGCAGGATTCAGTGCAACGTCCATATTCCTTTACACCAAGGGAGCCAAGTTAAATGAAAGGCATAATGATCTCTTCAAAAGAATTACTGTTATAAAGGGGCAAACAGTCAAGCATGAGTTAGAGTAAACCTACATCTCTTAGGGCATACATTCTCTATACCAGTGTCACATATGTCCCCACATGCTCTTTTTTTTTTTTTTTTTTTTGACAGGCAGAGTGGACAGTGAGAGAAAGAGACAGAGAGAAAGATCTTCCTTTTGCCATTGTTTCATTCTCCAATGGCCACTGCGGCCGGCGCACCACGCTGATCCAAAGCCAGAAGCCAGGTGCTTCTCCTGGTCTCCCATTGGGTGCAGGGCCCAAGCACTTGGGCCATCCTCCACTACACTCCTGGGCACAGCAGAGAGCTGGCCTGGAAGAGGGGCAAGCGGGACAGAATCCGGCGCCACGACCAGGACTAGAACCCGGTGTGCCGGCGCCGCAAGGCGGAGGATTAGCCTAGTGAGCCGCGGCGCCGGCCACCCCACATGTTCTTATTAGCTATAAGAGAGACATGTTTTTCATGAGCACTTCAACATTTGGCCTTCTTTCCCATGGTCAAGTGCCTATTTCAAGTCCTTAGAGGTTCTTCTACTCAATTATTTTTAATTTCAATTGTTGTTAACATTTCAATTTAAAACAAGAAAGAGAGCCTGGTAATGTAGGTTGGCACAAGTTGAACACTGAGAGTAAAGAGAAAGACTTAGGGTAAGTGTAAGGTTTAAGGTTAGGGTCTACTGCAAGTTGGCTTATTTTTGTCTCATCTCTTTCATGGGAGGGATTAAGACCAAAGTATATTCAAGAATCTGTTCTACATTAACATTCTGCAATTCAGTTTGACTTAACTAAAAATAGAAAATAAGATTAATCATAAGTTGAGAGATTAGATAATAACTGATGCATACAGATTCAATACCAAGAACGTGTAATGAATTTTTCAAAACTGTATGTGGAAAACATGATTTGAACTCAGATGGAAAGGGAAAAAAATGAAGAAATAAGTTTTTTTTTTAATTTTCATGTACTTTATTTATTTTTGCTAACATTTCTTCATCTTCATTATGTGTTGTGTTGTCAAAAAGTATGACTTTCTTATGTTCTTTTCAAGTAGATCAAATTGTCACATACGCTAGACAAGGTTGTACTGAAAAAATGTTATATACTTACAGAATTATTTCAAAACATAATTAATGAGAAATTTTAACTTGAGATAAAAACTATGCAGTAATAATACTCATTAATTATTATACAGAGAATAAAACAATGTATAGTGCAGATACTACCGCTGACATTAGGAAAAGGATCTAAGATTCTCTGGAATAGTTTAAACTTAATGTAGTTGAAGTCTACTTAGAGAACAAGCATAAAACTTAAAGATAAAGTGAAAAATTTTAAAAATCTTTCTACAAATAAGATTACCTCTCTGCATATTTTGTCCTTTTTATATTATGTTGTTTAAATGCAGCAAGATAAACCCAGCAAAAAAAAAAAAAAAAAAAAAAAAAAAAAAAACCTCTTCTTCTAAATTCTCCATCTGCCTCATCACCATTCAGATGATCAGCTAATGTGCAAAGAAAGGCAATCTATTTGTATTCAGAAATGTCTCTCAATTATGTACTTTTGTTCAGTTTTCACAAGTCAAGTCTTTAATCTTGCACATTTGTATCCTAGCTAGATATCCACAATAGTCTTTTCTTACCCAACTCCTTGTTTTAAATTTTGATTTATTTATTTGAGAGAGAGATAAGAGATTACTCTCATCCACTGGTTTACTCGCCAAATTCTTGGACATGTCAGCTGGGGCATAGCTGGACTCAAATCTAGGTGCTCAGATATGGGATACAGGCATCCTAATCAGTGTCTTAACAGCCAGGTCAAGCACTCCCTCTCAATTTATTTATTATTTTTTATGTTATGATTTAACTTACTAAACCTAAGTCAGACAAAGATCATTTATATACAGCATTTATTTTCATCTTTTTATTGGTATATTTAAGAATAGGGCAGATTCTTCTCTAGAGTGTAAAAAATGGTTTATCACAAGGAAATATTGCAGCTTAAAATAAACCCTGTGATACCTAAACTTTAAAAATGATGTAATATACCCTTTTCACTCCACATATCTAACTTTTCTTAGATAGGAAGTCAGATATGAGCTTATGTGTGTGTGACACAAAGGTGCAAAGAGTTGACATCTATGCATCTCAAAGTCATCCCGATAAAGTTTTCAGGGGCAGTCCAGTATCTGCATCCTGCCCTGCTCCCTTCTACCCAATAAACTGCCAGTTGGGGGTCTCCACCCCTTCTGCCTGATAATCTTCCAGGTGTAACCCAGTATGTGCATTTCAAATACCCTGCTTGGATCCAGATCCTCCAGGAGGTCTTGCTCACCCTTCCTCTAAACCCAGGGTGGTGCCAGCTAGGCTTCCTCCTGTCTGATACCTTCAGGGGGAAAACTCAGATAGGAGTGTTTTAGTATTTACATCCATAAAGTCTTTTGTTTCAGGAGGAGATGTGTGAAGACAAAGACCCATCTCCTTAAAAACCCCTGGCCTCAACCAGACTGCATGCTCAGCCCTCTGCCTCCATGCTGAGCCACCCAACTGGCCTGGCCAGGTGTAATCCACTCATCCATGTAACCTTACTCTTCCCCCAGTCCGAGCGACTGGGCACTCTCTCTCAGGTATTGCCAATTTTTTTCCTGTTCTGATTCATGAAATTACAGATATCTTATCTTAGGATCAGCGTGGCAACTTGGATCTGAGTATACTTGCAAATATATCATGTGAGTCCATATATCTTTGTGAAAGAAACAACAGAAACAAAATACACATCTTCAAAGACATCCCAATTGGATGGTTTGATATTGTATTTAAAAATAAAATTTACTGTTCCTCATCTTTTTTATTTTTTCTACAGCATATTGTATTTATTTATTTTTTGACAGGTTTTAACTAGAATCACCCAACTACCATTTATTTTCATTATTTTTCTCTTTATTTTTAACTCACATGTGTTGAAATCTAACTCCCTTTCTCACATGCAACATCTTGCTCCCTTGGTCGAATTCAGTTTCACTTGAGATATTTTATTAATATAATTATTATGTAGTCTCACTGTACTCCTTGTAGCCATGTCATAAATATGAGTGGATTTTCCTCAATGTCAAAAGAAATCAGTCATTTATTGCACAGTGCTGAAAAGTGCAAGCCAGCCCTCTGACTATCAAATGTTATTGCATTCCAATCAGACATTTTGAAATTCTAAAGACTAATGAAGAGGGGCACAAATTGTAGGGGTTTGCTAGTGGGATGATTCTCATTCTTCAGGTATTCCTTCATATGAGTTTCTTTTTGCCTATTAATATCCATCCACTTTACACAATCACAGGTGTGTTTTGAGAGAAATACATTGCCAGAAAACTTGTAAATTGGCCATTTCCTCCAGTATTAATTAGAAAATACAACTAAGAATAAGAGAACTCTCACACTTTTGCAAAAGAATACGGAGTGTAGGCTTGTTCCACTCACCATGCCAATGCCTGTTTTCTTTCCTTTTAACACTCAAGAGGAGTTCCTCACAAAGACCAAAATACACAGGGATGAGAATTTTGTTCCAGCTTAGCTGACCGCAATGTTAATTGAATGTTACTCCAAGACAGATTGGTTGAAGAATTACCCAGTGATTACCAACTGCCCTCAAATAATAATAAAAAAGAAAGAAAAGAAAATGTATCTTCAACCTGCAGGATATTTTCAGAATTTCCTACATGAATTAATTTCCTACATAAATTAATAAATTTCTTTTAAAATATAAATGTTCTCTTAAAAGCATTCACTTAATTATATATTAATATAGACTATTTTAATTGGGAAGTTTAAAGTCTAGTTTTTATGACAAGGAAATAGAACTTTAATTGACTCAAAAGAAAAGTGATAACTGTGCAATTTTCAAAGGCCAAATATTAGGTCTAGGAGCCAGGGTCTGTCAGACTAAGGAATGCAACTTCAAGAAGCCTACAATCAGAATCATTAAAACAATCAAATTCTATCAAGCATACACTAAAAATTGCCCATATTCCCTCTTATAATAGTTTTGCCAAAAATTATGATTCTGCCAAATATGTGGTATTCTCAACAAATATTTACCTGTATTAAAATAGATATGCAGAATGGACAGTAGAAAAATCAGATAAGTGTGTCTTGCTGCAATCACACCTGTGTATTTTTCAGTAGTAGTGAAAGTTGCAAAGCAGAGCTCAGTGAGATGACTAGCACTCAGTGAGATTTGTTTTATTTCCTGGAATCTTTGCTAGTGATAGATGGAGATGTAATTGTGAACAGGGCTGATAAGTGGATATGAAAGGCAAGCCTACATGTTTCGAAATTGGCACTGTTTAGATACAACCCTACAGCAGTCTGTAATTTTTGACAAAGGGATTATTCTCATGGGTAAACTTTATTGTGTACTTTCAGTAACCAAGAACAGTGGAAAAGTGATGCAAAATGATATTAATAATAACACATACCACTTACTATGTTTAGCAGTGTGCCACACATTTCTACATCACCCAGCTCAAGTAGTTCTCAAAAAATCCTGCAACCAGTTGCACTTATCTGTATTTTACGAAGGGTAAAGATTAAGATTCAGATGTGAAATAACTTTTCAAAAATATCTTCTCTGACTTTCCACAGCATTAAATAAGTTTAAATTTGAAATAGCGATCATATGGTGCAGTGCTTTTCAAACATTTTGGGAAATGATTCACAGTAAGAAACGTATTTCACATTCTGACCTATTTCACACGTGTACCTCAAAAAAGTTGCACAAAGAGCTATTGCTTTTACATGAATGATGTTTTTGATACTTTTCTACCTTATTCTTCTTATTTTTGCTTTTACATTATCATCTTGATACATTAAATTGATTTCATAATTCACTGATGGATTTTGATGGCAAATGTTGATACTTTATTATTTGGTCATTTAATTTTTAGATACTTTCCTGTAGTTCCCCTGGTTCCCAAAATGAACTAGAATTTCCTTGAAGTCAGATACTATCATAATTTTGATACTTCCTCATTATCAGGTCTCAGTAAATGTGTGTAATCTAATACAGTTTAATTTTACTTCTAAAAATAATAATCTTGGTTGAATGAAACGGTGAATGGTATGATTCCCAGGAAGAATAAAAGTCAGGAATAAGAGGTTGAGATCTGCAGGGGAACCAAGGCAACCCACAATTACAGCTGAAAACATTTCCTTGGGAACTGTCATTCCTATATATTTCATTTAGTGCCTTTCCATCATAGAGTTGTTTTCATTAGATCCTCAAAGTGAGAGGAACACCAGTTCTCCCCTTATTTCCTTGTAAAATGAATCATGGTCAAGATGGTGTAGTTTGACCTTATGAAAACCATTTACACAAACCACAGATGAGATTAGGAAATACAACTTTTTGTCTACTACATTCCAGCTATTTTAGAATCTAAACTTATAAAGAGTTAACACAGATTATATTTAGAATGTAAATAAAGCCTATACCTTAATTCATATTTGCTTCTTGGAAAATGATACCCATATAGATTTTATGTTTTTCCTTAGGGATCTATCAACTTCAAATATGAAATGATGTGTTTCTAAAATTTGAGATAAAGTATTTTCCTTTTATTATTTGAAGGCACCACTATCTGATGTACAATATCGCGCTTTTTTGTGGAAGCTTGGTATACTATAAATTAAAAAAAGAAAGTAATTAAAGCAGCATCATGTGAAAACATACACTTAAAAGGTTCATTGTTGGCATTATGGGAATCATATGAAACTAAATGCCTACTTTCAAACTATAAATACAGTGAAAGCCTTTAAAATCTAACATATGTTGCTTCAAATAATACTCAGTTTTGAACAGATGTCCCCTTAGACCTGTTACATTAACTCTAAAATTACTAAATCATCGTTTTTAGACCTAGAGCCATATTTTGCCACTCATTTGTATTCAAAGCTCCCACAGGCGTCAGTGGAAGATCCATGCATGGAAAAATGGCATGATATGTATCCTAGTTTTATTTATTTCATATGTATACAGCAGTATAAAATAATATATTACATTTACACTCATTTTACTTATGTATTATTATAGCATTCACAGTAACAAACACTATAGTTAAGATTGAAACTCATCTTTTAATACCCTGTTTTCACTCACAGATAACTGTCTCAAAAATGTGTCTAGAGCTGAAATTCCCTGCTTACCTTCAGCTCGAGGATGTTTGGATGTATTAGAAGTCCGAGTTCTGCCCTTCAGAAATCTTTGAGCCTCATGAAAATTTAATATTTTTGCATCATGAATGCAATATTTTCATGCAACTCAAAAACTTCTGGAGAGTAAAAGTTCAAACTAAGAATGTGACAAGATTTCAAGAAAGAAAAGCCATGTTTCTAATTTTACAAATACTTATAAAATAACAATGATTAGAAATACACGCATGCACACGAAAGGTATTAGAATTTTAGTCATATTATTGCCTGCAATACTCTGGCGGCGCCCACCTACTGGCATTCTTAGGGAATGCAATAATCTAAAACCTATACCAAGTTTGAAGAAAATACTCTACTGAACAGTTTCACAAATTACTGTATAAGGATTTTGTTTGACTTAGCAGAGGGATACTCCTTGAAATCCTAACAATATATAAAATAATTTTACTACTCCATGGTGTAAAAAATATGGAATTTTATCATTTCTGTTTTTCCTTGTTAAAAAGGAACATAAAAAGGATGTTAAGTGCAAAGCCTTTACCGCTACAAAATTAGAGTTGAAAAAGATAAAGAACCCAAGAAATTGTAATATGAAAAATATAAGATTTTCAATAAAATCATCAAGTATACCAATGCTTTAAGTGTTTTTAAATTCCTTGGGTATTAATAGCACACTTAGAAATATGTGTGTGGGGAGGAACACATGTCATGACAAATAATGGTGCTATTATCAGTAAATAACACATATATTGTTCTTTATCTTGCTTAACATTTGCCACATTCTGGCTAAGTAGTTATAGAAAATTAATTAAACTCTAATAATAATTTTTGAAAGGTGAAATGATACAGTAAGTGCACAGCTACCAAAATTTATGTTGGGAATTGTAAAGATGATCTGTTCTCCCCGTATTGCAGAAGCAGGAGAGCTTCTATATTACAGAATATTTCATGGCAAATCGCAACACAATGAAGAAATGCAACAGAGAAGGAGTAACTGAGATATTTAAGTCTTTCAATATAGTTCTTAATTTGCAATGTTTGATAAAGGCATCGCATTTAATATCTTTATAAAAGAAGTTATATGTATTTCCATAACATTACTTAAGAAAAGATGGTACACGTGTATTATTCACATCATTGTATCTGTAAATTAATTCTGATGTATTATTGAAATTTTTGAGTAAAAATTATTTTACAAATGATGGTCACAAGTTAAAAATCATAATTTTACATATGGATGAAACATTTCTACAAATTGTCATTTGACATACCTTTGAAACATTAAATACACTGTTTCCACAGGAAAATTCTTTTTTGATTTTTACTGCTCTAAAATTAATGATGTTGACAAGAAGTAACTGCCACAATTATTGTTTTATGAAATAGTTTACTAATGAAATACTACCTAATCAGCTGGATATTATTTTTCTCTGCTGTGCATAAAAATTATGGACGATCAGATATTAGGATGATCAGATGAAATAGAAAATCTATTCTAAAGTTTCTTGACATGCTAATCTAGTAAATGTTTATTGGAAACTCCCATTATTCATTGGTTGCCCTTTCCATTTTATATGCTCCCTCATTGGTTGATAACATTTTTCCTCAATTTACTAAAGTCATATCCTTATTGTGTTGTAACTTTTTGGTTATTCTGGAGAAAATATGACTGATGATGTCAAGAATTAGTATTTTATTTTTAAAAAAAGTTGTTCCATAAATTGGGTAATATTTTTGTTTTTCTTGTTTTTACAGATTGAATATATAATTTAAAAACTAAATTGAAAATTAATGTAACTAATAACTAGGAAATGTAAGACAACTAATACACAAACACATGGCCTGAAAAGACAGTGCCTAGGAGATTATATACAACAATATTAATGATCAAATAATTAAAGAAAATTAATATAAATGAAAAGAATTAATGTAGCTATCACATATGAAGTGAATTTTAGGTCAGATGAATTAGTACAGCTATTTTATATGAAGTGAATATAATCTTATTTTCAGTGCATATAAAGAGGAAGATGGATGTAGACTTTCCCCCATGAAAAATGGTGCCTGATAGGTTTTAATTAAAGTCGAGTGATTCAACAAGAAAAGTATTTTCTTGTTTAAAAAGCAATTAGAACAAACAGATTTTTTCCACTTAAATTATATATATAAACATTTCCTTACTAAAATAGTCTATCCTTCAAAATACTAATGTAGTAATGCCGAGTTTGAGAAAATGTTACTGCTGCACTTGGTGAATATATGTGCTTTTTGTATTACATACGGTTGATTAGCTTTATATATTTTTAAAGGGTCCCCAAAAAACCGGAACATTACACACAATAATTTGACATATAAACTGATTGGGATTATGACATGTTAATATCTAATTTGATAACTGTCAACAAATCACTCTAAACATATACATCCAAGACCTATGAATATATGTATGCATTTAAAGGTCAAACCTAAGAAAAAATTTTCCATTTACATTACATAAAATTAATGTAAAGTATACTTGTGTTAAATGTTAGTCTATTCTCTAATAACATAGCACAGCTCAATCTATCATCGAACATAAAATCAGTTAAAAATTAAGGGAAGTATTTCAAAATAGGTCTATAATTGGAAGTGGGCAAACATTTTGATATAATGTTGAAGACATCACAGAGGGACGCTTAACAATTTTGTTTTTGTTGTTCTTGTTGATGGGAAGATCAGCTCACATTCTTTAGTTTTTTCTCTCTTATTTGGATTTCAACAAGCAATAACCAACACTAGAAAAAAAATGTGTGAAAGAAAGGAAAATGCGTCTTACTGAATTTAATAATTAGTCCTGTAACATCAAAGTAAAAGACAAGCTTAACTTTTCAAAGTCGATTCATAAAGAATTTTCTAATTAATAACACTGACTCTATTTCAAATATAAATTTTTCACACATAATACCGAAACAATGATGTACCATGTTTCTATCTCCAAACTTATTTAATTTGTCATAAATTTAGAGATCTGCTAGATCATATAGTTGTTCTTTACCAGTTCAGGTATTCCTATGTCTCTATATATTCATATAGAGTTATAAATAGATTTTATGCCCATGTGTAATTAAAAGTCACAAATCTATGTAAAACTACGTAAAATAAAATTCCGCATGGAATCTATGATTGAAGACCTTTTAAAATAGTCATCTTCAAATACATATTTTACACCACAAAATGTACAGACACCCAGTTTTTTTTTTCTAACAACAAATACAGGTGAATTTATAGATTCTTTATAAAAGCTTTTAAGTGATTCTAAGTTCAAAGCCATAGAAATAGAATTGGAATTATGTAGATTGTTAGATAGTTTGATAGTACATATTCAGTGCTCCGTCTGATAACATTGACAGCTACATCTTTGGCATTGAAAATTCGTATATGAGTTCTCGACAAAATTTCGTAGCTTAGAGCTTCATTTTCTTTTAAACAAGGAAAAACAGGGTTGAATAACATATGAAAACTGGGAGGACACCACTTATGATTTTCTTTCTTACTATGTTTATCTTTGGGACCCTGAATTACCTTTTACTTTATTGTATGATGTGGACTGTATGAATCCATTTAAAAACCAACTGAGTTGTACCACATTTTAGGAAAATTATATAATATAATATATATATTTTATATTTATTTAGAAGCTTTGAAATAGTACAGTAAACACTTTGCAACACGGTGTATAAACTACAGAATGTCTTTGATATTTTGTGGGTCTTCAGAATACAACATTTTTTATAACCCACAGGTGAAAAGAACATAATCACAATCTCTCTTGTAAAGTTGGAATAGTTTGGGGAACACTTGATCACACAAAAATAATATAAAACAGTCAAGTTTAAAACAGTGATATTGCATTTATAATGCACAAATTTTCCTTTATCTTTATGACTGGCTTCTCGTGGTGAATATAAACATCTAAAGGGCTCAGTGACATTTGGAGAGAGAAAGATATATAGTGCTGTAAACAGGCACACACTGATCGGAGAGGCAAAAGTCAGTTGCCTCCAAAGTTTCTACAGTTCTGCACATTTCAACTCATTTCTCAGGCCTGCTGAGAGCAATTAGGTCCTATAATTGGCCACGATGACTCCGCTGGAAATCTAATACTCAGTTACACACACTAACTGGATGGCCAAGATAATGAAGTTGAAAAGTTGATGCTTTTGTTGGTCGACTTTGTGCAAATCATGCTGCTTCAGGTAAGTTCTGTAGAATTGACTAGCATATCCTTTTCCGTGCTGTGAAGAGAAAAAAAAATACTCTAAGAAAAAGTGGTGGAATTTAGGAGCTTCTCACTGCATGTTATTGGAAAATCAATCAGTACTATTGCAAACGAGTTGTATCCCCACCCCAGACCTACACTGGGTTAAAATATTTCAGTGCTGCTGTGGGTTCTGGTGGTCACAATCATCTTGCTAACATTTGCTTTTATGAAAATGACAGTTTTGACACATAAATCAGCTTTGCACAGTATATGTAATTTTATATACCAAACATCGATTATGTGAAAATACAAAATTATTTTTACTTCGCTATTTATGCAAAATCGAAGCATAAAAAGTGACCCTTACATTTCTGACACAAGTACTTAGAAAAAGCTGTGAATAACCTGACACATATTTAATTTAACAAATTCTAAATATTGTGTATTAAAACTAATAGATAAGTGTACCAGAAAGTGTGTAGATAATTTAAAATTTTTGAAATGATTCACATTTTCTTGGATTATTTGATCTCATTTTTTGAAAACATTTATTTATTTGAAAGTCAGAGATACAGAGAGAAGAAAGGAGAGAAAGAGACAGAGAAATCTTCCATCTACTGATTCACTTCCCAGATGGCCACAACTGATGGGGTAGGTCAGGCTGAAGCCAGGAGCCAGGAGCCAGGAGGTTCACCTGGGTCTCTCATGTGGATGCCAGGGGCCCAAAACACTTGGGCCATCTGCTGCTGCTTTTGCCAGGTCATTAGCATGGAGCTGGATTTGAAGTGGAGCAGCTGAGACAGGAACTGGCACCTATATGGGATGCCAGCACCACAGGCCATGGCTCTAACCACTATACCACAATTCCAGTACCCATCCCATTTTCTTGTTTTTAATAGAAAGCAAGTTTTTTTTATGACCCACATTATTTTAAAAAAGTAAATTTAATCTCTAAAAGGTTGCAGTTTTTTTCATTAAGAGGTTTAAGTCAAAGGGAATTTAAAAAATTAGTGGGCTTAATCCAGTCTAATAAGTATTCGGATTAATAAAGTAGAGTGCTTAGATTCAATTGCTAAAATTCATTATCTATTTATAATGTTGCAGAATATTTCTTCCTACTTATCCATATTCTATACAATATTAACCATTTATACAATGAGATCAGAAACTATATTCCCCTGAATCAATATCTTACAAATAATTATATAATAAAATGTTCTGAAAATCAAGACAGTTAAACTGAAATCGAAATCGCAAGTAAGTGTATCTCATTAAAAATTAAGAGTTTCATCAACAGTATAATTGAGCATTTTAATCTGATAATGGTAGCTTTTAATTTATGAAATGATAACATG
Source organism: Oryctolagus cuniculus (assembly GCF_964237555.1). NCBI lineage: Eukaryota > Metazoa > Chordata > Mammalia > Lagomorpha > Leporidae > Oryctolagus > Oryctolagus cuniculus. The sequence goes on from NC_091439.1 coordinate 31,772,123, forward strand.
TTAATCAGATCAATTCTTCTCCTCTAGTATTTCCACTCATTTCAAGTAGATTATCTAGTTATCACATTTTTCTAATTTATTTTCCCTAATTTTCCAACTTGTTTTTCTTCAAAATTTCACTTGCTGACCAATAAAACATTTATTAACTAATTCATCATTAAGCAGGCATATCAAATATAACTGTAAAAGCAGGGACCAGTACAGTGGCACAGTGAATCAAGCCACTGCTTACAACATGGGCATCCCACATGGGCACTGGTTCCACTCCCAGCTGCTCCACGTCTGATCCAGCTCCCTGACAACACACTTGGGAAAGCATCAGAGGATGGCCCCTGCACTCACGCGGGAGACCTGGCTGGAGTTCCAGGCCCTGGACATTAAGGGCATTTGCAGAGTGAACCAGTGGATGGAATATCTCTATCTCTTTCTCTCTCTTTTTTTTTTTTTTCCTCTTGCTGCAACTCTACCTTTCATATTAATAAATAAATCCTAAAAAAAAAAAAAGTTCAGGAACCACACTGAAAGAAACTAAAGTGAAATGAATATTTGTAAGTATTATGTAGTAACCAGTATTAAAGTAATCAAACATGTCTTGTTTTGTAATATCATATGAAATTATGAATGACAAAATGAGTTAGCTACCATAATGCACCACATGGTAGTTATTACAACTTACCTGATTATGATACTGTAGATAATATTTAACCAACAAATAGAAACTTTCTCTTTTAAATGGAATTAAATGTTTTCAATTAAAATTAATGATAAACTTAAATATCAATGGTTTAAATATATTTGGTTATACCAATCAGAATTAGAAATTATTCAGTAAATTGGAATGGTACAATCATAGCAATTAAAGTTTATAAGAAATGGACAATTAAAGTTTATAAGAAATAATTACTTTGTTCCAAAATAATCTATTTTCCAAACTGGACCCCTTGATGAGTGAAAGGGAGCATTGCTAATAATTGCACAAGATTTTGTTCTTTCCTGGACCAGGCAAGAAATATGATCACCCTACGAGTGATGCTATCTTTTTTAAACTAATATGAAAATATTCCTTGCAAGTAGAAAACTTTTAGTAGTATAAATTAGAAAATATTCATTTATTTGAAACATCATTTTAGTAATTTAAAGGCAAAAGAAACTCAGGAGTGACCTAAATTCAAACTATCAACTAGTTCATTACGTGAAAAAACTAGTATAATGGAAAACTACATACAGAAATTAGTCAACTAAGCTCTATGTTTATATCACTAAAATATTATCAGGTTAAAAGGATAGGTATGGGGAGAAGCCAACAGATATTCTATGCTCTTTTGAATAAGTCACGATGCACAGAGAAAATACATTATTAAAATGGTTCAGTTGAAAGAACATACATTGAGTACATGTTAGACTTATCATCTTAAGGAGAAGCATTCCTAAAAGACATATATTTTTTGCTGCTGCTTAGAGTTACATGTGAGTTGTTTTTTATTTAAAGTGACCCATCGTGCTGGCACTGTGGTATAGCAGGTAAGGCTGCTGTGTGCTGTGACAGCATCCCATACGGGTGCCTGCTCAAGTTCTGGCTGCTCCGCTTCTGATCCGGCTCTCTGCTATGGCCTGGAAAAGTAGTAAAAGATGGCCCAAGTCCTTGAGTTCCTGCACCCACATGGGAGACCTGGCAGAAACTCCTGGCTCCTGGCTTCGGATCAGCAAAGATCCCGAAGTTGCGGCCATCTGGGAAGTGAACCAGCAGAAGGAAGACTTCTCTCTCTCTCTCTTTCTGCCTCTGCCTCTGCCTCTCTGTAACTCTGTCTTTTTTTTTTTTTTTTTTTTTTTTGGACAGGCAGAGTGGATAGTGAGAGAGAGAGAGAGACAGAGAGAAAGGTCTTCCTTTTGCCGTTGGTTCACCCTCCAATGGCCGCCGCGGCCGGCGCACTGCAGCCGGCACATTGCGCTGATCCAAAACCAGGAGCCAGGTGCTTTTCCTGGTCTCCCATGCGGGTGCAGGGCCCAAGTACTTGGGCCATCTTCCACTGCACTCCTGGGCCATAGCAGAGAGCTGGCCTGGAAGAGGGGCAACTGGGACAGAATCCGGCGCCCCTACCGGGACTAGAACCCGGTGTGCCGGCGCCGCAAGGCGGAGGATTAGCCTAGTGAGCCACAGCGCCGGCCAATGTAACTCTGTCTTTCAAATAAAATAAATAAATCTTAAAAAAATAATAAAGTGACCCACCCATTCCAATGGTTGTCTGAATAACACTCTCATCTTTGATTATATCCACCCCTCTCATCTACCTGCTAATTAAATTATGTGATTTTATATAGGACAAATCGAAAAGCAGACATTAAAGGCTGTAACAAATTGGAGAGGGAAGATTCATCACATATACTGCTACTGCCAGCAAGAAACAGTTTAGACAATTACTAAAATTATAGTCACAACCGCTTTATTTCAAAATTGTTAAGAAACTTTTGAGGGAAGTTATGGGGCGGGGGGGAAAGCCATTGTAATCCAAAAGCTGTACTTTGGAAATTTATATTCATTAAATAAAAGTTAAAAAAAAAAAAAGAAACTTTTGAATACTGAATGCTTTTAGAGCTGAATGGCTAATATCAGACAAGTTGCAAGCAGATGTTATTTTTAAAAACTGTGATTATATCTTAGAGGTAGAGCTAAAGACAATTTTTCCAGTGTTAGGTTTGTGGCTATCCATTTGCTGAAGCTTTCAGGCTAGAGAGAAAGGGTCAAATACATTGAATTGCTGAATTTTCTGATATATGTGTGTTTTGAAATTATTAATGTATACTTAATAATTTCTATTTTTCCATTTCAAAAATTCATTTCTTCTAGCTATGAATTAACATATGTGTGGAATTGGTAATGATATGAATGAATATTTTTAATCAAATCATGAATAATCGAAAGGGACTGTTTGTGTTTCTCTGTAATTTTATTCATTCACTGTATTTAATCATTTTAGTGGGTCACAGAAATGTTAGATGTAAGCCAATTTTCTTAATGTCTGAGCTATAGATCAAAAAGTATTTTTAATGAAAAATAGTCAAATAGCTACCTTCTTATAATTTAGTACATATATATAATTTCAATAAAAGTGACATATAAATTTAATACTGTGGAGTCTTATTTTTTATAATTTGCAAAGTATGTTTTTAATCTGTGGGGGAAAATGTGGACATTTAAACAATTTAAAAATTTATTATATTAAATTAATGACAAGAATGAATTGATATGTATGCTGTTAAAATTATTTAAAATGTAATTCTTGGTATACTACAAGTAGCATGCAATTTTCTGTTCAAAATTATTTTAGATAATACATTAAAATGACCACTTAATAACTATAAATGTTCATATTTGCATACTTGTTCAGTAGGAAAAAAACCATTCTTTATAGTTTATGACAGTATAAACCACAGAAGGCAAAGCAATAAATTAAGCTTGTGAAGCTGCCCGATCTATTTTTGTAAGTGAAAGAAGGAACAGCCTACACTAAGCTTACGTGATTGCGTGAGGCTGCACTCCAGTGACAATTTCCAGACTCTGAGATCAGTAACCTACTCCGGTGCTCATTCAAATCTGTAATGAAGTTCTCAGTCAGCACATTTCTTTATATATAAAGTGAACCTATCATATAAGAATTTGAGCCTGTAACTCCCTGTAGAAGTAAGAAACGCCTGCCCTTTGATTCTCTGTGTAATAGCCTATCCTAAAATCACAGTTTAAAAGTAAGCCTCCAATTAAGGATGTGCCCAGTTGAATAATCGGGTTTTTTTAACTTCCTTCTGTCTTATTCTTAAACCATTTTTGAGGATTCTCTTTAAAATCTTTTTAAAGATTTTTTTTTATTTAACCCCATGTCCAGAAATGAATATAGAAGTGTTAAACTGTTAAAAAAGGGCACCAGGTTGACTTTTACCTTATCTTACAATTTGAACATTCTTCTACATACTTTCATGCTTGAAACTACAATTTTATATTGTTCAGATGGCAAATCATGTTTTTCTCTTCCCCAAAAATTTAAAGATAGGTTTAAAATGTACACACACACACTTATATATATGCATTCTCTATGTGTGTGTGTATGTGTGTGTACCTAATTAACTATTGTGATTTGTTATAGAACATAAAAGGACTGAAAGTCTTCTGTCTGTATAATGTATTATTTTTTAGTTCTTATGTTTCATTTGGGATATTTCATTATCTTATTGCTAAGTTCACTTTTCTCCCTCCATGAAATAGTGTGCCTTCATATTCTAGAGTGACTCTATTAAGAGTTATAAAATCTATGTGGAAAATGGGAGCTTGGAGAAGGTCGCAATACACAACACATTTAAACTTAATTACTATTTCACTTTTAAAACTAATTTGAGATACAAAGGGAGAGGGCACCCCCATTTGCTGTTTCTTTCTCCAAATGCCTGGAGTTATGCCAGGCTGAAGTTGGGAACCAGGAACTCAGTCCAGGTCTCGAGATGGTGGCAAGGACCCAGTTTCTAAGCCACCGGTGCTGCCTCCCATGGTGTGCATTAGTAAGAAGCTGGAGTCGGAATCTGAGCCAGGTGTGGAGCCCAGGCATGATGATGTAAGCCTCGAGCATCTCGGTCAGCTCTGCACTGCAAGCTCACTAGCCACCCACATTCATCTTTTTTAAAGGATTTATTTATTTATTTAAAGTCAGAGTTACAGAGAGAGGGGGACAGAAAGGAGAGAGAGAAAGATCTTCCATTTGCTGGTTCACTTCCCACAATGGCCAGGATAGGACCAGGCTGAACGGAGGAGCCAGCAGCTTCATCCAGGTCTCCCACATACGTTGGGGGGGGGGGGGGGGCTAAAACAGTTGGGCCATCATCTGATGCTTTCCCAGGCCATTAGCAGGGAGCTAGATCAGAAGTAGAGCAGCAGGGACACTAATGGGCCTTTGCTGCAGTGCTGGCTCCCTAATTATTAGTCTTTATAAAGGATACTTTGTGACATAAATGACTCCAGTGGTTCTTTAGGCCATTAATTATAAGAAATACTTAGTAAAGCCAAGCGTTTCCTTTTCGTTTAGTATAGATAGGTATGCAATGCATTCAATATGGTTTGCAATTAATATTTATAAATTAGAATATAAATATTTGAATGTTCTCAAAAATAAAAACATTAGCAAGTATAGATTTGTGAAATAGAAATGTGCATCAAGGAATGAGTAAAATGAGACATTTCTAAAAGAAGAGAGAAGCATGTTGGACATTGTATTCTCCTCATGGAAAATCCAAGGCCAGCAACTCCAGCACTGTTAAATAACCAGCCATCTCTCCCTCAAAACTAATGCTGTCAGTGTGCCAGACTGCTTTCCAATTTGAGACTATGGATTACAGGGGAATTAAGCCTCTTCTCACCTGGCAGGGTGGTACACTGAAGGAATATATTAGATAATCACAGGAAGATATCCTCAAGACCAAGAAGAGCTGACAGCAGTGCGAAGCTGTGAATTTAGTACCAGCGAAAATTTCAAAACTTAGAATTCTTCAATGCTTATTTTTAAATCAAACATTCTTGCTCTGAAAAGGACTTAACAGCCTTGAAAATAGAGGCTTCTACTTGTCACAAGTGTAGTTCACAAATACAAGGGAATACTGTGACTGTCACATGGCTTTGCCTGAAGTGAGTCCCTGAAACATTCTGGATTATATCTAGACAGAGGAGCCTACATTATATATAACATGTATTATATATATTATATATAATTATATATGCATTATATATTCATATAATTATATACACTATATATAATGTATATATAATTATAATATAATGTAAAACAAATCACATATATGTATATGTATATGGGTTGCATGTGTGTGTAAATTAAAAGAAGCTTCTCACAAAAATGACAGTACATTTACAACTGGTTCAATAAGAATTTCTTATATTGTGGGGGACTGCAGCCATATCAACTACCTTTAATATCAATAACAGAATAGATACAGTGATGGTAACTCAATTTTGTTTGGTTTCAAAATGCTCGTCTCAAACACTCAAATAAAAATTAAAAATATTTTTGCAAGCTTTCAAAAAGTGTAATTTTTATATTAATGACAAATTTTTTTGAAGTTTAGCAATAATTAGTGATAGCATATTCTCTGCTTTATACAACTCACTTGAGATATTCTGATCTGAACTGATTGAGCAAAATATCCAAGACCATATGAGTACAGTAACTAGTTATAACTTTACCATCTAGAAGAAGATTGTCAGTTTTCTGAAGATGTTTCTGTAACCATCAAAAATATTAAATTTTTATATTAAAATATTTCTATAGAATTCCAAGACAATATGATTACATAGAACTGTAAAGCTTGAAAGGATCTAGTTCAAATAAAAATATTGCTTTGAAGCTTAATAAATTTTCCCCAAAGGGAGAAAAATAATGACATGACTCTACCTAGGGCACATTGGCCACTATACCAGCCTCTCTTTGCCAAGACCCCATGCCTCATCAGTATCTGAAAATCTCATTTGGAAATGAATTATTTTTTTAAATACTCATCTCACATTGGCATATAGTTAAGAAATGAAAATCTACCATATATTACTCTTCATGTTTATAATGTATTGAAAATTTTTCTGAAATTTTTGACATATGCCACCAAAAATGGAGAGCTCAATTTGCTTCAGAAATATTTGAAAACAGAATCGTTGCATTTTCAAGAAAAACACTGAAATTTCTTTTGAAGATAATTAATTCAGTTACCTTATTTTAACAACAACGAATAATTTAAGTTAGACAAATACCTATACTTTGTGCATGTGAAGTTCTAACAAGATATGCCTGTATTTACTTAAAGTATAAATGGTCACTTTTTTTTTTCTTTTTTTTTTGTCAAGCAGAGTTAAGACAGTGAGAGAGAGCGAGACAAAGAGAAAGGTCTTCCTTCCATTGGTTCACCCCCCAAATAGCCCACATGGCCAGCGCTTCGGGAGCCAGGTGCTTCCTCCTGGTCTCCCATGCGGGTGCAGGGCCCAAGCACTAGGGCCATCCTCCACTGCCTTCCCGGGCCACAGCAGAGAGCTGGACTGGAAGAGCAGCAACCGGGACAGAATGCGGCGCCCCGATCAGGACTAGAACCCAGAGTGCCAGCGCCACAGGTGGAGGATTAGCCAAGTGAGCCATGGAGCCAGCCTCCACCTTTTGTTTTTGAGAATCATGGACCTGATAATCTCTACTGCCATTTAGATACTTATTTTTTTAAGTGGCTTCTTGCAAAACAATGTGTTATAAAGATTAACCCACCTATTTTCCTGTAAGGTTGAAATTAGCATTAATTTTCAAAGCAGAAGGCATGAAAAACACCTGAATGGTACAGATCACTGCTGTAAATACAGGAATTAGTTATTCTGTATTCACCTCTTCACACCAAACAATCTCTGCATCACAATATTTAGCCCAACTCTTCATGATGTGCAGAACTTTATCTTTTATATGAAAATAAGGCGTAATTTCCAGCAATGTAGAATGGAAAAACATGAATAGATAAGGCCTTCATTCTTAAAATATGTGGTCACGTATTTTACTTATTAACCTCCAGAACCTTAGCGTATTAAGCAATGAAAATAAGAGGAAACTCTTCTGTTTATGGTACAGATTATTCAAGCATATTTTCAAAAACACACACCACACACACAAGTTACGGACTGCATGTAAAATATATGACTATTTAGTAGACTTGATGATCAGATTTCCCCTTACCTAATTCAATTGCTTCTATGTCAATGCAAAGAGCTGATGAAAAGCAGGAAGCGCGGGCTCAGAACAGGGATTGAAAATGACATACACAAGGCTGACCATAGGATGGGGATGCAGAAAAAACACCCAGTAACTGAGCAAATTAGGACCTGCAGGACTAAACCCTGCAGTAAAGTTGCCAGATAAAATACAGTAACACTTCAATTTCAAATAAACAGCATTCAGTTAATTAGTATACATATGCCCTGGGCAATATTTAGGTGCCATGTATTTCTTTTTATTTGTGAAATCTGGTAACCCAGTCCTCAAGGAATCTGCTTCATGATAGCACAGAGGGCACTGTTTACCAATAAGCAAGGGAAATATCATGCTGTGCTTTCACATTATTTTGTTAAGACTTGTTTGTGTAATAAGTTTACTTATTTTCTCAAAAACAATTTAAAAGATCTCTGAGTTTAAAGGTGTTAAAAACAAAATTCATTCCTGTAAAATGACATTTAATTATTAATTATGTGATCATCATTCATGAATGTCATCTTAATCATTATTTGAATTATCATTTCATGTTGTTATTAACATTAAGCCATGGTGTTTGAGTGAAATCTTTGTTCTTATGAGTTAGATGTAGTACATTAAATAAACGTCCTTTGCATAATAAACATGTTTTAAGTACTTATTCTACATTCCAGACCTAAATACATACTTTAGTTTTATCTTAGAAACTCATTAAACCACATCCTTCTCCCTCTTTCAATTTAACCTCTGGTTTAACAATTTGAAAATTATGGGCAGCTTTTAAAAAAATCACAAAAATGGTAAATTGTTGAAACCAGTTTATATTGTGCTTCTAAAAATTCAAATTCATTTTAATTATACTCTAGTTATGTGCCAAGATTTCTATTGTTAAATTATTTTATTACTTTCCATAGTGTTAGACAAATAATTGCAAATATTTAACCACGTATTAAAGTAAAAACATTGTGTTATACTCAAACATTTACTATCTATACAAGGTACCATAGTACTTCAGGGACAAGTTCAAATATTGGGTAATATTGGGAGCAATATTCTTTTAAGCAATATTGATAATGTATATTTATGTACAAAAGTCTGTATCATTATTAAAATGTAACAGATGTACAAACTTACCTTTATATCTGATAATAAAGTTTTCACAAGAAAAATAAAAATTTTACATTATTTTAAGTACATCATCTGAGACCTCCATTTGCTGGTCTAGTCCCATAAATCAAAACAAGCAAATATCTAATAAAAAGTGAAATATAACTTATGCAATAATGATAATATGTAAAAATATCATGTTTCATGAAACCTCAGAAATCTAAAGTCAAGTCAAGTCAATTGCTGCCAGCCATAGCTGTCCAGTACTGTCAACAACCTCCTGTCTACTCCACAGAGCCACAATAGCACCTCCTCTATATTTAAGATTACCTCCTAATATTTACATATATGGTTGTAATGATATATTGTACACGAGTGAAAAGAAACAGATTGATGAAATTAGCAGTAGGTGAGGGTGAACATGAGCTCTAGGGAGCTGTGAAAAAATGATGTATGATATAAAAGAATAAAAGAACTAGCATTTTTAAGGCCAGAATTAAAAATTCATGAAAGTCAAGGAAATGTGAAAGAAGATGACACTCAGGGGAGAGTATTTAGGACTGGAAACGTTTTCCTCTTCTTTTTCTTTGATCTGGGGAGAAGGAGGACAGCTCTCAAAGACTTCTGTAATTATATTATTTATCTATGTCGGGGTAGGTGCTTCAGTAACTTTCTTAGAAGACAAAACTGCACCTCGCCTCCCTTTCAGTATGTTTTCTTTACTGATTCCCTAATGTAGCCTCTATGCATATATGTGTGTCTGCTTTGCTCCAGACGCAGTTTTGGAACATGGGACTCTACAATGAATGCACATAGATTGTGCTGGGAAAGATGTTACGCTCAACGGGCAATTGGTTTACCAACGATTTTAAAGACAGCAATCATGTACAAGCATTTTTGAGAAGTTATAGAAACAATGTATAGATCTCCTCAGGAAACTTATCAAAGAAAAACATGAGTTGAATTTTGATTAATAAGTAGGAGGTGGACATGAAGGTAGATGAGACACCACTCGTTCCAGAAGAACAAAATAGGAGAAGGCTATAAGGACTTCAGAAAAAGTGGTGCACTGAGAAACTGACAGATCATTAAATGAAAAGGAACAGAGAAAGTGGGCAGTGTTTAAATAAAGACCTGAAAAGACAGTGTAAATAGGAACATTACTGTTGCTGTGACAGAGAGCCCCTAAAAGTTGTTAAAAGAAGAGGATGTTACAGTCCAGCATTTTAGAGGAATACTGGAAATGGCTGACAGCAGAAGACAGACGGAAAAGTAGACGGGTCTTCAATGACTTTGCTCAGCAAAGCTGGAAGGACTGAGTATGCAGAACAGAAAAGAGTATTGTGTACCTTTGCAGAGCCCAGCAAACAACCCAGAGATTGTATTTTACACATCTGGAAAGCATCTGCATTTTGTCATTCTAAGTCATCAAAATGTGTCAAAACATCCTGGAAAAAGAATGCTTGGCTAACTCAATTCTAAGCATAATTGTGAAAGAAAAAAAGTAGTGAAACGAGCTGCTCTAAGAAGCGATTCTATCCCACTGTCTCAAGCCTCGGGTAATGTCAGCAGCAATAAAAGCTAGAGACCTATGGAAGAGCACTGCACATTTTATCCATAACTTTTAACGAAGAAAAAATAAGGGAGATAATGATCACAGACTAATATTAAATTCACTTTATAACTCTGAGACTGAATCTTATATATATATAAGATTGCTTCTGGGTTCATTCTTTCATAGAGACTCTCACAAGTATATTTCACCCTAGGAATATCTGGTCTGTAACTCAGAATTAGTGAAGACAGTGGGACTATTTTAATTATCCATTTTAGATAACATATTTTAAGTGATTAAAAGTCATATGCTTTTGATCTATCTTTCCTATGCAAAAGTAACTGCTGCCATAACTCAATCTACTAGAATTTCCAATTATGATCTTTATTTCTGTCTACTTTTCACTTCCACAAATCTTACAGAAAGCCCACTTGTTCCTGACCCTTATGCATACACACACACACACACACACACACACATATACAGACATTACTAAGCATCTTACCCTTTACATTCTACCAAAATGTCCTTGCAAGAGTCTTCCAATGGGCTATCACTTTTAGAATTAAAATATACTCTTTACCTGCACAAGAAACTTTATTATTATTATTATCATCATCATCAACATTATCATCTTTTCTCAATTCTCCAGTCTTATGACTGGAGGATTAGCCTTGATAACCACTTTCCTTACTTTTTATTGCTACCTTTAGCTTTCTAACCCTTTTAAATATATATTCTATAGGAATTATTTTTCCCTTTCCACTGAAAACATCCTTCTTCATGCCTAATTGCCAGACCTTGACAACTGCAATATTCTATGAATACAAACACATGCACACACACACAACCCACACATACAAACGCAACCAAAGCAACGAATCCTTCCTAACTGCCTTCTGAAAGGTATCACATTTCCTCAGCCAAAAATCAAGCAGTGAATTGGTGACGGAAATCCACTGTAGGGTTATATGATCCCAGTTGAAAAAGCATGGCTCTCCTACACAAGCAATGAGAATGTAGAACTTACCAGACATCTCAAAATAATACTTCTAAACTCTGCACATTGAAGACTATAAAAGTACTTCATTTGATAAGAGTTAATGTATTCAAATGTGAAAATGCATAGGATAGTGCTAGGTACCTTATAAATTCACTGTTAGCTGCTATTATTGTTGCTATCATTAATAACATATCACAATCTACTCAAATTATAACTTTAAAATCTTAACTCCCACTACATCTTTGGATTTTAGAGACCTGGCATTCTAGAATGTTCACCTCTCCATATTTATTATTTTCTAATTCTGCATTTCCCTTCATCCATTTGTGTACACCTAGAATGTCCTTTGTCTTTAACAGTTAAAATCAGGGATATTGCAACGTTAGTGGTCCCAAAGTTGGCTCTGTAAAGCCTTCCTTGATTATACTGTAAGGCTTCTTTCCTTGATATCCAAAAAACATTTCCTTCTAATATAGTGCATACCTTATCCCTCTGTTAATGAGGTGTGAAACTCAAAACAACAAGAATCCTTCGAAACTAGTAGTGCATTTTGAGAAGTGGTCAACTGCTTAACTGCAGTGGGCAACAACAATTTCATTCACAAACATATTAAGTGAAGAAAATCTGCTTTAAATTTAATTTCTTCCATAATTCAAAACAGCATTATTAGATGCAGGGAGTCTTCCCATTTCACACACACACACACACACACACACACACAAAGTGGAAAAAAACCTTACTTTAATATGAGAAATGAACTCAAACAATGAGAATACTGTGATTCTGAAATGAAATTGGACACCCGAACTCTTGTTATTGAGGCAAAATAGTTATATTTATATGCAAAATAGATGTAGAAAGTGGAAGACAAAAAACACACAGAATCATAAAATCATGAGAATTACACAGAGAGTCCAATGAATAAACCATAAGCAAAAAGCAAAGTCTGGAGAGTTTCTTAGGTGGTTTTCAAATAGGCTTGTGACATCATTTGCTAGTTATGTTTGACTTTGAAAGACAAAAGTACAAAAATACAAATATAAAGCTCACTGAAAGAATCTGGTTTATCAGATAATAAGGTTTTAGTGAAGAAAAACAGTGGGAGCAAAATATTTGTGTTTTTGTGCATTCATATACGGCTCTATGGCAGACTTAGCTATTTTGGTGTATCTTACAAAAGGATACAATTTCCCGTGCCAAGAGATTATTTTCACATGCTTTAGTGATTTCAGGGTATGTGTGTCTCTCACACAATATCAGGACTCTTTGAGGTCACATTATTCCAAGGCCAGAATTTAGACTAATAAGCAAGTACAATTTTCAATATACAGATGAATCAACTTATATACGGACGTGGACTAGTAACACTTCTTAAATGTTTTGGCTTAAATAAATATAAATCCTTTCTTTTTCTCTTTGTTTTTTAAATTATTTATCTATTTACTTATTTATTTGAAAGCTAGGGCTACAAAGAGAGAGGGAGAGACACAGTTAATGCAATCTTCCATCCTCTGATTCACCCCACAGAGGCTGTAATGGCCGGGGTGGGGCAAGGCTGAAGCCAGACGCCTGGACCTCCACCTAGGTCTCCCACGTGTGGGGCACAGACCCAAAAGTACTTGAGCCATCACCCTCTATTTTCCAGGTGCGTTAGCAGGGAGCTGAATGAGAGGTGGAAGAGCTGGAATTTGAGCCCGTGCCTCCCTAACAGGATGCTAGTGTCTCAAGCAGCAGCTTAATCTGCTGTACTACAATCCTTTCTTTTTCTATAATCATCAATTGATATGCATTTTCCTAAACTGAAATAAAAGCTGCTGCTTCAAAAATGAGTATTCTTGTGCAGATTATGCTCAATGTTTGTTGTACATAATCAAGTATCTTCATTCACAGGGAATGTTCAAGTTAAATACAATAATGAAAATATGAAATTTCAAATGTTGTAATCATGGATTAAGACTAACATAAACATAAAATGAATAAAGCTTAATCATTACTGGGCATTATATGTTTGGTTCTATAATATCTGTCCATTGCTTTCATAGATAAGTAAGGAAATAAAAAGACTGTACTTTTAAAACATGTATTATGTGAATATATATATTGCAGATGTAAAATAGTGATATATTGTGAAAAGAACATTTGCAGTCTGATTTTCCTTGAAAGTAAAAGAGAGGATAATTAGTTCTATTTAAGCTCAGAATTTTAATTTTGTCCATACTTAGGGTGATGTCATTGTTCCAATTTTAACTGGATATATGGTTGCCTTGAACACTTAATGAGTGCTCCTTTGGACCAGGCACTCACTGCTTTAAATATGTTAAATAATTTAATCTCCACAATGAGCTTTTGAGGATCAATGTCACAGATGAGGAAAACCAGTTACAGGAAGGTTAAAGAAATTACAGAGGTCACACAGCTAGTAACTGGCTGGATCAGTATTTATTCCACAGCAGATTAGCCCTATAATGGGATACTTAAACTGTTCCACAGTTAACATAGGGTGTGTACAAAGACCCCTCCTAAAAATCCACTATAGGTTCTGATTCTGAAGGAAGCAAGTGTGTATTTTGAAAATAAAATTTCAAAAATGATTAACTTCTAATATTTGAATTCCAAATTATAATAAGGCCAAAATGAACTTAATGATGCTTGGGAAAGCTTATTCTAAAAGCTCTACATGCACAGTACTTTTTGAATATTTACAAAGAATACCAAAATCCAGCTAAGTGAGCAGATTGTGTTTCATGTACCTTGGCAAGGATGTTGAAAACTTTTCACTAGTACTATAAAATGCCAAAGCTTGGTTTATTCTATTATTCTAAAAAAAGTCTCAAAGGAATTATGGTGGTTGTGACAAGCACTGGAGGAAGAAAGGGTGATAGAATCATTAAAAATGCTTTTCCATGTTTCTAGGATAACCTACAGCGTGTGACACTGGGATGAACTGACGGGATTGTTTTGATCTGGGCAGTATGAGCAGATCACTTCCATCCAATGAAGTTGCATTCAGTCCTTCATGACCACTACTAATTAAATTAATACCATTCCCATTATATTTTTAACCAGAGTTCTGATAGTATTTTTGTTTTTTTTCTTGGAAAAATATTTTTTTTCAAAACATTAATTCAAAGTGCTCTCAGAAGTACATCAGTTTGTAGAGTTATTATATTTGTATTCATTATTTTGTATCTTACACATCAGTCTATGGTTAGTTCATGGACAGTAATAACTTTTTAAACACTGGGTCTTGACAACATACATTTATATAACGTAATTTTTGGCCAAAAAATGGAAGATCATACATAACATTCCTTTACAATAAATAATAGTGATAAAAATAATAGATGATATTGATAGCCCTCTGGAATTAGAAAGACAGGTAAATTAAATATGAAGAAAATTAAATGTGAAGAACTTTAAAAGATTAGAAAAAAAGGAGATAGACTTAAAATTAATTTCAAAACAATATGAAAGGTCTTTTGTCACTATTTTAAATGTTTTTATTGAAAGGGAAGGTGATCATCCTCCACATTAGATAGATTTGCACACTTTTTGTAAACCTTATAAAACATAATTTCTATGAAGAATTACTACCAATGGAGCAATTAAATATATTAAGAATTATGTTGCAATCTCAAATTTAATGGAGAGGTGAAAATTAATTGAGTCAATGTCAAATATTTCCTAAAAATAATTCTAATGTAAGTTTGAATTAGAAAATAATTTTCCCTTGGCCAGCGCCGCGGCTCACTAGGCTAATCCTCCGCCTTGCAGCGCCAGCACACCAGGTTCTAGTCCCGGCCGGGGCGCCAGATTCTGTCCCGGTTGCCCCTCTTCCAGGCCAGCTCTCTACTGTGGCCAGGGAGTGCAGTGGAGGATGGCCCAAGTGCTTGGGCCCTGCACCCCATGGGAGACCAGGAGAAGCACCTGGCTCCTGCCATCAGATCAGCACGGTACGCCAGCCGCAGCGCACCGACCGCAGCGGCCATTGGAGGGTGAACCAACGGCAAAGGAAGACCTTTCTCTTTGTCTCTCCCTCTCACTGTCCACTCTGTCTGTAAAAAAAATGAAATAAAAAAAAATAAATAAAAGAATTTTCCCTGGGCACTGTGGCACAACGGGTTAACATCCTAGCCTGAAGTGCCATCATCCCATGTGGGTGCTGGTTCGAGACCCAGCTGCTCTACTTCCGATCCAGCTCTTTGCTATGGCCTGGGAAAGCAATAGAAGATGGCTAAAGTCCTTGGGTCCTTGCACCCACGTGAGAGACCTGGAGGAAGCTCCTGGCTCTGGCCATTACAGCCATCTGGGGAGTGAACCTGTGTATGGAAGGCCTCTCTCTGTCTCTCTGTCTCTCCTCTCTCTTTGTAACTCTGACTTTCAAATAAATAAATAAATCTTCAAAAAAAAAAAAAAGGAAAATAATTTTCCCACTAATTTTGATAAAAGTCATTTTTAGTATTATAACTTGATAAATAATTTTCATTCCATAACATAAATTAAAAATTGAGTTTTCCCAAATTTTTAGCTTGATTCAAACCCTAATCTGTTAGACTTTTCTCTTATTTGTCAACAGGTTACACTGTCTTATACAAATAATTATTTTGCCTGTATAAATTAACTATGTTACATAATTATATAAAATATTCTTTATCTGATTCCAAAATTATGTACTATAACCTGAATTTCATAGGGCTTATTCCATAATCCTGTAACAATTTATGGAACTGGTGTCTTTATTATTTGCATCATCTAGTCGTGCCTAGAAAGACCTCTCAATAAGTTACTATGGTTATTAAATTTAGCATCAATGTTCAGCCAACACAGTTCTCCTTTTGGTTAGTTTCCCTTTCGTTTTATTTTTAAATCTGTGAGTAATTAATGCTTCTCATTAGAAAGCTAGTGCTACCTTTTAATTTATTCTCCACAATATTAATTTGAAATGCAATGTTCATTTGTAGCATATATGATTTGATTGCTATATTTCCCAAAATAATGAACAAAGCATACATTGCTACTGGATTTAAGGATAGAAGACAACTTTACCTTCAACCATCAATTGAGGGTGTTTCAGTTTTATTTAATTGTGAGTCATTTCACACTGACAAAATGGATTTTCTTTAAAATTTATAACAAAAGTGGGAAATCCTGATTATAAGGAAAGACTTAATATTTAATGAAGGAAGCTATTTTAAATCAGTAATCATCTGTCTTCATTTTATAAAATATTATTGTATATAATAAGAAATCTTAAATTTTGAAGATCTGATGCTTAGTTTTAATATATAAAATTTAAGTTACTTATTGCATGTGTGTGTGTGTGTATAAATTGACATTTTCATACTAATTTGCACACTACACAACTACCCAAATCTTTTCTAAATTTTTATATTTTTGTTCCTGGACATATTACTTCTCCTTCAATTCAAATGTGTGTGACTAAAATAAAGCTTTGAGAAACCAAATTTACTCCTCTTCAAAATTCCAATGAAAGAAAGAGGGCATCCACCCACAGAGAAACCGGAAGGAAGGGAAATAGGCAAAACCAAGGATTTCTCAATTGCTTCTCTTTTATCCTTCGAGTAAATTGAACCTCTTTACTCCTTTGCCAGAACCATCTTGAGAAAAGCATCTTGCAAAAAACACATCAAAGGGCTCCAAAGTGTTATTCCACCAAATTACAGATGATACATGCATACGTTTATAGTTTGCAAAGCTTACTAGGTAAAGTGTTTCCATATCCCTTGGGAGCAAATATGAGAGTCAGGGTCAGGCTCTCTCCTATAAAGTGTACCTTAAGCCTCTCAGAATGCAAAGTAGGTACATTTTTTGGTTTCTGCTCTCCAGAAAGGCAGATGAACTGATCCCTATCTTATCAGTTTAGCATTTGTTTAAATGCCTCACATTTATTATGTCACCTCTCCTCTTTTCTTCTTAAAGATCCTCAGTCCTTTTAAATGCTCCTTAAATATGTTATCTTCCAAAATGTTAATCTCTTTACTTTTCTCCTTTAAACATCATAATCTACAATTTGCCCCAGTCATCTAATCTGGGCTCAAAAGAAATATGAAATAGAGACATCTCAGTTTTTTGATTCTTGTTAGAATCCAGTATTCAAGTTAACACATTTAAGAATTTGCTTTTATAAAACTAGGAAGTTAACAGGTTACATTTCAAATAGTAAGAAAGAGATAACAAAAAGTATCAAGCATTTTAGATAGACTAAACATGAAGAAAACTCCAGAGATGGTAAGAGAGATCTGTGCTAGCAAACACATAACTAAACTGTCTTTTTGGCTTACACATCAGTGCATGTGAGGCTCTGCTGATAGTTCTGCCTATGTATATAGACAGATAACTCTCTGGTAATATTACATTTTAGTGGAACTCAAACACATTCCATTATTTCCGTTTTTTTCCACTACATAAAGTTTAAAAACCCAGAAACATGGATCTTTGGTTCAAGAGCACAGTAGCTGAATTCCAGGGGGTTATAGGAATTGGAAATGGGCAGAATGATAGATTTCTTCCGTTACTAGTTACATTTTGACAGTTGGACACAGTACTGAGAACTGTTGTCACTGTTTACACAGATGTGCACATAGTGTTAAAATTTGTTGAGCTACAGATTTATGACTTTTGTGCTTCTCTTTATACATAGCATACCTTGATAAATTTAAAAATAAAAGCCAACAATAAAAAATATCGGTTTCTCTCTGCAAAGCTTATTTTAATCAGGAATCAAACAAATTAACTGTATATAAAAAGAACATTTGTGAAAAATTATCAAAGTTTGAACAATAATTAAACAATGACAGTAAGAAAATCCATTTTTTAAGAAGGAACATTGTTCTTGTTGGTATGTTAGAATAAGTTAATAAATGCAGTTGCAATGTTAATGGATTAACAATAGGATATCTGGATTTGCTTTAAAATATTCAAGAGAAGTAGCAGTTGTGTTAGCGTTTGGATAAAACAAATTTGGCCAAGAGTTGATAGTTGTTTAAACTGAGTGATAGAAAACTTGGAAGATTTAGCACACTCTTTTCTCTACTTTCCTGTGTTTTTGAAATTATCATTTTTGAATTCCTTAAAATACAATTAGTTGAACTTTAAGGATTCTCTGTAATATCATCCTCTATGACCATTTTTCTTATCAAAAAGATTGAGGTAAGTCAAGAATCAGGATGTAGCTACCAAAATCATACCTAAATTTTCTGACCTCAAACAGTCATCTGTTGGGTAAGCCAAAGGACATAAACCTCAAAACCACACTGTTAGTGACTAACAGGGGACTCATTCTAGGATCAGACTTAATAATGGTGCTAAATTTTTTATTAAATTCTCAGGTTTGCTTCCAGGTTTTCTACACATTTTCTAAGCATACAATTCACGGCTATGCCAAACTACCACACTGACTCCCACAGCAATAGATGTGTTCCTACCACCGCTTTGATTATATCTACACATGAAACATTTTAGCTTCCATATCATCAGGGTAACTTTATTTTATATACCTTGCCCATTGTGTCATTGTCCACACAAAACTTTCTACATGTGCTCTACTTTAAGAAACAAACTCAGTGACATGTTTGGTAAGGTGTAAGAGAAAAACTCATCTATTCTGACAATTTCTTCATCTAAGGTGACTCAAAATGTAAACAGAAATATATATTTGATATTTATTTTAGTCATATATTATTTTTATGAATAGTATTTTGAAAAGACACTTATTTAAAATTGAAACAAAAACATTTACAAATATGTTTTTATGTAATAAAGTATTAACTATCTAAACTTTAGCCCAAATATATTTATTAGCATATATATAAGCCTTAAAACCCTTGATGATAAACTAAAGACAATTTCCTAGTTTGTGTAAAATATATGATAATTAAATATCCAATACAGATACTATTGGAATCCAGTGTAAGATTTGGCTAATATTAAGCTTAAAATGGATGGAAAAAACCCTACCGACTATTGGCAACAGAAAATAATGTCTTACTCATAATACACTAATACTGGAACAAGACGCCTATTTCCTCTACAATATCATGGTTAATTTCTGTACACTTAAACAGCATTGAATTGTGAATTGCTTTCACAGACATATGACAAGTGCCTTAAAAACAAAGGAACTGATTAAAATGAACTATATCTCTATATGTTTCTGAATGAGCACTATATTTTCACTTGAACAGCTTTTAATAATGAAGTAGCCATAAGTTAAATATATTTATTTAACATTATTTTGGTCTGTCTTTCTCTGGTAACTGATGGATTAATTAAATTAATTAAAGATATAGTTTCTGTATGCGATGTATCCGTGTGTTGATGCATCCACACAACTGAATCATGAACATAGAAAGCACATTGTTGATCTTCATGAGTTAAAGCTGTTACTGATAATTAACACTCTAGTGCACGTTTATAGAAATCTTATCACAATTAAGTTAAAATATTATTTCTTCAGTCTATAAAGTTTTTCTCGGAGGCAGAATATAAGTGCCTTGCTATTTACATAAATAATGTACACATGTATGAAGTCATATACCAATTATATAGAATCAAAAATAAAATGGCAATTTTTACTTGTGAAATATATACCTTACAATTTCTTTCTATCTATATCCTTTGGTCTTCCACTTTGAGATTCAATGTTTTCAAATCATCTGCAGTCTCCCCATTTAAAATGAAATAAGCCAAGCTTCGCAATGATTAGTAAGTTTTATTGAATCTCAGTCTAAAACTTCGAAGATTTTGTATTACTCTAGAAAACATAAAAATGACTCACATTAGGCTGAGTTTAGTCTTCATTCAGTAGTACTATTTAATCTTGAACAATGAATTGCGCAGTGTGAAACAATGTCAAGCTACATTATCTAAATGGCACTATCTAATTCCTATTAAAAGCATTTCAGAAAATACAAGCTCACCCAAAAAAAGTCTGGCACATTGAGTATTGAATAATGTTTAATGGTATTTATAGGCATTTGAAGTTGTATATTCCAGACTTATTTACAATCTCTTTATAACTTAATTCATTTAAATTTTGACTTGTAAATCTTCAGTATGATGAGACAGAAAAAATATTTCCAAGTAGGTATTCCTTCCTCAATGAATAATTCTATTTGTGTTTTAATAGGTAATCTTCTTTGTATTAGGCTCATATGATGGACAAATGCTTAGAAGGATTTACTTCCAATGAACAAAATAAGAAAAAGGATGGAAATAATCTGTAATATAAAATGAAGTATATAAATAATATTAATATTATAAATGTTGACTCAATAAAATGCAAAGTATTCATGAAATATACTTCTTTGAATAATAGCTAAAACTGATACTAAAAGACTATAAAATATTTAATAAAAATAAAGAACTTATCAATTAATTTTTCTGTATATACCCTTAAAATGATATCTTACTTACTCATGTGTGTGTGAACTGAAATATTTAGTTAAGAATATGAAAATAAATAACACCTTCACAGGATTTAAATCAGAAAAAAGTGGTGAAACCAGAGGACAATATATGCTCATTAGCTTTCTTAAAAGGTGAAAAATGAGATTTCATATGTAAACCTTTGGTTAATAAAATATATGGAAGAAAGTTGGTCTCCTAAGCTAGGTATGCAAAAAGGATTACAGTTCTAAGAGTGTCAAGAAATATGAAACAATTTAACTCCTACCTGGGAGTATGAAATAAGTTCTTAGAACAAATCAAAAGAAGTTTGAATCTTAAGGTGTTGAAAAGCACCATTATATTGTATAAAACATTCTGGCTGGGGCCTTTCAATATCTTCAATTAATTCATTTTTACTTCTCTTTATAAAACATGTAAGTAATAGCTAGCAAGGAAAACAACTGATTTAAAACACTAAACTAATTGTAAGAAATGAAGATAATTTGCTTGTATATATCAAAAACTAAAAACTAGGTGAATGCGTACAGATGTTTGTAAACAACTGAATGATGACAGAATTAAAGAAGTGCCTATTCATCTACTTTTTGTCACATTATTTAGAATTTATAATAGCATGACTGGGTAATGAGTCTAAATATGCCAACAGAGTGATCGTATTAAGACAAAACTTGGTACAGCAGAGTAGATGTTAGCAAAGTTAATAAATGGTGAGAAATTACTTGCAAAAGATAGTATTTTATAATAGTCATGTATGCCTTTCTAGAATGTGAAGATAATAAGTATACTGATAAAAGAAACTAAGAAACTATTCTTCAATGAAGGGAAGAGAAATTTCTTGAATACTAACTAATCTCAAATAACACAAAGGCTCAAATTTAAACATGAGGTAACTCACAGATGAGCACTGCTGTCTGAAAAATAAAAAAAAACAAATCGCAAACAGAAATGGCCAGATGTAAAGATATAAAATGAACTGCTGTTTCCTATCTACAGCTCAAAAAGATTCTGATAGTTTTCACTCTATATCACCTTGGTCAATGACGGCAGTCCATCACTCAACAACTAAAGAAGAAACAAAATAATGTTGTACCATCTCAGTTATGTAGTTCTAGAGAAGTTCCAGTCAAATATCATATAAGTTAACTGGAGTAATGATATGAACTCTGAATAGACTACCATTTTTCAAAGAAATAGAATACAATAAGAAGGCAGTGAACATTAATTTAGTGGATACACAGAATATGAACAGAGGTTGGGCCTTTTTTCAGATACTGATTGATCATTTCTTTCTTTCTTGGAGAGTTGAAAACAGTAAACTATTTTGATTATGAGAGATTTATCCATACTTTCTGAATTAAAGCATTTAATGGAAAAATAGAATGACTCTGACTCTAAGAACAGATCTTGGTCATAAAGACAAAGCTAAAAAGTCAGAAGATTAGGTTTACAAATCTAGATGTTGAAAAAATATAATGGAACAACAACAAAAATAATTCAGGAACAGGAGGTTACAAATAAGTAATACAACTTGGAGGGAAAGTGAACATAAATTAACACATCTGGTAGAAAAGAAAAAAATATCCTAAACATAATGTCCACTCACTTAGTGGGCCTATATGACAGAAGCTTTCAAAAAACTTTCTATTAAAAAACTTATTTGTGATCTTAAACATTGGCTACTAATGCCATTATTTGTGACATTAGAGGAATATACAAATTCTAGAAAAAATACCTCACAGGAGTATTTAAATATGAGAGTAGTGTGTACCATTAAGAAAAGTCATTTTATTTTGAATTCTATATTTGCTCTTACCACACTATTGAGTTCAACAAATTATGAAAACTCACAGAAGGCAGACTGAGATAATGAAGGGATTGGAAGAAATGTTACCAAACAAAACATGTTCTACAATTCTAATCAACAACTTGCAATTCTCATAGAAATAATAGAAATGCCTGAAAAATTTTCCCTAAGAATGAGGTTTATTGAAACAAGGTCTACATAAAGAATCATCAATGTTTGTAAATGAAACGTTTCACAAATTTTAAATCTTTTCTTTTGTTATGACATGAGTTTAGGTTGAGTTGAAATTTCAAAAGGGATCAAAATTTGGCAAAAGTAAAATTAGCACAGGAGGCAGCCAGAATGATCTTTTCTTTTACACAGACTAGTCTAGATGCTGTATGATGTAAGGACAGGGTGGACCATGGCATAGTGCTCTCTTTAATTATTCTAGAAAATTCCATGGATTTAGAAATTTAAAATGGCATTATATCAATAGATTTTTCACTTTATTCACTGTAAGTTTTTATTGTATGATATATTAAATGAATAAGAATTTCACAAATGTATTTTAAGTGAAATTTTGTTGGCTGTTTATATTGATTCTCTTAGTTTGGGGGGAGTGATTATGTTTATTGGCAAGAAATCAATTTTTCAAACAGTAAATCCTCATGTCTTTATCTCTGCATTGTTTAGGCTGATTGGAACTGAATGATAAACTAATTCAATGACAAAGGTCTTAAGAGATGATGTTGAAATGTAAAAACACAACCAAGAATAATAAAGGGGCTTTTCTAAATTATATGAATAACAAACCTTTGTCAAAAAAATAATTTTACTAAAATTACCTTTGTTTGTGTTTTGCTGAGATTATGTGGGCTGTTCTGGAAAACTAAACTACTTCAAGTCAAATTCTAAACATATCCTTGAAATTTTCATGATTAAAAATCTGTTTATTTTAATAAAGAGAGGATGTTCTGTTTAATATTACTTGAAGTGTTGAAAAACAATTATTTTAATTGAAAGGTAAAGTATGTTAGCATTTTTAATACTTTAATAAGAATTAAGATAAAGCTAAGATAAATCTAAATATGGTAAACTTAACTATGGCATTTAAAATATAGGATCATGTTCTTCATGTTTAACTGTATTTCCCTGGTCTTTCAGTGTAAAACTTGGCTTTCTATCAAGTATTAGCAAACTATAACATTTTAACAAAAATAAAGGACAGGGACCTCATAGTGTTCATAGCTAACTCCACAAGTACTGATAGCTGTGTTCAAAATTATTCTTGATTTAAACAAGGACATTTAAGTTCATGAAATGTATAATGTATACCCTCCGTGAATCTTCTCTTGCAAACAAAAAAAAAGTGACTATAGGTATTTTTAAATATCATAAGCTGTATTTGTTTAAGGTGTGTATATACATGTTTCGTATAAAATTGGTATCTTGCAGTTTCTAATTTAACTTCAAAAAATCACAGGTGTAGAAATTCAGTTCTTGATATAGACACTGATCTCACTTGTATTTTTAAGCGTATCACCCTTTCCTTGTTTTATTATTGTATAAATGACAATGATAGAATTATTATGCTTTTGTAGGGCTTTACAAAAATAAATAAACATGCAGATATTTATTTGAACATTAAAGCATACATTATGTTCATTTTAAAAATAAATGCATGTTTAGCAAAAGAAATACTGCAACCTCAATAATTATTTAAGCATTCTGATTAAAAGCAAGTAATTACTGTCAATTTTTAGCTTCTTTAATTACGTAAGGGCTGTGCTTTTTAATTTAGAAGATGAGCATATTTTCTTTCCTGATGATAAATGACATAAGTATTAAGACTATCACCATATGGATTTAGTGGGGGGAAATAATCAGGTATAGTTTTGGTTTATAGTTTGTACCATTAGATTAACCACAAAATTGACTATGCCTATTATGTCAGAGCTATGGTGTAATTTTAAAGATAATTGCATGAATCTCTGATGACATTAAATCCTAAAAGTTAATAAAAAATAAACTTTAACATAATTGAAATTGTGTGAAGACCTAAGGTGAACAAAACTAAAAATAACAAACTGGTTATTCTTCTTATAATTCTTCACCAGGTAACACCTTAACCCCATTTCTGAATTTTAGTTAGTGTGAGTTGGTTAAGAGAGAGAAGGAAAAATGAAAGTTATTAGAACTAATTTATTGCAACACTTACATCTGGAAAATATGCAACCAAATTCTAAATATTTCCTGGTAAAACAACAGACACATTCTTTGATTTCTAGCATTACACATAATTGCCAATAAATTGCATAATTCTTGAGATCAAATTTCTAAGCAAAAAAATCTTAAGAGGTAGAGAAATTTTTACTAAAACATATGCAGTATTAATATTTTATTAATAAAAACCAGTATGCTAATCCTTGGAATAAAAGGAAAACAGTGGAGAAGAGATACTTGTAGCTGTTTAAAATTCAGGTCCATATGTATGTGTAACTTGCCACAATTGGTACTAAGAGTAAAATGGAGCAGATTGACTTTTCTACTTTATCTGAAATAGATTTACCTGTTAACAAATGCTAAACGCAGATATTTACATTTCCTTAGGAACGCAAACTTGCATTACTCTGAATCATGTGCCCTTTCACATTTTTTTTTGCCTTGAAATCATTGATAATGAGTTCCTATAGATATCCTACGTCTTCCCTGATTTGAGGTAACTAATAGAGTACCTGAAATGTAATGGAGTGAAATAAAAATTTTGAGATTCGATGATTTTTTATAGCCCTTGTCTATTCCACTGAGGAACAATGGGTTTTTTTTTGGTTGGTTGTTTTTGTTTTTCTCTTCATACTATTTGTAGGGTTAACTATATGATCATTAAGTATATTGAAAATAGAACTTTGTAAAAATTAAGAGTGGGAATGTGAGAGGGAAGGGGAGGAAGGTTGGAATGTGGGCAGGAGGAAGGGTAGGGGCGAGGGTCACTATATGACTAAATCTGTATATATGAAATATATGAAACTTATACAATTTAAATGAAATTAAAATTTAAAGATGTAAAAAAAGTATATTCTTCACTTAAGTGAAGAAACTGAAATTTGCTGTTTAAAATTTAGAAACATTTTATTTTCAATAATAAAATTTTAAACCCAGAATTCAATTTGAGGAGCAAAACCTGGATCCCAGTTCTTATTGAACTTTGATTTTAAGTCTCTTTGAGTCACTAATATATATATAAATGAGTTAAATATGGCAACATCAGCATCCAAGTTACATTACAGACATTTAAGGACTCTTTTCTTTAGGTATTTGTGCATTCTTTGTACATTATAACTTCAAAAATAAATAAATATAAATATCAATGATTTACAGGGTGACTAAAGTGTATTTAAAGTGCTAAAGTACATTGGTGGAGTAATAACATTTCTAAACAAGTTAAAAAGCTGTACACAATCTTTCATGAAACCATATGATCACTGTTGGGATCACAATCTGATGAAAGGTTCATCCTTTCAATCATATGACACTTGTCTGTTCTCTTCATCAGAGTTCAGACAAGTAACCATAATCTCAATGCATTCAATCTGCGTTACTCATGTTTTCTATTCTTAAGGGATAAAATATACGTTCATCAGGTTTTTCCTTTAAGCTTTTAAAAAAATGTTTTCCTATCTATTTCATTAGTCATCAAAGAAATGGTGCATGTACAACCTACCTCAATTTTTTTGTTTCTAGCTTACGGTTCCACAATCTTTTGGTATTAGTAGACGAAACAAAGAATCATGTAGGGTGGATTTGCAACACAATGTGACAGTCATCATTTGGGTGACTTGTTAGAAGTGCCATCTTTATCACATATTTATGTGCTTCATAAAGACAGGGAATTATCAGTAAGATTTATCCATTAACTAAAATGAAAATATTCCTATATTGCAGATAATAAATAGGAAAATTTAATTACCAAGACCTTCAAAGGAAATATTCTACAGAATCACACACAGAGCATTTTTATTTTTTAAAATGGTTGTATAAAATAATTCACTTAGAGAATATAGTCCCAATATCGAAAGAGTTTAGTGCAATTATAAATGTCTTAATATTAGAAGAACCTCTAGTTTATTTAGTAAACAAATTGAATGATTAAAATTCCAGTACTATATGTAAGTATACTATGCCATGATTAGTGCTCACCAAGAGCAAAAGAGGGTGAGTTGATTTCTCTGCTATGCTTACTGTACTGATACAGCTTCCCTGACAGAGTTCCTGTAACTCTGATGAGAGATTTGACTGTCTCCCACCACATTCCTAAATCACGTTGAAGGGCAAAAATGATGGCTACACTGCTTTGTGGATAAGACCTAAAGTGTTTAGCGTCACTACGGTAAAAGGATGAATCGGCAATAAAGCTGATAGAAATAAGAAAAATGAGGTCATTCAGTGATTCAACTTTCAAGACATTTCTTCCACCTTAATTTAATCCTTCAAAACACATGAAAATCAGGTAAGCAAAAGTACAATATTCAAGAAGATATGAAGAATATTTGAAAAAAAGATTTCTTCAACAAAAGCAAAAGTCATGTTTTGTTACCAACAATGATGTCCTAACACAGGAACCTGTCTTCCTGTTAAATGTATCAGTTTGTCCATGCTTAAGTGGTGCCTGCATCCAAAAGTTACTTTTATCCTTGATTCTAAAATCAACCTTGATGCAATGTTTACCAAGAAGAGTAGTAGCATGTTGAACTTTATTTCCTCAAAGACAGCACTTTCATACAGCCTTTTGTGTAATACTTACTCAAATATGGTGGTTTGTAAGGCGCTCGTGTATTAGACAGCAGTCCATCCAGCTCCTTCCTCTCCAGCGTGCTGTGCAGGGCCTTCTCTTTGCCAAAGGTGGAGAAGGACCGCTCTGCCCCAGGCTGGGCTTCTGGAGTTTCAAACACCTCGGTGTCTGGAACAGAGTCCATGCCGGGAACATGCAGATTGCTGCGATAATCGGCAGCCTGGCGTCCATCAGAGGGGACAAAAGAAGGCATCCAGCACCGATCGGAGTGACCCAGTGCTTTACATTCCTCGGTGCAGTTGGAGAAGAGATCCATACCTGCAAGCACCAAGAGAAAACTGCAGATGTGGACCTCGGCCGCACCATCACCGACTCGGCACTTCGCTCATCACTTTACAAAGAGAAACGAACTGCAAATGTAAAGGGTAAGCCTCTTCTGGCAATAGATAACAGTTTCTAGAACACTTAGGATATTGGGAAAAAATGCTGGCTCTTCACTCTTTAAATAACTAGGAAACAGTGACTAGAAAATGAACAAACACCTTGAAAAATCACCTCTGAAGTTTCTAACAGAGAAAAAGATTAGGAGTAAAGGTTTCATAGCCCATAATCAGTAACAAAGATAAATTACCTGACCACTGTTTTTATCTTAGAGACAAAAATGGAAGAAGTATGCCAAGCATTAACTGTGATATTTAGATTATGGAATCCGAACATGAAACAAAGTGGAATCCAACAGAAATATAGTATACACATTGATAAACAAGTGAATAATAAGAATGAAACAAAATTTCATGTGCAACCAAGAGCATGCTTTCTTAGATTCCTATGAAACAACTTCCTAAAGCTAATTCTCATTGACACTCTGGTATTCCATATTACGATACACTGCTTATCATTTCCCAACTTAGACAAACCCAGAACAAATTACTGTAATTACTGAAGCCAAGACAATCAAAAGCAGTGTGAATCAACTGCAGATACTATTGACAAATACTTTATTACTTGTTCTATATTGGAAAACAATTGTCCCGATCAACACAGAACTCATTGCTTGCCAATTCTATAATACAAAGGCTTCAAAGGACTTCAAATTTTATTGTCATCCTTAGATCCTTTGATTGTAATCAAGAAAGTTCATTCAATTCTTAAGCAAAGTATAAGAATTTTTTAGTATTACAGAATACTATTTGATCTCCGCTTTTATTTATAGCACTACGCAGAAAACAAGCACATGAACAAAAATAACATTTTAATGTTTTTCTAAGCATAGCATATTTATTGAATATGTTTTAAGACAGGATCAATATGAAACAAGTATGATTAGTCTGCACAGAAGAAAACTCTTGAAAGCGTGCCTAGTCAGAAAAACTAGGGCTTTTAAAAAAAATTATTTATTTACTTGAGAAGCAGAGAAACAGTGGGAGACACGCACACACAGACAGACAGAGTGAGTGTGCACTCCCATCTGCTGGTTCACTCCCCAAATGCCCACAACAACAGGTTCTCAGGCAGCCTGAAGCAGGGATCCCAGATTGCAACTGAGGTCTTTTACATGGGTGGCAGGAACTCAGTTACAGAACCCTCACCTCTGCCTCCCAGCATCAGCATTAGCAGGAAACGGGTCAGGAGCTTGTGCTAGGAATCAGACTCAGGTGCTCTGATGTGGAATGTGGGCATCTCAACCCCTAGGATCCACATCCAGTGTTTTTATTTTTCTTAACGCAACAGAGAAACATGTATTTAGTGAACCCACTTGGTTGTTACCTCTACAAATATGATGAGTGATTTGGGAGTAAGTTCTAGTTTTTAAATTCTTAATGGTATTTCTATATGTTGATTTATGTGTGTCTGTGCATCCCTGTTAATATACGTACATATAAAATAGTCAAAAAGATTTTTTTAAGTTACAAATTTTCTAGATAATCCACAGGTATCTAGTAAAGCAGTTACACAAACTATTTTAAAAGGAATAATACCATTTCATATCATGTATTAATCTCACTATATAATGACTTTTTATTCTAAATTCAACTCTGTATACTGCTAAGTTTGACTTTGATGATAACATACCAGTGATTATTTTCATGCATAAGCCTGAAAATGAATTACTGAACAGTGAAATGTTGAGGAATGGAAATGTGAGCTGAAGCTGGGACTAAGGGATTAGATTAAGAACAGCATAGAAAAGGTGCAGGTGTTTCACCAGACATCAGAGAAGCTGTCTCAATATTCCATTCCTGCAAGAAGCTATGTAGAGACAAAAAGACAAAGTAAATAACAATTGCCCTGATACACATTTATGTAGTGCATGGGTACAGGCAATGGAACAGAGAGGAGATTTGCATTTTAACACACTGTACTATACAGTCTACCTATTTAATAGCATGATGGATAGAAAAAGGCTTTTTTGATGCAAGAATCTGTCTTCATTGGTAAAATTATGATCAATTATTTATTTATCAACTAAATTTATATTAGCATTAAATGTGAAGAGTTAGTGGAATTTTGTTAAAATATTAAAATAGAATTGCTTTTACTAGATCTTGATAAAAATAGGTACTGATACAAATTTTCTAACTAGTACAATTTTTCTTCAGAGGACAGATAAATGTTAGTTTAAATATACTAAATAGGACCACGTAATTTTTCATATCTTTCTCTGCATCTATGCCAAAATAACTTTGTACTCCTAACTATGATGTCAGACTGAAAATTTTGATCAAGCATGTCAACATGTTAAAATTAAGAAACTGATAATATTAGTAGATGCATTTGGCTGTGATTGTGGGTAATTTATACTCAATGTGCCCATTTTCTCTTTCAAGTGTATGGCTCTCCAGCTTCTTTTAATTATTCAATTAAAACTTCCATGGATAATAAAATGAAATTTGCATGAATTAAGAATCGTTATAAAAACATACAGCTTGTGTATAACAAAAAAGTGAGGAGTATAAAAATGTTTTTTACCAAAATAATAATAATAACTTGACAAAAGGAAAAAGCCTTGTAAATGATGTTCTTCATTAAATTATGAGTTAACAATTTTAAGGTAGAATTCACTGAGTAACAATATACAGCTGAACATAACCGGAATGAAGGGTGAAGTAGCTCTAATTGTCAGGAATGCTTCACTAGCTTTATGGATAAAACAAGCAGATCTGTCTCTGATGAGGAAAAATATGACATAGAAATGGAAACTAAAAAAATAATCAACAAAGTTTAGGTACCTGAAAAATTAATTGAAATTGAATTTTTTTTCATTTGTCCTTTAGATGTTTATGTACAGTTAGATAGTCAAAGAAATTTATCCCATTACTGATCCTCACCTTAGGTAGCCTTGTTTGATTAATATTATCTCTTCTCATTTATCCTAGGTCCCACTAAATATGCTACTATCACTACCCAACAAGCAGAGGTATATTTTACTTTTATTGTGGTGACTATATTATGTACAGGGATGTCAATATTATAGTACCTGTGACACATTAAAATACATGACTTCAAACTGCTCACACAAGTTTTTAATGTCTCAAACTGAAGGCTTGAGAGTTAATAAGTTGGATTTTCTTTTTCTCACTCAAGTGCCCTTGCTATAGAGCCTATGGGATTTGTACAACAGAAAAATACAGGCCATACATTGTTTTTGAAATGCTACTGATGTCTAAGAAATGTTTTAATGCATATTTTTTACTTGCAACCTCTCTTTCTAGTTGTTTAATATTTCCTCTTCTGAGAAATAGTCTGTTCTGCAAGGCATGACAGCTGACGTGGTAGACTGCCTGTTATGCAAAGATATATTTAGACAAATTTTAAAATACATATTTTTCAACTGGCAAGTAACTTGCCGTTATAGTAAAGAGATAATGGATATTTCCTGTGAGAACACAATGTGATTTCAAAAGTATTAGAACTGATTTCAATTTTCTGGTGAATGTAATAATAAGAAATGACATGAACATTTATTTCTAGGTAATGTGCTTTGTAAAAGGCTTATTTTTCCCCAAATACTATAAATTAATTTTAAAGAAAATCAACACTTTTTGAGGAAATTTCCCATGTTCCTTTAACTACTAGGAGAGTAATCACAAAACTGACCATAGTTTTTATGAAAATATGGTTTGGGAGCAGATGCTTCTCAAAATAATTCACCCCAAAAAATGTATTGCAAGATGTTCTCCCTATCTTTCATCTTTCAAAATGTTCCTAATTCTCTCCAATTTTCCTGAACATTTTGTCTAAAAGAATTTTTGCAAGTATAAATCTCTCTATATTATCAAGTTGTAGCTCAAACATTTACCAGAAAATTGAATAAGCTTTTGTAAACATTGGTATTCATTTACTTTATTGATAAAGCAAAACACTAATTTGTCAATATGCAAAGTATTGTTGGAGTTGGGAAACAGATGTTTGTGTTTTATTTTAACCAAGAATCCTCGCTGATACCATAGCAATGCAATGACTAAATGCATTTCACGACACTATCTACTCATTTGAAAATACTGACAATTCAAATCACTTTAGTTTCTAAATGTACTGCCAAATTTTGACCATTTATGATATATGATTCTAATAATAATTAAAAACTAAACCTATTTAAGATAAATTCTCTTATAAGTAAGAGAAATGTTTACAAGGCAGATTTTGACAATTTTCAGGTAAAGTATAGGAAGAAAATCAATCACTTATTGGAACAAGTTATTAAAAAGAAACTCAAAATTAATTGTAGTATTATAGCATAGGGATTTTTAATAATGGGAAAAGTGTCACAATCAACAGACCGCATTAGATATATCTCCAATAATATTCAAAATGCTTAAAAAGATACAACTGAAAATGAATGTATCCTTATCTTAAAATGGAAAAGATATTTTGTATTTTATTCTAATGACATAATAAATAAAATTGGAAATATTTTCTTTAAAGTCTACTTTTGTTGCTGTTGAAGCTAGGGTTAAGCAGTTTTTCTTGTGGATGGTTTATGCGTACATTCACCACATCTCCCTGGAAGCCTGCCATATCTAACCAATATATCAATAGTATACTGAGGAAAAAATGGAAAGCACCTTGACAAGGCCACAGAAAGAGAGTGCCACAGAGCAGTGGTCAAGTCGAAGAACTTCACACACGGAGCCAGGTGCAGTGGAAACTGAAAAAGCTTATGTGCTTCTCTGTGCAGCTGCCTTCGTGTTTAAAGCCCTTCTATGAACAAGATTGGTGACTGCAAAAGGCTTAGAAAGGAGGGAAGCAAGAAGGGGGGAAAAGAAAGAATAAAAAGAAAACTATTCATAAAAGAATAAATAGAAGCCATATCTCCACAAATAAAACAGAAAGTGAGAATAAAGAAAGAGTTTAAAAGTTTAAACAGAGTGAAGCACTAAGCTACAGAAAGTGCAGAGAGTGTGTAACGTAGTATGGAACTTCTTACAAAGAAATAATTCAGATTTTATTCTCTCCAATGATGCTTCTTGGTGATCATTTAATACTTTTTTCTCTTTAAAACTTTAGTGGGATTTACTTATTAGTATGATTTTTAAAAATATATGCTAAAACTGGAAATACTAATATATATGCTACAAGTATTGTTTACTTTCGCAAAATCAGATCACTAATACCTGGCTTTGCAAAGAGATGTAACAGAATTATCTGAAATGGGCATAACTTTTTGGAGTATTCCTGCTACTTGGTATGAGGTTTATAATACACCACATCAGTTTGCACTGAGAAAAGCCCTTAAGTAAATGCATTTTAATTCTCTGCATTTAATGTTTTATACTTAAAAAGAAAACACTTCAAAAAGTCTTTTTACAATAAAATTAGACATATTAAATCTGATTGCAGTTCAATACACACAGGTGCAATTACTTCTTAGTACAAGTGCTTTAATACAATCCTCAAACAGCTGTTATTGTGCCCAGTATGTTGTGGCTTCTCTGTTAGCTACTGGTGTGACAAATAAATGGATTGGTAACTCTGGAATCCATTCACATAGTTAAGAACTTAAACACTGAAAAAAATCTTTAGCATTTTTGATAAAGAAAAATACAAACTGCCTTGCTTTTAAAAAATGTTCTCCAGAACACGTTTTTGTATTTTAATATTCCTTTTACATGTGCTGACATCTCAAATAATTTGAAAGAAACATTATGAAAATGGCAACCCTGAGTGTTTGTTGAAATAAAATAGCTACTGGGAAGACACATGGATAGGAAAATATTCCCATCTATCTTCTAAATTTAGCTCTTTTGCAGATGTTTACTCATTTCTCTTTCTTTCCTTAGGTTTTTATGGATCATTACATCTCAGGGGGACTAAGCTAATTGAAATGTTCAGTGAGATTAGAAGGCTACAGAAAAAAACAAAGGGGGTGGGTCAGAAAGGAATAAAATGCATTCAAAGAAACATGCATGCAGGAGAGACTTTCAGTATTCAATATTTTGTTTTGAAACATTTAAAAGGCTTATGGTTAAATCGGAATTTTTGAAGGAAAAATGGGAATGAGTAATTCTAAATGTACAGTTTTTAAGAGATAACAATAAATCATATGCCATATATAGGGCAAAAATGAAAGGGACTTTGTACTCACATATAAACTCCTGGCAAGGTCTGGTTTGTTGTCAGGTTCCCAGACACTAAATAGATGCTCTGTTCACTTAGCGTGAAGGCCCGCAAGGGGCAGGGACCTCCGGGGATTCTTGGCAGTTCTCAAGTCTCATTAGGTCTGCATATTAATGACTTGCAGCAATATAAAGAGACCCTTGAGCAGCCTTTTTTCCCTTCCTCCTGCCTGGGTTTCCCAAGGCTAAGGCAGCCACAGACACAGCACACATTAGCCAAGTGAGAGGCTTGTAGCAACCACGGCTGGCAGGCCACCATGGAGTGTACACTGCCCTTCGACACACTGCCTCAGCACTGCCCAGAGGTCTACCAAGTGTGCTAAGGAATGGTGCTCACAAGCATGAGTTTTACCTTGAGAATCAGAACCCCAG
This sequence comes from Oryctolagus cuniculus, assembly GCF_964237555.1. NCBI lineage: Eukaryota > Metazoa > Chordata > Mammalia > Lagomorpha > Leporidae > Oryctolagus > Oryctolagus cuniculus. Next base: position 31,806,541 of record NC_091439.1, read on the forward strand.
CATTCCATGGTTATGTTATTAACCTAAAGAATGGTCAATAGCAAGTGAGCAGAATTGAACCCAGCAAAAGACTCACGATGGATGTTTTTACAGTCACAAAAGTTGACTAACCTTTCTATTTCCAGAGAATGGGATAGAAAAGTAAAACATTCAACATGCACCCTTCATGGGTGAAATCCAAATGAAACAAAAACCAGATATTTAGGAAACGATGTACATATTTTATTTCTTGCAAGGATTTACTTTGAGTATCCATCATTAGGATTATCAAGATCTTATAAAATGTAAAAGTTAAGTTTATATGGAGAAAAGTAAAATATACATACATACATACATATATATATATATATATATATGTGTATGTCAGGTTGCAACCTCCATCAAGTGACAACCATGAAGTCCACATACAAATATACCCAGAAGTCCATGTTTGGGAGATCATGAACCCTGTTGGAAATATGAGGAAATCTAGGATGTCTCAGAAAGTACATGTTTACTAATGTCATGAAACCCTAGGACCCTAGACTGGAAAACTGCTTTTTACCCATTGGTAACTGTTTAATCTGCATTCTTTCTCTCATTCAGTACTTGGAGGTAGACAAAATGCATTGCCCTACAAATTGAGAAAGTTGGATTCTAGCTGCCCAAACATCCATTTATCCTCTTGTGACCTTGCATAGGTCAATTTCATTCATCTTCAGTTACTTTATCCATAAATAAATCTAATAATATAGGAATGAAAGAAAACCGGGGACTAGCCCAGTTGAGAGATTTATAGCTTTTTATATGCAATAAAATCTCATCAAAGCATATTACATAAGGAAGATGTATTTCATATTCCAACATATTCCACAGTGAATTTGTAACTTGAATTCTCCAAAGGCATTTTATATTTTCACAATCTTATTTGAGTGTAAAATTATCAACACAGGATGCACTGTCTTTCTGTAGAGTTACTAGCATTGAACTGACAGAAAATTATCTAGGACACTTTCCTTTCTAGATTAAAAAATAAATAAAATATACAAAGATAAGAGTCAGCACTCAGCTTGCCCTTGGATCACACTTACCAGCTGACTGGCCGCGGTTGGTGGCATCATGGTCACTATCTCCCTGCTCACTGTCTCCATGGCCACTGTCCTTAGAGCTTACTATGTCGGCTTCCTGGAATGCAGAACTAGAAGTACAAAAATTGGAATATTAGAATTAAAAAGGTAAAGCAACACAGAAAACATTCTTCTGCCACCACATGGACACAGATGGTGCTGCAGACTTTCAAGACCTCCCGGCTGGCATTATTTTCTGCATAGAGCTAGTTTTCTTCATCTGAGCCTCACTCTTTAAAAATTGAACATTCAGAGTCAGTTTAAGCACTCCAGGAATATTAAGTTTAGGCATTATTCTATGGTAGGAGCAAAGTATATGTTTATGTCATTTTCATAAAACAGACATAAGTACACATCTGGAAGCCAGGTAGGGGTGTAAATTGACAAATTATTCAAATATGTTCCTTATGTTGTGTGTAAATGAAGCACACTCTTTAAAATGTATTGTCTAAGTAGCGCAATATATTAAGTATCTATGTTCTGCCCTAAAGACTAATACTTCCATATGTTTTATGTTTTAAAAACAAATAATACACCATCTTCCTACTTCTACTAGGAAAACTGTCCATACATCAAGTTAGGGAATAGAAGAGTGCATACCTGTTAACTCGTCGAGGTCTGTCAACTAGATAGCTGAGCTCTGCTCGCTGGTGTTTAGTCTAGAAAAAAAATAAATCAATCAAAAGTATTTGAATGCTAAGGGCTTAACTTCTAGTCTACTTTTGTGGTAAGGTACTACGTCTAGCCTAAGTAATTGTGTACATTTTTATGAACTTCCAAGTCTGCCTAAGACATCAGTCCAGTGGTTGCTGGGTAAGGGCAGGGATGATATTCAGAAACATTTGGATCCATATTTATTTCAGTCAGTTATAAAGGTTACGAAAGAAAAAGAAAAGAAAGACCAGCCAACTTTAAGTGTGTTATTTTAGGAGAATGCAAATGATCTGAAAGCTAGCTTTCATAAACTATTGTCTCTGAGGGAGTTAGCCTGGTTATACTCTGTAGTTTTTTTTTTTTTTTTTTTTCCCTTCAGTGGCCTAAAAAAGTGTTTGGGTGCACACTGGTTGACACAAGAAAAACAGCACGCTCAATAAGCAAAAAGTTTGGATATTTTATGGAATTATTTTGTTGTTTATTTTCAAAATGTGCTTGAGATACAAATGAGCTGTACAAATATTCATGAAAGTCAATTAATAATATCTAAGACTCAAATAAATAAAATGATAACCTGCCAAGAAAGGCTTTCATAATCCTTCTCCCCTCCACAGGCCCTCTGTTCTTCCTCCCGGCCTCCACCACCCACACCCTTTCGGGTCCAACCTTTCTTTTACATAAACCCATTCTATCCTCCCCAGCCCAACCCCCACCCTCAAGTTTTGCTACTTCTCCACCTTTTAAAAGTGAAATTGGAATTGACAAGCCAAATTATTGGATGAAGAAAGCCAACAGCGGTGATTTATCAAAAACAGTGGCAATAAGGTGATTTCGTAGCTAAAAGGTATGTTTAAGACAACAATTGTTTCAGCCTTTCCTTAGTTTACTCTCACAGGGGTCTGTGCCAAGACAACTTCATTCAAATTCACACCGTGTGGGCGTTCGGCTTCAAGAGCTTCTGTAAATGCTGTCCAGAGCAGAACTGAAGGCTTTTTTTTTTTGCAACCGAGTTCAGATGACAAGGATCTGATAACTTATTCGCTAAAACATGCATTCGAGTTTCGACAACTGTGTAAAGTTCAACAATCTAGAGCTTGCTTGTACAGGCGACTGAAAGCATCGATAAACAAAACCAAATGGAATCAACTTTATTAACGTCTGGGACAGACGCAGAAGAGGAAAAAAAAATCTTTGCCAAAGCTAGAAAGTCCCTCCCCCCACATTTCCCTTCCCCTCCGACCGCGCAATTTTCCTTTCAACCCCAGGTTTCTCAAAGGGGTAAGGACTGAAGGGAGGGTGGGGAGGGGTGGGGTGGGGCATTAGGGAAATCCAAGGAAAAGGTGGAAGGAGAAAAGAGAGAGCCTCCAAGTGGCAAAGCTCCAAAGGGGAGGGAATGAGAATAAATGTGGAGGGATGGGGCGCAGAGAAATCAGGAACACCACGAAAGTTAGATTACACAGGAAGGGGTGCGTGAGGGTGACCCCCTCCATCCCCGCCCCGCAGTGATACAAATTAGCTAACAGCCTAGAAATGAATACACAGTGCACCAAGAGATTCAAGGGCCGAGCTAGAGGAGGCTTTCGGATGGAGGAGATGAGAGATGGTGGTCCTTTCGCTTCAGCCTTACCTCGTTGGACAAAATGCTTCCGTTGGAGATGATGTCCGGCTGCTGGTCGGTGTAGCCGGTGACGATGGCCCCGCAGGGGTTGTGCTCAGCGTCCGTACTCCGCGAGGGGCTGCAGGGCTTAAGGAACATCAGGTCGGTCTTAGCGGACTCCGGGGTCAGGCAGACCTGGTAGCAGTAGTTCTGGTTGTGGTGGTGAGAGCCGAAGCCCCCGGACTCCTCCACGGGCACCTGGGCTGGGTTGCTAGGGACGTTGGAGCTTTGCACCAGCATGATGTCCGACTTGCTGAGTTTCTTCTTGCGCGCCCGCGCTTGGCGGCCGCAGCAGGTCGAACCCCCGCCGCC